>NC_052246.1:10243616-10552783 GCF_013401445.1 Tripterygium wilfordii
AAAAGCACCATGGGGTCCCATTCTTTGTTGAAATGGTTTTGAAGCTTCTGGTTTACCACTTCAGCCAAAAGAACCGGTTGGGGAAAACAGTTTAGCGGAACCCAATGGAGAAAACAGTCGAGAAAACAAGCAATCAAACTCTGGCCATGTCTGTGTGTGTGTGTGAGAGAGAGACACCATGTGTGTTTGGGCATTCATTTAGATAAATTTCCTAATCAATTTCTTTCTACCAAGAATAAGGTCTGAACCAAGTTTCAGAGAACAGTGGTCAAGAGTAAGCATGATCATCAGAAATCACTTGCTGTCACCTGCTATTCTGGCATATCCAAACAACAGGCAAGCATAACATCCATAAAGCATGATTTGACAACAGATATCATAGGTAACTTGAGGAAACCACTACGTCAAGATTTGTTTCTTCTTTAATCATGAACAAAACTAACAATCCAGTGACCTTTATCAATAAAAGCATAGCCAACCTTGAAGAAAACTGGCTTATGGAATTATTAACACATAAGTTTGATTGCTACCTCATGAGCTATCCTGGGGTTGGACGAATTGTCCGAAGAGGACCGCTTAACCGTAGCAAGAGCACGAAAAATAGAGCGTTTCTTATCACAACCCTTTTTTGTCGCAGAAGTTTTTACCGGTTCTCCGGGGAAATATGTCGGTCTAGCAGAAACAATTAGAGGGTTTAAATTGATCCTTTCCGGCGAATTAGACGGTCTTCCTGAGCAGGCCTTTTATTTGGTAGGTAACATCGATGAAGCTACTACTAAGGCTACGAATTTAGAAATGGAGAACAAATTGAAGAAATGACCTTAAATCTTTGTGTACTGACCCCGAATCGAATTATTTGGGATTCAGAAGTGAAAGAAATCATTTTATGCTAACATGTGGAAATTGGAGAACAGGGGCAACTGCTAATACTGTTCAACAACAATTTTGTTGAGATCACAATACAGAAAGCACCACAAGAGGGATTCAACGGGAATTCCAGTAAATGGAAAAAAGAAAGAACATAATCAATTCAAAAACAGAGATGCAAAAGCAATTGAACTCATCATGAGCAAGAAAACTATTAAGGGAAATCAAATCTAATAAGGTCCACACCTGTTGCCGAAGACAGACCTCAAAAAGGAACCAACGATGACCAAATCAACCGTCAATCCTGCAAATCCATGGAAACCCAGAAGAAAATGAACGTTCAAAATGAGTTTGGAGGAAGACAGAAGCATACCCTTTTTACCACAAATAGTTAAATAGAGTAATTAAGACAAAACCCAAGAGCAAGTAAACCTCTTTGTGGTATCTTTAGACTAAAATAAACTTAAATTGTGAAATTAGCCAAGGTAGGTTGAAACGCAACAATCCAAATCAATCTAACAAAACAAAATTGAAGACAACATAAGCAAAAAAAGAAAAGAAAAATTGAGTCAAAGAAGCCATATAAGGAACAAGAAGAAAGTACCAAGGCCTGAACATATCAAAATTCCAACACCGACTTCTGGAAGACCATCCCAAGAAAGAAAAAACCCAATTCTTCAGGGGTATGAGAAGTAGTGAGAGAAACTCCCTTGTCCTTCACCACCCCAAAAAAAATCCTTTTTCTTTTGGGTTAACTTGGTTTCCACTTTCCACTACTATGCAATATGCATACAGCAACTTTCTCTGACTTCTACACTTGGCTTGACATTAGTGTTTTCCTTTGGTGTGGTGTTGTTGACAAAGTTATCATCATTGTTGACAAATTGAATTGGTGAATTACCATTGGGTCCCTCCAAATAACTAACTAATTGGAGGGTTACATTTTGATATAAGGAAAAAAAAAATTTAGACTGCCGAGTGTTTAAGAATATGAATTCGGGATCTCTTTTTCTTTAAAAATTATTAAGAATAGACATAACAAATCTGGATACATGGTGCGATTGGGAAACAATTTGAAAATTAGTATAAATATTGGTTCTAAAATGTTGTTTCAAATGTTATGACTACTTATTTTATTTTTGATGGTAGCATATATGATGTTTTAAATGATATGACAAATTACACATAGACAATGCGATTCATTACAAAACAAAAGAAATAAATTATCAAATTGTTCAATATTTGAAGCAAATTAGGGATATATTCAACACCAAGTAATAGAATAATACATTTTTATATACTACTAAACTTATTACATATATTATTCACATATTTTTATAATAAAATTTTACATACATAAATTTTTACATATTTTTTATTAAAAGATATTTACATATTCTTCTTAATTTAGGGTTTATTAAAAGTGGTTATAGCAAGGTATATTTGGAATATCACTAAAAAATGTGTGGTATTTCGCGTATTTGATGGTTAAAAAACCCAAATGCTATTCAAATGCTTGTTTAAGAAACAATTTGGAAATGTTACTTTTACGCTACTTGAAATATTAGTTGAAATATGCGTTGAACGAAGCAAAACAATTTGAAGTATGCTGCTTGCCAAACGACATATTGCTACTGTAAATTGTCTCCCATACAGCACATCATTTATTTATTTATTTTTTCATTTTCTAACAATTAAAAACATAATCTGATGGTTAAAATCACGTATGCTTATCTTTCTAAAATATTAAAAAATATATTTTTTTTCTTCTTAAAATGGTTAAATTGGAAGGGATCCGAAACAATGAGCAGAGTGACAGTCAGCAATTCACAACTGGCCGGTGTATGAGAGCAGCATGACTGCATGCATGAGAGACAAATTGTAGGGCATTGGTTGAAATTGTGCAAAAAAGTCGATATGGTGGTTAGTGACGATGAAATTCCAATTTGTCCTCCTAAGATTAATTTTTTGACCTCTTTTCAAAGGCGTGCACCCCTAAAACCAAACGAGTTAGGGGTACCTGCAGTATCCACTGCATGTAGTGTTTCATCATACCATTTAGTTTATTTTTCAAATTTAAAATGTAACATGGGTCCCATACTGCAGATACCCCTATCTGTAAAACCAAACTATCATGTAATATGAAATACACATTGACATTGCAAAGATTTTAACCAATAAAAGGACCCTTAACTTACCTAAATCATGTCATTTTAGCTAGTGGAAGTGTGAAAAGAATCATTGATGTCATAAATCATTAGGAATAGTGGAAATTATCATGCATTGAAAATTTTGGGGAATAGATCATTATGGATATACCCAACTTGTATAATTTCTTAATGTTATGTCCTAATCAGTAATCACTACATCTTATCCAAAACAAGTTTTTTTTTTTTTGGGTAAACGACATAAAAAGAGGGAGCTGATTAGTATAGTTTATTTTCAAAACGTTTGAATCACAAAGATAAGTAATTTTATTAGTTTCTGTGTAAGCAAGATCTTGAGAAGTTCAAAATGTTTCTTTTTTGGGGTAAAATGCTTATGCACACACCCTTAAGTTTTATCGGTCTTACCAATTGACCCCTCAGTTTCCAAATTTGACAATTAAGTCCTTTTGAACAAATCCAAATTCTTTTTTAAGTCTCATTCGTTAGAGGCTCATGTTTTCACATTTATTTAGGGGGTCTGAGTGTCAAATCAAAAATACTAAAAGGGCCTGAGTGTCAAATTTAAAAAAAAATTAATCAAATGGGTCTAAGTGTCAAACTGGAATAACTAACAAGTTTGTTAGCCATGTCAAAACCAAGGTTTTTAAAACCGGACCGGTCATCAAACCGGAAAAATCTTCAGTTCACGGTTTAAAGGTTCAATCGGGGTTCAAACCGGGTTCGAACCGGATTCAACGTAATGAATTATTTATATATATATATATATATCTATATTATATGCATATAATATATAAAAAAAAACTTCATTAAAATACAATATATTCAAATAAAGTATCATTTTAAGTAAAGAAAGTCTCATAGCTTAGTGGTTAGAACCTTTTTTAAGGAACAAATGGTCACGAGTTCAAACCATACAAATAACAAAATTTAAAAATATGTTATTAACTTTAATAAATGAATCGAACCGATTCAAAACCGGCCGATTCAATGGAACAACCGGCCGGTTCAATTGAAAACATCTCAATTCATAAATTACCGGTTCTGACATCTCAACCGGACCGGATAAGTGGCCGGTCACCTATTGAATCGGTCCAATCGACCGGTCCGGTTTTCAAAACCTTGGTCAAAACCTAGAACACGTGCATCTCACATGTCTATTTTATTAGTCAACTAACATAAAGAATTAAAGAATAACTAAAAGGGTCCATTAGAAATGTCGATTAAACTCTGGGGGTATCCATACATTTTATCCATTTTTTTCAACAATACATATCTAAATTTTTTAGAGTCAAGTAACTCAAGTGGGACCTGTATACTTAGGGGTGTCCATAACCGATCCGTAAACCGAGAACTGATTCATAATTGTGGTTATTTGATTTTCGGTACGGTTTTTTCGGTTACGGTTACAGTTATAATTGAAAAAACCAAAAAATATTAATATATATTATATAAATATCTAAACATTATATATATATATATATATATAAAGTTATATATTTAAATTAAAACTCTGATTATATCTTCATAACAAATTATAAATTTAGATACCAATTAACCTGATCATTACACAAATTATAAATTAAGATTGATTAGTTGAAACTCATGGTGGCCTTATCATTTTAAAATTCATATAAATTAAAATTGATTATTACTAAAGTGAAAAGTGAAGAGACATTTTCATGTATGTTTTTTTTTCTTGATCATATTATTTCTCTCGATCTTATAAATTTATTTTTCTTTAATTGTGATGAAATAATATATTTATTATCATTATCATGAATTTTTATCAAACTTTGTTAGATGGAGTTGGAATCGATCATGGCTATTTTTTCACTCTATTTGAGATTTATTCATACTTTCGTTTCTTAAAAAACCAAAAACCGATCCTATCCGATCCGAAAAATATGGTTATTTCGGTCTGGTTATCCGAACTATATGGTTCGGTTATGGATTCTAAAATATCATAACCCAATCGATTCGGACATTTTGATTATGGTTAAAAACCGTATCGAAAATCAAATGGACACCCCTATATATACTTACATTCGAGTTTCATAAACGAGATTGTAGGTTGTAGCAAATAGCAATGCTCACTATATTCTTATTTAGCTGTACTGATATATGTCAAGACAGATTAACAATAGGTTTCTACCTCTTTCCTTTTCAGATTTTTTTAATAAAAAAAATTTAATTTTTAAATTAGTTTTTTTAATAACTACTGTACCCTTAGTCGTATTGGAACAAATAACAATAATTCTTTAGACTTCAACGTCAATTCATAGACACCAAAAAAATAGTTGGTAGAGTCATAACGTATAGAATTGGATTTAGGATGAGTTGTACCTGGGCCGATTTGCTGATATGTTTCCTTGCAAATCAGAGGCCCCCACAAATATCACATCATGGTCTTCATTTCAAATTGGAAAAAAACAAACACTTTTCAACTATAACTATTCTTGACAAAATATAAAATTTAGTTCCTCAATTATATCCTTAATTTCACTTTCCTCATTAATTTTTTTTCCCATTTTTCCCTCATGTTATTCCGACGTTGGAGAAAACATATGTAGCAGCCCACATAACATACGTTTTACACATTAGTAATCCAACTGGCCTAATAAAAACAGTGACATTCCATATACGCCTCCTATATGACATCTAATTAATACCCGTAAGTTAAGAAAAAAACTAATACTCCCATAAACTCCTTTATCCCTCACACCCTTTGCAGTGATATCTTTGATCCTCATAGCTCTGCTTCCTCCATGATTTAGCAAGTAAATATGATCAAGTAAGGTGCCAATTAAGCAATTATTGATTCAAGCTCATTAGAATATTAGATTCTCTTGCGGGTACTGCAATTTCGATTTTGATCAAAACCCTAGTTCTTGATTTACCAATTTTGATTGCGATTTGGTTTGCTATTTCAATTGAGGCCCAAAAAATGCCTCCACTCACTGGATGTTTGAACTTTGGAGGAAATGTTGTTCTCTGTTTGGCAACATAACTAAACAAAGTAAGATACCATTAAGAGATATCAAAGTAAAATTTGTTAACAAAGTAGCAAAAGTCACTGCAAAATGTAGTCATTTTTTTGTTGCTAAACTTGCGATCGACGGAGTTCCAATTGTTGGACCAATACTTAGTGTCTAGTCAACATTGTGTTTTTGATGATTGTGTATGATTGTATACTAAAATGTGTGTGAGCATGCTTGACTTGAACATATCCTAAAATGCTAGAAAACATGCTTAAATGGTTATTTGGTTAATTGTTTAATATCTTAATTGTGCATATACAAATGAAGGCTTATGCATATCTCTATGTGAATTTGGTATCTATATATTTTTGAGATAGTGCTGGAAATTAAGTTTTGAAAATAAATATACATGGACTAAGTTAGGGTATTAATCTTCTAATGATCATAATTTATCTTACTTAGGTCCAAATTACTTGAAACTTGAACCACATGCACATGAAGGTTTAATATATGTTCTAGGACTATAATCATGAGAAATTAAGTGCATCACATATATATTTGGTCATATGCTTAAATTCCGCCAAAACTAGGTTTTACCTAATTTTGTGCATATGTGTTCTTTGTGAACGTAGTGAACCAAATGAACTCCGATTTAAATGAAATTTCGTGTGCATCTTAGTTTCATCACTATGAACATATTTGACTTAGTAAAGTTCAAGAGAAAATGTCATTTACACTGAGTTTGCAAAATAACATTGAATTTACACTTAGAATTTATCGGTTTCACTATTAGTGACTTATTTGCTTGGTTGAGTGACCAAACGATTTCCGATTGTTATGAAATTTTATGTGGACATTCTAATATATATAAAATGATTTATCATGCAGTAATACGAATTTTCTGGGTTGTTTTTCTAATGTAATTAACCTATGCGCTCTATATGAAGCTCTTTGAGCTTACATGCAATTGGGGAGTTCTACCTCCTATTTCTTTGTAGGTTAATCATCATGAGGATGTTATATCACTCAGAATTCAGTTTGCTCAAGTGAATTGAAGTCCGGTTTTCAAGTATGAGCTTGGATCTCTAGAAAACCAAGAAAAACCTATGTTCATCAACCTTCCACTAAGGCATTTTGATTGATGATTGGAACTAGCCTTAGGGCTGTATAATATGGATATATTGGTGCTGCCAAATTCAGAGTTTGAAGTCAAGATTGGAGGGACATGTTTGGTCATGTGAAGGATCTCTTATCTTCATCAAACAAGATCTTGCACATGCTTCCTTTATTGAGGTCAATGATAAGATTTTTGTGAGAAGAAAATTGATGAAGCTAAAGGACAAATGCAATGGTTGAAATTTGTAAGAGATGAGAAAGTATATTTTGCAACTAGACAAGACTTAGATTATGAAGATATTCTTGAAGACTACAAGCTCCAACGGTACACTAATCTATGGCCGAGATTGAATTGTTTTGAATTATGAATGGATCAGATTACAACAAGACTTGAAGGGTTAAGATGACCATTTAAAAGGTGAATCCAATGGTTGTGCATAAGACCATATTCTTGCTTGCAATTTTTGACTTAAAAGAAGATCTTACTTGATTTTTGGAGTCAAAGATGGTTGCAAGTTGCTACACATTTTGTAGGAAATCATTGGAGATACCAAGGCCAAGATTTAGTGTAAGTTTGATCAAATGGTCAAAGATGACAAAATTGTTGGAGATACCAAGGTCAAGATTTGGTGCAAGTTTGATCAAATTGTCAAAGATGGCTGCAAGTGCACATGACAACTCAAATCTTGGAAAGCTAGACTTGGAAAATAATGCAAGTGCAACGGCTACATATTGTAAGGTCAAGATTTAATGATCTATTCATTCAATGGCCAAGATTTGCACATGTAATTGAAGGTCGAGATTTGAAGATAGAAAAAGATCCAATGGTGGAAATCACAAGAGCTTGGTAAATTATAAAGAGGGGTTCTTCCTCATTCCAACTTGGAGAAGCCAAAATTATATTGAAGAAATTCTTGCTCTCAAAGCTTTCAAGCTAGTTTGTGCCATTGAATCCAAGCTTCTACCCAAAGCCACTCTAAAGGCTTCCTCACTATTTTGCTTTTGCAAAGAGGGAGTGCTTCTCATTTGGCTTCTTATTTTCAGATTCGAAAATCCTCATTATTCTTCATTTTCTATCCAACCCGTGAGGTTATATTGTGATTCTTGAGTGTTCCTCAACCCTATTTGCTTAGTGCAAACCTTGAGTGAACTATTTATACCGAACACTTGTAAAAGTCCCTTCATTGGGCAAAAACCTTGTTGAGGTTGAGTTTAAGGGAGTGCTTGAAACCCTTGGTTGTAAAGTTTGAAGATTATCTTGAAATCTTCAGTTTTAAGGGTGACCTAAAAACCCTTGTGAGTTTTGTTGAGCTCTTGAGAAAACCACATCCTTAGTGGAGGTTGAAAAATCCTAGGTTGGTGAACCTAGGTAGTAGATGTAGGAGAAGAGTCTCCGAACTACTATAAATTGCTGTGTGGACTTTCTTGATTGCATTGCTTGCTTGTTGATTGATTAAGTGTTTTGATTGCAGAATTTTCTGAACCACTAGTCTGTCCGTGCACTGTTCACATAGCTAAACTTTGAATTTTAATCTGAATTTTTGATATAGTATTCATTAGGGTGTTGTGATACTGCATACCAAATTTCATTGAATTCTGACTTGATTTGCTAGGTGAAATTTGAGTTGTTAAATCTGTGCGCAGTGTGTTGTTTAAAAAATCTGTTTTTGCAATTCCTTGATTATTTGATAATTGATCATTCACCATATTGTATCACATCTTGCATTGAAATGAATATTGATTAAGATAATCATTAGAGTCCAAATTTGTGTGCTAATTGTTAATTGACATTGATTTCCTTTTAAATTTTAAAAAGAGATTCCTATCGGAATTTGGGGACACAATTCACCCCCCCTCTTGTGTTAAGTACGATCCATCACCAATAAGATCGGTGTCCTAACCTGAGATTAGTGAGGCCCTTCATTTTTCTTCTCCATCGAGCTCATTGCTTTCTAAAATGTGTTTCACTAGTCCTACATAGGTCAGTATCCTCACCTAAATTTAGAGGTACGCCTACATGAGTGGCATTCTCTAATTTAGGGTTCTAGAAATTTTTTGAAAGTTGGGCTATAATTACTTTAGTGTAGTATTTAGGATTTAGAGTTTAGTATTTAGGGTTTAATATTTAGGTACTTACAAAAAGGAAGGTTTCGTATTTAGGGTTTAAGATTATTTTTTTGAAAATCACCTATATTTTAATGTTGCATGTCCATTTAATCTTTATCTTCATTTGGTTTGGTATTTCAATAATATGCATCAAAGTTTTCATTTAAGAGTATTGGTTTTCAATTTGGGTATTCATTCGTGATTGGGGTTTGTCTTGGCCTTTTGATGAAATCTTGATCCTAACGCGAGTAACAAGAAAGAGAATTGAGAGTGAATCTTGTTTTTTTTTATAGTGGCAATACAAAGGTAAGTGGTTAGGGTTTTGAAAACCTCTCAAACCTTGTAGCGGCTACAATTGTTGTTGGCGTATGGGAGCGCTTGGCCAGACCCCGCTATGATCCGACAATGATAATTCCTTTATCTAGTAATGTTCTCAATGGTGTGCAAGATAGATTTGTGAGATTCTCTCCCAGGTTTTGGTTCAGAGTTCAGCATGTCGGCTATGCAAACTCAAAGGCTAGGTAAGCAGATTGTGTACTACAAATCTGTTAGTATGAATGCAGATTTGGGATATCAATCAGATAGAGTGGTTGCATTCCAAGGAAGAAACGGTAGTGTCATTTTTAGGTCCGAAGCTATGGTGATGGAGGAGGGCCAACCAAGCAAGCAACGGGAGCCTAACTCTGTTCAGCGGTCGTGGGTTAATCTTTTTGCGGATGCGCAAGTAGTGACCACTAAGCTCTGTTAGATAGCCCCTCCATCAGATGAGACAGATCTGGTGCTTCGACCTTCCAAGGACTTAGTTGCTTTGGGTATGGCTAAATGGAAGAGATGTCTAGTGGGTTTCTTTGTTGGACATTGGTTTCCTTTTGGAGTTGTGCGAACATTGGCTTACAGGGTGTGGGGTATATAAGCTAGGATTGGAAGCAGTCATATTGCATCCAAAGGCCTATATTATTTTCGGTTTACGCAAACTTCTCAAGTTACTGTCATTCTTGATAGAGGCTTATGGATGCTCGGTGGGAAACCAATAATTCTGCAGCAATGGAAGCCAGGGCTTCAGGTTGATACTAATAAGGTCACAATTTTACCACTTTGGGTAAGGCTTCATAGCCTTCCACTGTATTTGTGGCATAGAGATGGATTTAGTGTTGCGTCTAGCCTCATTGGAAAACCAGTAATGTGTGATTCGATTATCATGGAAGCGTCTAGAATGGACTATGCATGAGTGTGTATTCTAGTTAATGCTAGCAAAGATCTTGTGACTTCTTTTAAGGTTGCATCAATTGATAGTGAGGATTGCTCATCTATTGTGCGTGTGGAATATGAATGGAAGTTAAAGCGTTGTGCTATTTGTGGAGTTTTTAGGCATTGTTGTCTGTCTAAACAAGGGGAGCAAAAGCAGATACGGGCTGCGATGGTTGTTGATCATGACGAAACTCAGCCTATTATAGCAAAAACCAATAAAAATCAGGGAAGTGGTGATAATGATACTATTCAAACTATTTCAGATAGCTTACATATAACAATGCAAGCAACAAATATCTCCACTCCAAAGGTATCTGATTTTGTGGGTGGAATTGGTCCATCCATCACAACGTAATATTCTGGAGTCGAGAACACTCCATCACCTAGAAAATTCTCTTGGGCGGATGTAAGTGAGGATTCTAATGGTGTGGATGTTGCTGATGACGTGGTGTCGCTAGATATAGTCCCTGGAGAAATTGAGGAACAACAAAATTCTTTTATGGGTAATTCAACACCTTTGACTGCTATTCAAGTCCCTTTTCAATCTGTTAGTGGTTCAGGTAATGCTATACCTTCCACTTCTACTAAAAGTGTGAGTAAAGGGAATGAAAAGAAAAAGAAGAAGTAGAAGGAAAGAAGTGGCAGTAGTGAAAGGAAAACAAAGAGTTTGGGTAGAGGAGAAGGTGCTTCCTCCAAACCATATCAATGATTGGGTATTGGAATGTGCGAAGTCTTAACAACACCTTTACTCAGAAAGCTATTAAATCCTGGATAGAGACTCACTTGCTTTCTCTATTTGGGCTAGCGGAGATCAAAACGTCTCATACGGTGGTGCCGTCTCCTATTGCTAAGTTGGGAGACCATTGGAAGCATGTTTATAGTTTAGATTCAGGCTCCTTTTGTAGGTTCGTGGTTTGTTAGGACCCAACCTTAATTTTGGTTGATATTACATATGTCTCAGGCCAAATTATTACGTGCAAAGTAAGTTCCTTGACTGGTACCTATGTGTTTTATTACTCCTTGTCTATGGATTTAATGATCCTAGCAGAAGAAACGACATATGAAGGTATATTTAAGAGGTTTCTCAGGTTTTTCATGACGTGGCATGGATTATTCTAGGGGATTTTAATGCAATTCTTTGGCAGAGAGATAGATTTGGAGGGCAAGATATATACTTGGTCACAATATATGGATGATTTTCAGAATACTCTCCTTGCTTCCAAACTTTTGGTTCACCCTTATCGGGGGCTTCATTTCGGATTATGGAGGTTGAGCGTTGTCATCGGATTTTGTTTATGTTTTCTAATTTATGGACTAATCATGAGGAGTTTTCTGATATTGTTAAGCGAGTTTGGGATAAGGAAATTCAAGGGTACGCAATGTATATTCTATGTTAGCACTTGAAGGTTCTTAAGTTAGAACTGAAAGCTTTGAATTGTCAGGCATATAGTCAAAATCATGGACGGGTGAGTGAAGCTAATCTATTATGGGTGGTTGCCCAAAGAGGAAGAGGAATATGGCAATTAAATACTGGCAACTAGCACGTGATGAAAAGTGTTTTATAAAGCAAAATTCTAAAGTCGTTGGCTTGATTTAGGCTACAGCAATACACAGTTTTTTCATAAGTCTGTTGCCCATCGTCAATCAAGGAACCGCATTACCTCGTTGAAGAAAAATGATGGTAGCATCACTTATGATCAATATGAAATTGGAGATTTGGCTTTAGGTTATTTTGAGGACTTGTTGAGCCCAGTTGCTGCTTCTTCAGAGGTTCCCTCAGGCATCCTACTTGTTAATAGGCTTGCTCCTGAGCAATGTGAAAGTTTGGTAGCTGACATCTCAGACGATGAAATTAAAAAATACTCTTTTCTTTATTCTGGATGATAAGGCTCCAGATCTTGATGGGTATACATCTTTTTTTTTTTAAAAAAAGTCTGCAACATGGTTGGGCCGAGTATACTTCTTGCAATTCGAGATTTTTTTGTGCATGGGAAACTTCTTCGATCAATCATTGCAACAAGAATCACTTTAGTCCCTAAGATTGAGGCCCCTCAATCTCTGAATGACTATAGGCCAATTTACTGCTGCAATACTATTTATAAATGTATTAGCAAAATTATTGCTTCTCGTGTATGAAATGCCTTGCCTACGTTGATTGTCTTGAGTAGGCTGCTTTTGTTCCAGGGAGGAATATTGCTGATAACATTCTCGACTGATCCAAGCTTATGTTATCATTGGAGGTGCGGGAAATTGCAACTAACTCATCTTAGTTTTGCTGATAACCTGATAATTTTTTCTCATGGTAGTTTGGCTTCAGTCAAGGTCGTGCAAAATGCTTTAGAATCTTTTGGATCTTTCTCAGGCTTGGTTAGTAATCCAAGCAAGAGTAATGTTTTTTTTTTTGGGGGTTGATGCTGATACTAAGGCAAGCATTCTGGACTGCTTGGGGTTTCATATAGGTGCCTTGCCTATTCGTTATCTTGGAGTTGTGCTTGTTACCACTAGATTGCGCCATGTAGACTGCCAACCTCTGATAGACAGAATTTAGCTCGGATTCACTTACAGACTTCTCGATCCTTATCACATGCAAGAAGATTGCAGCTCATTAAATCTGTGTTATTCTCTATTCTGGTGTTTTTGAGTTCTGTGGTTATTTTGCCGATTAGTAGTATCCAACGCATTGAGAGCATATTGGCACGATTTTTATGAAAGGGGGTTTGTCTTTCCTCAGGAGGAGCTGAAATTGCTTGGAGTTCTGTTTGTTTTCAAAAAAATGAGGGGGACCTTGGAGTGAAATGACTTGAAGATTGGAATCGGGGCAGCAACTTTGAAACATGTTTGGTGTATTTTGACAAAAAATGAAGATTCTCTTTGGGTTAATTGGATCCATCGGTATCTTATTAGAAATTGGAGTTTTTGTCATTTGAGAAAATTTTAATGAGCTGGCAGAAAATTTTACAGTGTAGGGATTGATGCTCTAATCTCTTCCAATATCGCATAGGTGGTGGGAAGGATGCTGCGTTGTGGACTAATTTTTGGCTGCCTAGTGGACCTTTATGTAATAGAATTTCGACAAGGCGAGCTGCTTCTGTAGGTTTGCCATGGAATGCTAAGGTAGAGAGGATTATTGCCAGTGATCTTTGGCAATTCCCATATGGGTTGCCTGAACTTTCTGATGTATGGGCTGCAATTGATTTTCATCCTATGCAAGGAAGGAAATATTTGATTATTTGTCAAGGTGAAAGTTCTAGCATCTTCTCCATTAAATCGGCCTGGAATTACTTGCGGGATAAGAGGCCAAAAAATAATATCCATCATGTTCTCTGGTTTAAGGGTCATATTCCATGAGTATCATTTATCATGTGGATAGCTTGCTCCCAACGGATATTTACAATGGATAGGTTGGTGAACTTTGGACTTGATGTTTTCCCTACCTGCAATCTGTGTAGATCCTGTGCTGAGACTCATATGCATCTTTTCTTTGAGTGTGTTTTTTCCTCTGAGGTTTAGCAAAGTATCAGTCTCCGTAAAACAATGGTGCAAAGCAAGATAACTGCCTTGGCCCTTTTCAAAGATAGACGTAGGTTCCCTTGTCTTATGGCCTCTTGGGGGTTGGCATAGACCAGTCGTGCATGGTTTGTGGGTTTGGTTGGCGGAAGTTTTGCTAGGTGTTCGTTTTTTGCATTGACAAAATGGAACCAATACTTGACTCTTTTAGCTCTTTTGTTGAAATACTAGGCTACTGTACTATTTTCTTTCAGCTCTTTGTGCTTCTGTTTTGGTTTTTTGACCTTTGTAATGCTGATTTTAACTCTATGGTAAAAGTCTATCTTGGCATTAAGCTCCTTGTTTGCTTCTTTCTTGGGATATGCCTCTCGTATCTTGTACTTGTTTCCTTTTAATTTATTCTTACTTATCAAAAAAAAATTGTTTGATACGAAAACAATAAATCAGTTGGCCCTTTATAGCCAAATACTACTAGTAACTAGTTTGAATTCCTAGACTTTAATTCACGGCTATTATTAGTTTGACTTCTTATACATTTACTGTTAAACTAATAACTAGTTTGACTTCCTAGACCTTAACTCATGACAGCATGCACTTGATTCTCCATAGGATTCCTCTTCTTGTACAACTTGTATTACCTGATCTTCATCATTCCTTCCTCCGTCAAAACTATCCTAAAAGGTTTATTCAACCCCTATGGATTTAACTGGCAGATGAAGCTTCTTTGTTGTTGTTCTATTAATCAAATTGTGTGATGATCCAATGTCGATAAGAACGGCCACCAGGTGATTGTGAATATGTGTTTGGAACCTTATAGTTCTAGGACCTTTGACTACCACCAAAGCATGTATTGATATCATGAGATAGGTTACCTAGTTAGTTTAGTCCCACATTCCTCTTCTATTATATTTCTTCTTTGTTCTCTTCATGAGTCCCGATTATAAACTTGGGATACCTTGCATTTATGTCTTGGAATAAACTTCTCGTTACAATTAAAACACAAACCCCTTTCCCCACGCTTTTGCATCTCATCCCACGAAAGTGTTTTAACTCTACGCTTCTAAGGAAGATATAGAAGCTCATCATTGCTCTTGCTTTATCCACTTTGCTTCATATCGGCTAGATAATCATCCTCCAACCGAGCACTATCAATAGTCTTTCTCACTGAGCATGGTCGGCTCGCCTTAACCTCTCTTGCCCAGTTTGATTTCAGTCCTCCGATGAAAGTTCCTACAAGGGTTTTCTTGGGCCATCCGTGTTCGAAAGCCTTTCAAACTCCTTCAAATAGTCATGTAATTCTCCTAGTGAACAACTCTCTTTCAAAATCCTTCCATCGTATCTCTTTGGTTTTCCTTTGATAAATTTGCTCAATCCATTGCCACCGTAAGTTTGTTCCCCCTTCTAAAAAATGCAATATAGTCAACCTTATTCACCTTCTTGATCTCATGGAACTTGAAAAACTGGTTTGCTCTACTAAGCCATGTCACTGAATCTTCCCCTTTGAAAGATGGGAAATTCATTTTTAATTTATTGGCGTTGGAAATCTTCTGTGTAATTTTGTACTCTGAGTTTTTGCGCCAACAGTTTTTTCTTCTTCTGAATAAGTTCAACCTCAGATCCCGATATAGACCCTAATTCATTACTTGGTTCATGGGCTGAGTTGCCCCTACTAGATCGCTTACTTCCGTTCTTTCTTCCTAGCTTCTTCATGATCACCTCCTCTAGACAAGCCTTTTGTTGTTGCATGTCTTGGATTTTAGTTTGTAACTCCAAATTGACGACTTGAAGGTTGGTTTTCAAGGTTTCAATCCGTTCCTTCTATGATGCCATTCAAAGGAACCTCTCAACGAGAGCACCAATGATGAAATATTGATCCTAACGTGAGGCAAAAGAAAGAGAATTGAGAATAAATCTCATTTTTTTATGTGAATTGTTTGATACGAAAACAATAAATCAGTTGGCTGTTTATAGCCAAAGACTATTACTCCTAATAAAGTACTATCTAGGAATATAATTCTAACTAAGAAAGTAAATGTAGCCTAGCAAGCTATTATTATTTGCAACTAATAACTTGTAAGACTTCATAGACCTTAACTCATGGTAACATGCACGTAATTCTCCATAGGTTTCTTCTTCTTGTACAACTTGCATGACTTGATCTTCATCACCTTCTCACAACATAATAGCATGACTCCTTGTATGAGTATTGACTTTCATAAATTATTTAAAGTGGATAAACTAGTATGCCATGTGATGCAAACTTTTGGAGGATCATCATTGGAATCTACAATGGCCACCAATAGGCAAGTGTCCGTCAATAAATAAGAAGGAGGATGATTTTGAATATTTGTCATTTTGAGATGTTATGCTATTTAAATTTTCATTTGTTAGTGGCGCATTTTGAATTTGTTTTGTTTTGTGATGTTGGACAACTTTTGGATTTTGATGAAATGTATGGACTCTATGTTATTCTGGACAGATTCATTTTGTGATTGCTATATTCATGGATAAGTTCCTATATTATTCGGGAAAGATTTAATTAGCTTTTTTAGTTAAGGACAAAAAGTGCTACACATTAATAGTTTAAGAATATAACATTGATATATGCCAGAGTTTTCCACTTAGGATTGTTATGATATTCCAATTAGATGCCACATATGATATTTCCGCCATCTATCTCATTTAAAGGACGAAACATGTAACTTTGAATAGTTTAAGGACGATTTTAAGAGGAAAAAAGTATAAGGACGAAAGTGAAACTAGAGGTATAGTTGAGGGTCCTAATGTTATAGAATTTGAAAACCCACATGGACTTTCTTTTTAATAAAAAGAAACTTCTACATATGCTAATTTTTTTGTTCATAAATCAAGTGGTACATCTTTAATATTTATAGAGTGCAAATACCTCTAAAGAATATAGCAGTAGATAGAAGGAGAGTAGATAAAGTAGAACCACTAAGAAATTATAAGAATCCAATATCACTGCAATCAAAAAATTTAATTTATAGAGTATGACATGTTGAACTCAACCATACACAAAGTCAAACACATAAATTCACATAGCCATATAAAATCCACAATACCACTTGCCCACTTGGGACCATCACACTCATCCACACAGACTCTCCTCACACGACATATTAATGGAAGGGAAATAAGAGTGACAAAGGACTCCCTTGAAATCAATATCAAAAAATTTGGGCTACTCAATATTAAGCCCATAGAAGTACAATTGTAGAGGTACAACATTCTGCCCACAATTTACAGCATGACAGACTACTCTGTATCAATACACAATCAATTATTCAATACGCAAAACTTCCTCATTCATCTTACACACATAAAAAGAACAAGTAAACCACAAAACTCACGAGGCATGTAAATGATTTCTCAGAAGAATTTGTCATAACAAGAGTACAGAAGATACAACACAAAACCAAATGAAAATTGTCCATCTTTGTATATCTCAAGAATCATAAGTATTTGAACAAATAACTTGCAGTTAAGCTTGCAGCCTAGAATTCATACACATTTTCTCAATTCGAAACACTGATAAAAACTCTAAAACAAACCAAATCAACAAATATAAAAACACTAAACAAATTGACTACCCGAGAAAGGTTTCCAATCTTTCGATAACTAAAATGGAACGTATAAATTTTAGATTACTAAGTTGAATGGGTTAAATCTTTTGATCACTAAAAGTTGTAAAACCCTGAAATCTCTTCTTCCTATCTCGTAAAAAGACGTGCATGACTTACCTCTAAGCCAATGGGGAATAGGGGTGATCTATGCATAGTCGTTCTAGGTCCACGCATGTTGGAGATAGATGTTATAAAATTGATAGAACCTAAGTTTGGACCCGTTGTTCATTGGTGTATTTATTGGGCTTGAATTTATCTACAACCCCTCCTCCCCAGTTGGGCTTCAACTGATATTGGGCCTGTGCAAAAGTAATGTACAGTAAAGGAACCATCCAAAGTCTAACACAAATATGTCAATGGATAAGATAAAACTTGTTGGAGCCGGATAGTTGGTATCATTTGTGAAATTCAAGCTACCAATCCTAACATTTAGAATTAATCACTACAAATAAAAGCACTAGTTATAGAATTTGAAAACCCTCATGGACGTTCTGCTTTAAAAATAGGCTTCTACTTATGCTGATTTTTTTTTTTCATAAATTAAGTGGTACATCTTCAATATTTATAGAATGCATAAAACCAAAACAAATACCTCTAAAGAAGATAGTAGTAGGTGGAAGGAGCATAGGTAAAGTAGAGCCACTAAGAAATTATAAGAATCAAATATCACTACAAGCAAAGAATTTAACTCATAGAGTATGATATGCAGAAGTCAACCATACACAAAGTTAAACATACAAATTCACGTAGCCACATAAAATCCACAACACCACTTACCTACTTGGGACCATCACACACAGACTCTCCTCACACGACATATTAATGGAAGGGTAATAAGTGTGACAGAGGACTCCATTGATATCAATATCAAAAAATTCGGGCTACTCAATATTAAGCCCATAGACTTACATATGTAGAGGTACAACATTTGACCCATAATTTGCAGCATGACAGACTACTCTGTATCAATACACAATCAATTAGTCAATAGGATTTACCTAGAAGACTATCAGTAAAGACTTACCGGTGTAAAGAGAAACAAGACGTGGAGGACAGTGTTGGTGAACTTACCTGATAGAGAGATCGGGAAATACGAGAGATGTGGAGATTCCGAACAAGGTTTACAAATGGCCGAAAAATTAGCAGTTGAGAAGCTTGCAATCTTGCAGAAGAGTTCTGGAGAGGCATTGTTTGACTCTCGCAATCAGGAGCAGATATCGTCTTCGAATATGTGATTCGCATGAATAGTTCTGGAGGAGAACCAAAACAATGAATAAACTTGATTTATAACATATGGGGCACGAGATATGAAAATAAAATATCTAAAATAGGTAAGAGTTTAGGATACCGATTGGTAGGGGTGCAAATGATAAGGGTAACCCAAAAGAGATTTTTACCCATTTAGGGTTACCAGTTGGACATTCTCTTATGACCTATGAAATCACAATTCTATATCACCTACTTTTGATATAGAAAGTTGAATGCTAACATCCTAATTTTATGATGGCTTATGACATATGAAATCAAAGTTATATATATATATATATATATATGTCAAGCTAATTTTATGCATGTTTTCAATTGTTAATTAGAGAATGATATTATTGCTTCAACTGTTATAGATAGATAGATATTTTCTTTAATGGAGGAGATAGTGATATTAGACAAATAAGCTACCCAAGTTTGATGATGACCCATTTGAGAGGAGAACAATGTGTGTGTGTGTATATGTATATATATGTGTGTGTGTGTATATGTATATTGATGAACAAATCATAGTTAAGATGGTGATTTAATTAACCAAACTAACCGTACTTGATTCACCATATTGAAAATACAATATTATATATGTAAGCATAAATTAGGGTTAGTTTCAGTCAGTATTAGTTCACTTCACCACCACCATTTGTGTTGGATCACACGTCATGGTATTAATATATTCTTTCTACTTATGTGTAACTGTTTATTTTTTATTTTTCCGTCTAGGCTGCTTATTGATAATAATATATCAATATGCATGAAAATATGCTAAGCTATTTTTGGCTATCTAATGAAAGCTTCATTGTTGTATTGGTTGTGAAATTGTCGAAAATGTTAAGAGGAAATAAATGACGGCATGCATGCGCATCATTATCAAACTAACATACCAAAATGCATTCATTGAAGCATAATAAAAACTTGACCATTACATGTGGAGAAATTATTGAATGATACTGACACACCAAGTTATACGTTGATATGATGCACAAAAATCAATGGTACTGAGTCAATTCATAGACAATTGATGCATTTTTAAAATTTGAACTGTAAATTACCTATCTCAATTCTGAACTAGCCCTATGTTGTCATCAAACACGTAAGAATCAGCACCACCCCATTAGTTCTGGATCATCACAGCATTACATGACATGGTATGCCAGAACCATTAAATAATTTTTGGTACAAGTGTGCCAAATTTAAAAAAAAAAAAAAAAAAAAAAAAAAAAACTTGAAGGAGTCAAACAAGTTTGTTGAGGATTTCAATAATTAGGGTTTTCTTTAGAGAAGTTTAAAACAAGAAAAGAAAAGGTGACAAGAAAAAGAAAGAATTGCTTATTTGGGTTACTTGATGAGAAGGTGAGAGAAAAATTAAGGTATGCAATGGGTTTTCATTATAAGGACGTTTGAAGAAAAATAGGTGCATATTTGGGTGTGCAAGTAACTGAAATTCTAGCTAGACTTGCTTAAATATATATACATTGTTTGAAAGCTATTTGAAACCCTTCTCCATTTAACGGTCTATTCTTTAAGAGATAATACTTATTTATTGATGTCGAGAGGGAAATTGGTATGTGCACTTCAAAGCAGCAACTATGCATAGACATTTAATATATATATATATGGATGAGCACTATATGCACCTCATTTTTAACTAAGTACACCCCATCAACTCTTTAAAAACACACTAGAGTGGGATGTATTTAGTTAAAAATGGAGTGCATATAGTGCTCATCATATGTATAACTATTTTTCGTTTTGAAAGTAGAGGGATCATTAAATTAAAGTTTACTTTATATGGTCAATGTATTCCCTAAGTTTATTAAAATCTAGATTGACAGTTTATCTTAATTAGGTTGCGAAAACAAGATTAATTAGCTAATTTGATGTTAGATGGCAGTTTAAGTTTATATGGTGTTGGAACACTAGCAATCATTTTCTTAACTAATTTTGAATGAACTTAAAAGCAATAATTAATATTGCCAATTTTAAAGCAACAAAAATCTAACGATTCTGACATCTTATCCTTGATTAATTTTGTTTAAGGCTCCAATTTTAATGTTAATTATGTATGTGTCTTAATTAATATCAGTTTTTTTAAAGGTCATGAGGCCGAGAATTGATTCATTAACCCAATTATGGGAAAGAGAATATCAATAAGGCACTCCAAGTCACCATTAAAGATGGAATTACAATCAATAAGACTAAAAAGAAAAACACAAAAACAGTTGCCGCCGGACATCCCCTATGACACCGTATTCCACCGAATATTGTCGGAAACCGAACAATATCGTATTACATCAGACTTCATTGGATTAGACAGACAAACAAACATTAAAAAAAAAAACTAAACAAAACAGATCTGGTCATTTGAGAACTCCTCCAAATAGATATGGAAGTTGATCAAGATCTAGATCCAAATCTAACTCCATTGAAAACTTGATTATCCATCTTGGAGGTTGGAACTCAGAACGTGATAAAGGATCTCCGATTATACATCGTTGTTGTAGCAATACCAAATCCCACACGGAATTCTGGGGAGAAAACCATGATTTGCCTGTGGTCTTTATTCAATAGAATAGCAACAATATGTTAATTGGTTGAGTAATTTAATTAGACATGTAGAGTTAGATAGGATTTCAAAAGTTTCCATTCCGTGGGGAATAAAATCTTGATCAGTTAAGAAACATTATTATATAATATCATTTCATAGAAATAATTTGTCACACTTAATAATGATCTTTCAACGTATGTATTAATTTGACTTGCCATCTGCATGTGCAACGTATGCAAAGAAAAACAAGAAGGCGGATGGTTTACCCACACCTTTCTTGATGCTGTCCTTACACGGCATTCTGAAATTTAATAATTCAATATAACCATATATATATATATACACACACACACACACTTAATACCGATTGAGCTCCAACTGTCGTGTAAGAAAAAAGCTCAACTGTCAAATACATACATGTATATATGTTTTTCCAGCCAAATTATGAAGTGTGGTAATTAATTTCACGAGTACTTGAAATGTCCAACTATCCCCACAAACTTTGGTGATTGAAACGTATTAATTAAATGCTAAACTTAATTTATTCTCTATATGAAATTATTCATCCATAATCAACTCAGCTTTTTTTTTGGTAATTGATAATTCTTCTGCCCAATATACCAACCTAACAGCTGGACCAGTTCTAAATTCGGGCTACCAATCAACTCGGTTGTCCTTAACAAGATTAATTAAATATTATTGGATGTACATGTTTCTTTGTACGAGTATTATATGTAGTTATACATGTACAAAAATATTAATAGAGAGGCTTGAATATATATTTGTCGTGTAAAAGCAAGAAAAGTGACTTGCCATCCACAACCCTAAACCAACCCACCCCCCCTTTCTTGTGCGCTCATTTCTTCTTCTGGCTCCCTCTCTAATATATATCTTCTTCTTCACTTTCTTTTTTCCCCTCTCTGTACACAGCTTCATGTTAAACAATCGCGCCGCCAAGTATGGCCATGGATGAATCTAGCCGAGCTTATGTTGATGATCAATCGAAGTCATCATCGTCATCATGTCCCCGAGGACACTGGAGACCAGCTGAGGATGACAAACTCAGACAACTCGTCGAACAATATGGTGCGCAAAATTGGAATTCAATCGCCGAGAAACTCCATGGAAGATCAGGTATGATATATGTCATATGTGTGACTAATTAACCATCCCTAAACATCTTTTGTGTTAATTTTGAGTTCCTTAGAATTATGGATTGTTCATGTATAACTTGGTAAATAAATAATAGATAGTTTCATGCATACTTTCTTGATCAATTTGAGGGTTTTTCCACGTTATTAAAAGTTCAATCAAGACAGGTACTAATTATAAGCCCGATTAAGTTGGATTTAATTAGTTGGTAATTAAATTATATGAGTTTATTGTGAAATTTTTGTAGGGAAGAGTTGCAGATTGAGATGGTTTAATCAATTGGACCCAAGAATTAACAGGAAACCATTTAGTGAAGAAGAAGAAGAGAGGCTACTGGCGGCGCATCATCGAATCCATGGAAACAAATGGGCTTTAATAGCCAGATTATTCCCCGGTAGAACCGACAACGCTGTCAAGAATCGTTGGCATGTTATTATGGCTAGGAAGAAAAGAGAGCAATCCAAGTTATGTGGAAAAGGAAATATTCATGATCAAGATCACGGAATTAGTACTAATATGTACTCCAATTATGGTGCCAGTACTCCTACTGATCAAGCAAGGAAATTTAGGTGTCAAGATTTATTCAATTATTCAAGATTTGGGCTTGAAAATAGTACTAGAGATAGGATTTTCACAGTGTCATCACCATCTGATTCTCCGGCCTCTTCGTGGTCATTTGCAAAAACATCAGACGATAATTCATCGTCGGTGTCAAGAGTTGCAGATAGGTTTTCTTCGGGTTATGGCTGCGCCTATTGGACGCCAAGTAGTAGTGCATTTGGGGTTTCAAATTGCAGGAGGATTAATGTTCCTGGATATCCATTTGGGTACTTCAATGGCAATAAGCTTGGTCATGAAGACTATGGAAGTAGTGATGGCATGATGATGATGAAGAAAAGACTGATGGATAATTCGTCGACATTAGCGAATATGATGAGAGTGAGTAATCAGCAAGAGGAAGGAGGAGAGGAGTCTACCAAACATGAAGATGTTCCATTCATAGATTTTCTTGGTGTGGGTATATCTTCTTGAATTTCATCACTTAATTTAATTTGTTATAAGCATGTATCACATTATATATATCGTTTGTAGCTTCATTTTTGGTACTTTATTTTTCTTTATGGTTTTTTTTTCATCTTAGTTATTAGTTAAGAGACTTATGACAGTTACACTTTAACAGTTGGAAACTGATCTAGCTGCAGGTACGTAGTTCTATATGAAGAGTCCAATTTTTGTTGTCATTATTAATTTGAAGCTTTAATTAATTTCTTTTTCTCTTGGTATTGTCATGAAAATGCATCATTGAAGTTAACGAGAAATATTTAGCATATATATATATGCATGTACGTGTATATAAATATAAATATATATATATATATATATATGTGAATGTATGTATGTATACCGTGAGGGTAATTTGAGATCTGAGGCTCCGTAATTCGTTTAAAATTGTAGAATCTATAATTTGAATCTCATGATTTGGGAGAGGTGTGTCACATCACACCATATCTTTATTTTTTAATTTTTAAAATTTGTCTACTTTTTTCTCCACATTTGAATGTGAATTGTAGATTTTAAAGAATTTCAGAGCCTCAAATCTTGTAATTTGGGTTATTAATTTTGAGTTTTGTATTGGCTAGATGACATATATATAGATGCATGCATGCAAGCTAGCTAGTAGTTAATTATTAGCTTAATTTTATGGGATTCATTTGATTGTACAAACATCATTTACATGCACTTGTCAATATCGGATAGATTCACACAATTAAACTAATACATACCAATTTTGCTAGTATTATTGCCTAATGTTTTAGTTTTCAATTAGATCAAAATTTTGGTAAATATATTTTTTAATTTACCGGATGTGAATTCTTTCCTTTTGTGTAAACTCTTTGTGTTGTTTAATTTTAACTTCTAAAAATTGTTAAGATATTATGAATGAGTTTTTTGATTGATTTTCTGAACAAATTTCTAATTTGAATTTCTGGTTCCATCCCTGATCGAAATTTAAGAATATAATAAGAAATATGAAGGGAAAAAAAATGATATCCTCAAACACAACCTAAATGAGGAGTATGCAACTTCTACTATCGATGCAATCAAACATGCCCTAATCATATCACCTCACTCGATCGGTGACTCCATGACTTAATTAATTTTTAAAATAGCCATCTTTTCGTATTGTATTTTGTAACAACACAAATTAAACATTCATATGAATGAGAAAGCTCTAAAATAAATGATGCCTTTAGATTTATTAGTATCTTCTGTTTGGCTATGCGTTGTGATCAGGGAGATCTATTAGTAGCTGTTCCATAATTATGAAGACCCTTTTTTTTTGTAAAAGAGAGAGGGAGAAGGATTCGTGAAAGAGAGCGAGGGAGAAGAAAGTTAGTTCGCGTGAGAATGTTTTTTTGGAGATGAGATTTGAGCCGTTTATTTGATCTAATGGTTGGGAAGGTATCCTTATTTTGTGTACTTATAAGAGAAAAATTTTGTGTGTATATATATATATATTTTGTATGGGTCAAAAATCGTTGGCCTGAAATATTTGAATATAAGTCGAAGGGCTCAATGAGGTCCCTGGTTGGATCAACCCAAATATTTGTCCGGAGGGGCGCCCAGTCCAAGTCCAAGCGAGGTCCAAGGCCGACAGTTAGAATGGACGCAAGACTAGGCGTCTAAGGCCCAATGCTTATAATACCAAATAAGTCCCAGATTGGGCCGCATGCCCAACCATGACCCAATGAAGAAGCTCGTCCGTACGGTTAACATATGATCTGGAACACTATAATAGAGGATGACCCCTCCTCATTTACTCTCTTAACTACCTAGTACCTCTCTCCCCCTCTCTCTAAAAGGCTACTCACTTATCTCACTAAAATATCTCCCACCGTTGACTGACTTGACTATCGGAGCTTCTTCGACAGACACCACACCAGTGACCTAGCTTCACGATCAATCCTACTTTTGATATTGCAGGATTGTCATTGGCCTCGATCAACAATTACAAGTTGATTGCAGATTTTAGTATCTACATATATATATATATATAAAATCGTGATGGTGATTAATTAGTAATGTTGTAGAAGAATTGAAAAGAAAGAAAGTGACTCTCATTTACTCTATAAATTGAAAATTCTCATTATAATATCATATTGAATATGACTGAAATGATGATCCCCATCTCAAACTAGTGAGATGACCCAGTCTCGGATAGAGGTTGGACCAAGTTTTCAGTCCAATTTGGGTTTAACAATAAATTAAAAATAAAAAAAATATTCTAGAGATGGATAAAATTAGTCCTATTATAATTACACAACATTGAAACCAAATGGGGTTGTAGTCTTAATTATTTTCCTTTTATTCTTGTAATGGGCCTGACTTTTATAGTTATATGATTGTAAGCAACTAAGCAACAAAACCCAAGGTGATCATAAGTCCATAGGAAGCTCCTATTTGCAGTTTTGCACGCGAATTTGTACTCATTACACACACATCTTTTAAAAAAATATTTAAATTTATCAATTATTCTCATATGAAAATTATCTTAAAACATGTCTAATTTTTGTACCCATTTATTTTCCCAAATACAATTAAATTGACTTAAATATTATAACGACGAACATTATTTGTACCCTATTTTTTACTAAGTACATCCCATTAACCCTTTTAAAACACACTAGAGTGGGGTGTACTTAATAAAAAATGGGGTACAAATAATGTTCATCTTTTATAACTATAATCTTGTTAGAGAAACTCCAATGGGAGTTGCTATATATTGGATTGGTATAATTGTATTATACCATCTTGAATAGTGTTAAAATGGATTGGTAAATTTTTTCATTCCAATGGGAGTTGTTATAATTGGATTGGTAAAAGGCTATTCAATGCAAGCCCACTTAATTGAGACCCATGTTTCACTTTTTCATATTAAATAAATATTTAATATCTCAATTTTAATACTTTAAAAAAAAATTCCTAAATTGAAATTTGAAAAATTGAAAACTTTTTCCATCAAAATAAAAAACGTTTTGGTATTGTGTGTGGACATGCTCGTGCTTGGAATGAGATTACTCTTTCCAGTATCATGAAAGGATGCATCATTTTGCATAACATGATAATTGAGGATGAAGGAGGACCCGGTGATATCGATTCTCATCCTTCTGTACCGATGTCACGTGGATGTACAATGGAAGAGATCTTTCAAAGTTTGGGCCGAATTAGGAGTAGTGCAACCCACACTCAATTCAAATTGGATTTAAGTGAACATTTGTGGAGCTACATGGAAATCAATAAACTTGATCATGGAATGTATAAATTCAGTTTAAATTAAAATAATTTAAATTCAGTTTAAGTTAATGTGCTTTAATCCATAAAATTGAAGCCCAATAACCTCCAAATAAAACACATCTAAATGAAGTCCAATAATCCATTTAATTGAAGCCCAATAATCCATCTAATTAAAACCCATCTGATTATTCTAGAATGTGGTTTTCGTCCTCATTCAGAAGCTAAGGCTACAACATGAAGGAAGGCCGGAAGTACTGAGGGAGGTGAAGGTCACCGCCGTGGGCTGCGGATCGACTTCGGTAAAAATGAAGCAAAGCAAAAGTGCATCCGCTGTTGGCTTCCCTCCAAAATTTTACCTCTTCAATTTCTCTGTATTCTGATTTGGTATATATAGCAACAAGGAGAGAGAAATTCTATTTTACCTACAAATATAACAACCACATTGGAGAGTTGTTTTTTTTTTTCCTTGTGTTGGGAGTGTATAGTGGCAATTAACTTGGTATACCACCCCATATAGAATTAAATTATTATACATCAAATCTGGTCCGTAGGCCCATCAAGCTAAACTTGGCTCATTGGTCCGCCACCCCTTTTCTACACTCAATACGACACCTTATCACATGTGGTGTGACATCACTCATCGTATTCTTTCAAAAGTGATAAGAATAACCATGATTGTTGAATTTTATTGGGGACAACAAAATCTATAGGAAGATGTGTTTTGTTGATATGGCTGAGAATGAGAATGAAATGTTATATGTATTGATATATTGATGTAAATTTGTTGACTTGGTTTTTAGTGTAGTTGAGGTGGAACCCGGTATTAGTTTTGGTGTAATCGTGAGTAGGAAAATTCTATATGCAAACAATTTTTTATTAAGTGCAGACCTAAAATAATGTTGGTCTTTGATTATTGTTGATAGGTTCTCCTTGTAGGCAACTTTTTAGCTAAAAAAAAATCTTGTCTCAGATATTTATGCAAATAATAAGTCCACACTTTGATGGAAGTTTTTATACGAGGGTCATGCTATTTGCACTCTTATGTTTACTTTATAAACCCCCTCTATTATTTCTCCCATCAAATCACTTATCATTCACACTATGATATCAAAAGTTACCTTCATCACTCACTCACTCACCCACCTCTTTATTTATCTTTTTTAGTACTTATTTTTAAACAAGTGGGACCCATATGATACTCCAACCATTCAAGCTCCACATGCGCACCTGTCATCAATGTCGGCAACAATCTCTTTAGTGAAAAAGTCTCTTTTATTATGAGAAAGTGGACATAAATTTTACGATTTCGCTTAGATTTCTACACGTGTAACCCTATCAAGCATCTTGCCTATCGTGCCTCGGTACTTGATCATTGTCCCCCCGACTCTTCATAAAAAGTCTCTTAGTGGGTCCCACATTCATTCCCATTTGGCCACCCCTTGCCTCATTCGTTCTCCAAGTGACAAATGTCCCCTGGTTCCTCTGTAGTTAAACTTCGCCACCACCTCCCATCGTCGTTTCAATGAGAAAAAAGAGCTAATAATTCTGGATTTTTTGATATCAATTCAAAATATTCTATCCATTGTCTTGCCACTTTAACTTTTACATGTCCAGATTGGGAGAGGGGGGTTCAATTACTCAATTATCCTTCACTCTACATAAAGACTCCAACGCCTTGACTAACTGAATCACTACTCCTCTTGCAAGTGTTATTTACTTTCTACCTTGAAGCCTCTAGGAAAACTTCACTAGTTTCAATGGTAAAGGAAGTATGCCAGTCGGGGAAAACATTCAGAGATAATGACACTTTGAGGGAATGAAATGGCAATTACAGCTACTTCTGTGCGTGGATTTCTTTACTATTGGATGAGTGTCATATCATGGGGTCGTTGTGATTGTAATTATTGATCCAGCTGATTAACTACGTTTCGTGTTGTTAGAATTCAAATTCGAAATAGGGTATGCTTTGCTGGATCCTTATACGTATTATCTACCATATAGTTTCATTGTTGTAATTTAACTGCTTTTCCTCTAATATAATTTTGTAGCATTGACTGTTAGTTTTATGCTTGCAGGAGGTAACTGCTGACATGTCTATTGAAACACCAGAAACAAGTGTGGCAAAGAAGCTAATGAGACAGCATGTGCGCCACCCACATAGTTTATATAACCAGTCGGGCCTCCACTTTTGCTTATAATCACCCTTCTTCCAATTCGAGGTTCAGAAAAAATAGATCACCTGAAATTATGGAGTGAAAAACTAAGATTGTCAAGTGGGTCTAGTGATAAGGTAAATATATCAAATTTTATTTTTTTAATAATTATTTTGATTAATTGCATATATTAAAATGAATTTGTATTGTTGGCAGGATGATATTGATATAAATAAAATAAAATAAAAAGAAGAACCTGATTTTGTAAATGAAGGTGAAGAAGACATTGAAGTGGATGATTGGATGATAAGAGTAGTATGTAAAGTGCATAACCATTCCGGGGCATTATATATGGAGGGCCATTCATATGTCGGTAAGCGTTCTGCTGCTGAAAATGAAATATTGGTAGATATGTCAAAAAATTTGGTGATGCCACGAAACATCTTATCCACGTTAAAGAACAGGGATCCGAACAACGTGTCCACCATTAAAACTATATACAATGCATGCCAGAAGTTTCAAACTACAGAGAAAGCTGGTAAAATCCCAAATGCAACAACTCATGTCATTCCTACACCAGTACGAGCAAGGGCGGAGCCACATAGGGCCAAGGGTGGGCATTTTCCCCACCTGGATTTTTAAAAACAGTTATTATATATATAATGGTGTACACACAAAAATCAAAATTTGTGTTGGTCTAGTGGTCCTTCTTAGAATATCAATCCTACTAATTAGATCACGGCACTTTATTTGTATTTTACGGCGGTCTAAAAAGCGCCGTTCTAAATATAATTAAAACGACGTTTTCGAAAAGTGTCGCACTATCATTAACGGCACGAATATTTACGACGCTTGTTTGGCGTTTAGGTAAGCGTCGATAAAGACATTTAACGGCCTTTTTTGATTATTATCGACGCTTTAAAAGCGTTGTAAAAGACATCGTTGTTGTAGTGTCAGTATGTTTGTTTTACCACTACAACAACCCATGTTCTATTTCGAAGCAGCAGTCAAACTCTTTTAATTTTTCTCCTGATTATGTTTAGGAACAATAGGGGATTCTCTTATCCTTAACTCTATTTATTTCCTATACATTTAAATACCCTGTACCTTTATTCCTCATTTACATGTTTATATGTACTCGATGCATACCTGTATATATACATTCATTAAGCAACATATGTACATTTTTCATATATGTTAGGCTAGGTTATGATCATGTACGCTTGATGATTACCCATACATGTCTATATACACTTGTATACTTGTACATGCCCATATATACTTGTATACTCATACATATCCACATATACTTGTATCCTCATACATGTCCACGTATACTTGTACACTCGTTAATTGTCCACATATGCCCGCACACTTGTTAATCACCCATACATGTTCATATATACTTGACACATTAGTTAGATTGCATATATATATATACAAATTCATTAAATCACACATGTTCATATACATCTTTTATACATTTGCCAGGTATATGTTAGCCTAGGTTGTACACATATATACATATATACTTGTACACTTTTTAATTATCTATATATGTCCATATATACTTGCACACTCATTAATCGTCCATACATGTCCGTATATACCTGTCATGTACATTATTCATTATCTTTGCATATAAAATAAATCAATTGTTTATGTACTATATTTCTTGTCCTTTTTCTAACATTATACTCATTCTTTTCATACCCTCATGATTCACATAGGTACAGTCATTGGAATTGGGTTTGGTAATATTTTCAAGACATCTTTTAATTGAAACAAGATTTGCACAGATAATAACCATATGCATACACATTTTTAAATAAATGAAAATAAATGAGAACTAATGTTGTTGTTTTCATAATATACAGAAAATCATACACATTTAAAAAAAAAAGAAAGGAAAAAAAGAGAAAAATAAATAAGAGTTATGATAGTTTCGTTTACGAAGGGACGCATAAAAAAGTGAAATTTATTGATACTGGGGCAGATTTTGGAAATCTGCCATTTGAGAGCTTGACTGATATAAGTGGGGCAATTTTTACAAATTTATGTAATCAGTTCAAAGAGTTCCAACTAATAAAGATTGTTGTTGTCGAAGAGGATGAAAACTTTGCAGCTAAACCTTGCGTCGGCCACCAGGTTTTGAGCTCAACAACTAGGCCAGTTTTGAATTGCCAGTCTCTATCAATAGCCTTCAAGAGTAATCTCTATATGCACTATAATCTGTGGTCCGGCTCACGGCCATTGATTGGGTTTTTGTAATGAGCATGTCTTTACTTTATCTTTTGATGAATTCGTATAGTATGACCTTTGCATGTTCCCATGTTTCTGATGATTCTGCTATGCTTATCATAAATAAAAATCTTTGTTCAAAATTCTCACATCTATTCACTTCATTTCATCCATCACTTCCAAAATTCCAAATCTCACACATTCCATTTTAACAGGATTAAAATTGATGATGATGAAGATGATGAACCTAATGAACCAGATGAAGAAATTCATTTATTTGATTTTGTCACTTGTGGCATCTTTTTCCACATTTCAATTCAATTCTCATTCCATATTCTAAAAAGTTTATCATTTGCATTCAGTAATCGACATGCATGGCCGTACTATCGAATTTATCACTGATAAAGTTTTGACAGGAAATGTGGAGTGTGCATTAGGACATTACTTTTGATAGGAAATTGATTGGATTTTGGCGTCCTAAACTGGAAAGGATCTGAATGAAGAACCTGTAGCCGAGGCACGCATTAGCAGGAAAGAGAGGATCGCATTCCTAAGGTGCACGACAAAATGAATAATTAAAATATAGATAAACTGACATGCTTGAATTCAAAAATGGGTGCGTGTACAAATTTTGAAAATTGATTGTGCAAATAAGCAAAGAAAAGGAAAAGAGATAGTTCAATCGTTGGGTTCAAGAATGAGTGAAGGCCTTTATTAATCAGAATAGAGAAGATGTATTGAAAATCCATAGTCAGAAAGTCAAACCCTACAAAGAAACAGATTTGGTCTAGCAATTCGCAACTTTACGCGTGCTTGAGAATAACAAAGCCTTGAGAGAACATGCATTCACTCATTAATGAGACATTCATATTTGAACAAAATAGGTCATTACATGCATCATTGCTGCATCTTGTTTGTCCTTTTTGTATTATGGCAGGTTTATGCAAAAGGTACAGCTTGGACATAGTCATTTTCCTCAAATCAAAGCATATCACTTGCTCGAAACATTTTTTTTCAGCCAAGCCGGGAATGGCTCCAGTGATCCCATGCGCCTTTTCTCAAAAACAGAAAACTCCTTTTCAGCCAAGCCGGGAATGGAAATAGTGATCTAGAGCACCTTTTCTCAAAATTAAAAAATCTTTTTTAGCCAAGCCGAGAATGGCTCCAAATGATCCCGAGCACCATAGCCAAGCCGAGAATGGCTACAGTGATCCTGAGCACTGATTTCAGCCAAGTTGGGAATGGCTACAGTGATCCCGAGCACAGATTTTAGCCAAGCCAGGAATTGCTACAGTGATTCCGAGCACATATTTTAGCCAAGCTGGGAATGGCTACAGTGATCCCGAGCACTTTTTTCAGCCAAGCCGGGAATGGCTACAGTGATCCCGAGCATCTTTTCCCTCATCTTTCCCGTACGAAACTCGGCTAACTACACCTTTGTCTGTCTTTTATTTCATAAAAGACATACAAAGGGGGCAGCTGTAGTAACCGGTTTTCGTCCAGCCAAAAATATTAATAAAAGAAAAAATAAAAATATGAAATCCAAAATAAAAATTAAAGGAAGAAAAATGAAATCCAAACTTGTTTCTTTGCTTAAAAGCCCGTGGGCCCATAAACTCAAAATTTAAGGCCCAATTCCTAAGTTTTGGCCCAAGTGCAAAAAACAAAGCCTTAGAAAATATCTAGGGAATGAAAAATAAATAAATGGAAATTAGAAAATGAAAAAGACCAAAAAGGGTAGTCATCTTGGCTAAAAGGAGAGAAAAAGTATGGGTAAAAATGAAAAATTGAAAGAGCTAGAGTTTTAGTGGGGAGATGGTTGCACAATATAAAGAGCACACAATAGGGTTTTAGAGGGAGGTTCTTGATAAGGGGAGAGGCAGCCGACAACACATAAAAGAAAAAGAAGGAAAAAACGAAGAGAGGGAAGAAGGAGAAAAAAGGGGAGCCGCCGACATGAGGGAAGAAAAAGGGAAGGAAAAAGAAAAAGGAAAAAAGGGGTTTCAAGAGAGGAGATCTGAAAAGAAAAGGATTCAAGATCATAGAAAATCGAAGAAATAAGAAGAGCTTCGGAGAGGAATCGCAGAGAAGTAATTGAAGGAGAGAACGGGAAGAAGAAGGCCATTGCACAATAAGGAACCGGAGGTAATATATTTCATCGTCTGAATCTGATTTCGTTTTGGTTTTGTTATCTTGGAATCTTGTTTTGCATATGAAGGCTGTCATGTCTGAGATGATGATAGTTTACATATCCTTCTATCATTCTTGGTTTTGATATCTAATATGGAAGTATACTTAGCCCTACTTTGAATCCCTGTTTGTCTACTCTGTTGATACTGGTTTTCGATATCAAATTAGAATATGTATGTTTGATCTTTGTGTGTTGGACTTTGGGCTAGGATTGGGCCGCCCATGAGGGCAAGGCCCAGCCCAGCCCAGCCCATTGGGAGTTTTGTGCAAACAGTTGTCTAAAAGACAACTGCACAAAACCAACATCAGTTACCAAAGGTAACTGACGTCTTCATGCTTAAAAGAGAGAAACAACTCTCTGTTCAATAATTTTACTTGGGGACTTCCATCTTGCAAAGGAGATATTCTGTGTTCGGTACTGTGGGTATTGTGTACTTGTTCTTGTAACAATTACAACCAGAAGCACTGTTGCTGTAAGACATTCCGATCAAGACAATTAGTGAGTATACCTCTTTACTTTCTCATTCTACAATTTGGTATACTACATTGGTATCGGAGCATGCCTGAATCTGAAATATTTTTCACAAATTCTGGTGATCTATATGTTATTAGAAAGATGAATGACCAATGTGTGCATTTTTCTTTTCATGACAATTGCAAGTGTACACTAAGAACATTGAAACCCGAAAGTTATCTGAAATATCTGGAAAAATATTTGCAAGTTTTTGATATGAAATTATGTTGGTTGGATAGTACATGTAATTAGCTTTCCAATGGGTATTTAACCATAATTTTCTGATCACTGTACGATTTATTATGCATTTTCGAAGTTTTCTGGAAAATTATGCGAAAAAAAAACATAGTTCGCTAGAGAAGATGCCCATGCCCATGGATGGTTGCAAATGAGAATAGACGTGGTAAGTCAGATGCCCATGACTATTACATAAATTAGGGGACTTGATCTTTGACATGCATGAATGAAATGATAATTATTGGCTAAATAATTTAAATACAATAGAGTTGGTGAAATCGGATCCCTAGTGTTTGTCTATTTGCGTTAATCCTTATTCATTTTGTTTCCATTGATAATTACGAAGAGTTGGAATTACAGATATTTAATATTCAGTCCTTGTGGGTACGACACTCGTATTTGTCACTTCTATACTACAATTGATTCGTGCACTTGCGAGAATAATTTGGGTTTGGAATCGCTATACTTTTAGCTGGTCTTAAATATCACATCAAGTTTTTGGCACCGTTGCCGGGGACTGATTTAATATATTGTTATCTAACTCTTGTATATATATATATATATATTAATATTAGTATACTACACCTCCTTAATGGAAGGTTTTTCAGTTTTTTTTGTGGATGACTTAACCGCCCCATCGAACTATATATTATTGGCTGGTTCTACTGCTACCGCCTGTATCTGTTTATAATAACTGTCACTAACACTTACTAACTTACTAACATTTAAATTTCTATCACTAACAGTAACATTTATTTATTTATTTTATAGTATTATTTATATTTGTGGTTGGCTTTACACTGCCTCACCTTTATATATATATATATATTCTTATGTGGTCGGCTGAGCCGCCTAATATAACTGTTTATTTCTGTTAATACTTATGGTTGGCCTTTATGCCCCATTTTATTGTTTTTTGTATTAATTTCTTATTTTGTGTATATTCACTTTTTTAATTTTGTTAAAAAAAAAGGGGTTATTATCGCTGACATTTTCTTTTATGCAAGGACGTTGATCTCAAAGTTCAAATCTTCTTAAATTCGATCCAAAGATTGAAGAAACTCTTGCACAACTGAGAAGAGAAGTAAGAGGAAATATGGCAGAAGAGAATCCTGAGAATGCTCTTGCTGGAATTGCAAATCCACCAGTCAATGAACCTGCTCGGAGGCCAATGAAGAATTCATTTGTACCTCAGAATATGCAGCAGCCATCCAGTATAGCATTTCAACCCAATGTTCAGGGCAATGTCACATTCTCTCCAGTTCTACTCAATGCAATCCCACACTTTCGAGGCACAACATTTGATGACCCTTACCTACACATCAGGGAATTCTTTGAACTCTGTAAGACATAATCTGTTCAGGGTTTGACGTCGGAAGAAGTACGACTCATGTTGTTTCCATTTTCTCTCAAAGACAATGCGAAACTGTGGTTCAACTCTTTGAACCCAGGATCGATCACTACATGGGAGAAATGGTAACAAAATTCTCGAAGAAATTTTTCCCAGCCCAGAAGACAAAGCAATTAAGAAGGGAAATTCAAACATGGCAGCAAAAAGATGGGGACTTATTTTATGAAACTTGGGATAACATTAAACAACTATTACTCAAGTGCCCACACCACAACTTGTCACAAGATGATCAAGTTCAAGCTTTTTATGAAGGACTCAACTCAACAAACACAAGCATTGTAGACTCAGCTTGTGGAGGCATATTAATGGAGAAAAGCAGTGAATAAACTTTTGAACTATTTGAAACTTTAAATGAAAATTCTCAACAATTTTCATCTAGAGTAAAGCAAGGGGTAAAGCTTCCAAAAGGTGTGTATGAAGTTCACACCAGAGCAGAAAACCAACCTCAGTTGCAAGCCATGGAGGAAGACAGAAACATACCAATCATTTTGGGGAGGGCTTTCTTAGCCACTGTAGGAACCATTATGGATGTACAAAAGGGTTGTTTGTCCATGACTGTGCAAGGACAAACGGTGGAATTTAATCTGTTTGAAGCTACTCGACATCCTTCAGATATAGGGAAGTGTTTCAACATTGAAGGTTTTGATGGCTCAATTTATGAATCATTTTTGGAGCATCAATCTACTGACCATTTGGCAACTTGCCTTGCGTTTCCTGAACTGCAAGTTGAAGAAGATGGTGAAGTTGCAGAATTTTGTGTATACTTGCAAGCACAACAACCGGTGAATCATAGGTGCATCCGTACATTTGAAGCTCTCGGTCCTCCACTTCCAAAAGTGGTTCCTTCTATTGAATCTCCACCAAAGTTAGATTTGAAACAACTTCTGGAGCATTTGAAGTATGTTTATCTTGGTGTTGAAGAAGCGTTACCTGTCATTGTAGCTGCTAATCTCATTGATTCTGAGGAAGAAAGTCTCTTGCGGGTGCTACGACAATACAAAAGTGTTATTGTGTGGTCCATTGTTGACATCAAAGGCATACGTCCTACTATGTGCATGCACCGAATTTTTGCTGGAAGATGATTCAAAATCCTCACTGAAGCACAAAGACGCCTCAATCCATCGATGAAGGAGGTAGTTTGATTTGAAATATTGAAGTTGTTGGATGTAGGAGTCATCTATCCTATTTTCGATAGCCAATGGGTCAGTCTTGTTCAAGTGCTTCCCAAGAAATCGGGAATCATGGTGATTACTAATGAAAACAATAAGCTCATTCCAACAAGAAAACAGACAGGGTGCGTGTTTATATTGATTATTGGAAGCTAAATTCTACCACAAGAAAGGATCACTTTCCTTTACCTTTTCTTGATCAGGTACTGGAAAGACTGGCAGGCCATTCCTATTATTACTTTCTTGATGGCTACTCTGGCTATAATCAAATTGTGATCACACCGGAGGATCAAGAGAAAACAACTTTCACATGTCCGTTTGGGACATTTGCATACAGAAGAATGCCATTTGGGCTTTGCAATGCACCAGCAACGTTTCAACGATGCATGACAAGTATATTCTCTGACATGGTGGGCCACATCATTGAAGTATTTATGGATGATTTCTTCGTGTTCGGATCATCTTTTGATACCTGCCTGTGCAATCTTGCCTTGATTCTGGAGAGATGCCAGAGGACTAATTTGGTGCTTAATTGGGAGAAATGCTATTTTATGGTTCACGAAGGTATTATTCTTGGTCATCTTATTTCCGAGAAGGGGATTGTTGTTGACAAAGCAAAAATTGAAGTTATTTCTAGATTGCCACCTCCCACTTCTGTAAGAGGTGTGCGATCTTTTCTCAGACATGCGGGGTTCTATTGTCGTTTCATCAAAAACTTCTCGAAGATTTCCAGGCCATTGTGCAATTTGCTCTCTAACGATGGCACTTTCCACTTTGATGACGAGTATTTGCAAGCATTCAGCAAATTGAAGCAATTACTTACATCTGCACCTATCATGATGGCACCAGATTGGAGTTTACCATTCGAGCTCATGTGTGATGCCAGTGACTATGCAATTGGAGCTGTATTGGGCCAAAGAGTCGACAAGCTACCACATGTCATTTATTATGCAATTCGTACTCTCAATGATGCCCAACTTAATTACTCAACAACAGAAAAGGAACTGTTGGCAGTAGTTTTTGCATTGGAGAAATTCTGATCATACCTGATTGGATCCAAGGTGATTGTCTATAGCGATCACACGGCTCTCAAATATTTGCTGTCAAAGAAAGCTTCAAAGCCGAGATTGATTTGCTGAGTGTTATTACTCAAAGAATTTGATTTGGAGATAAGAGATAAAAAAAGGAGCAGAAAATGTTGTAGCAGATCATCTTTCTCGTATTGTACAAGCAAATGATGGTGGGAAGACGAAACTTCCATTGAATGAAATTTTTTCGGATGAATAGCTTTTCTCCGTACAAATTGAGATACCTTAGTATGCTGATATTGCCAATTAACTTGCAAACGGTGTTATTCCCAAAAACTGGACTCACCAACAGCGGAATAAATTTTTCTCCACAGCCAAGCATTATTTATAGGACGAGCCTTACTTATACAAGCATTGTGCTGATCAAATCATTTAGAGGTGTGTGCCACAGGAAGAACAACGGAGTATTTTACAATTCTGTCATACATTCGCTTGTGGTGGTCACTTTGCTTCCCATAGAACTTCTGCAAAGATTTTACAATCAAGGTTCTATAGGCCAACTCTTCACAAGGATGCCCATATTTTTTGTTCCACCTATGAAAATTATCAGAAACTTGACAACATTTCTCGTAGGAATGAAATGCCACTCAACAATATTTTGGTAGTTGAAATCTTTCATGTTTGGAGAATAGATTTCATGGGGCCAATTCCCAAGTATCATGGGAATGAATATATACTAGTGGCAGTAGACTACGTCTCCAAATAGGTTGAAGCTGTTGCAAGCCCAACCAACAAAAGTGAGGTGGTAATTCGGTTACTTCAGGGTGTAATATTTCCAAGATATGGCACTCCACGTGCTATAATTAGCGATGAAGGGAAGCATTTTCTGAACAGGAGTGTGTCTACACTTCTTGCCAAGTACAATATCACGCATAAGATTGGCACTGCTTATCATCCTCAAACCAGTGGACAAGCTGAGATTTCTAACCGAGAAATTAAAAGAATTTTGGAGAAGACTATGAATATCAAAAGAACTGATTGGAGTATAAAATTGAATGATGCTCTTTGGGCATATCGCACTGTAGATAAAACTCCAATTAAAAAGGTTGAATTTTGATTACGATGCAGCTGGTGAGAAGAGGAAACTGCAGCTCAATGAACTTGCCGAGCTACGTGACGAGGCATATGAAAATGCAAGGATTTACAAGGAAAAGACAAAAAGATACCATGATCAGCACATCGCAATGAAAGAATTTTCTCCTGGTCAAAAGGTACTTTTGTTTAACTCTCGTCTCAAACTTTTTCCAGGGAAGTTACGTTCAAGATGGTATGGCCCATTTCAAGTTGTTCGCGCATATCCCCATGGAGCTGTTGACATTAAAAACTTGGAGACAGGAAATGAGTTCAAGGTTAACGGTCATCGCCTCAAACCTTATTTGGAAGCTAATTATGACACAACAGTGTCCAACATTCCTCGCCAAGACCCAGGTAATTGAGTGTTGGGATCACTCTGTCATGCCCAGACGATAAATACAGCGCTTATGGGAGGCAACCCATATTTCTTTCCCATTTTAATTTTTTAGTTAATACTATTATTATCTATTTAAAAAACAAAAGTACATTGGTCCTCATCAAGCGTGGAAATGAACAGCAGAGCATGACAGTAAATAGACTGGTGATGTGACAGGCACCCCAAATTTCTTCCATATTTGTAGTACGCTTTTCTTTATTATTCTCGATTCATCTTCATCTCAAATAATTTTTTTTTGGGAGTGTGTTTTTTCTCTCTAACAGAGATCAGGAAATATGCCGAGACGCCCATGCACCATCGCATCAAAATCGCAATCCAAGCTTGCATTATTCAACGAAGTTGAAATCATTTCTGAGTGTAGAATTGATAAAAAGATACAACGAGAAATCATTAACAGATGGGCGATGCACTACCTGAGGGAGCATTCCTTGTTGTTTCTAGTAGATCCAGATCCAGAAGATAATTTACTGGTGTATCCTCAAATCATTCATTCTTTCTATCACACTCTCATCGAGCTACCACGAAGTGAGCGGACTAGGGATCAACCGATTTACCAGGTTATTATAGCTGGTGTGACAGTTCAATTTACAACAACAGATCTGTGTTGCTGCTTAGGGTATCCACCAGCATATGATAAGACCATTGGATTTCGACAATCGATCTTTGCATCAAAGCAAGAAATGATTGATGATATGTGTAGAGAAAAGAGGAATAAACACAACAATGCTACACGCCGAAACTACTTGCCATCAAAGATGTGATTGTTGGATGATGCTATCAGGGAGAACCTGTGTCCTATTGGCCATGAGCAAGAACGACGGGGAAAATTCTTGTCAGTTTTATACTCTATATATAAAGGGCATTGGTTTGACATTGGGAAGATCTATCTGGCCACAATTTTCAAAGCCAAATCTTTTGTCGAGAAGAAGCCAACAAGGGTAGGAAAGTTATTTTTCCCACGGCTTATCACAAGGTTCCTTTTGTTCAAAAGCATTCGACCTCCTCGGCCTCAAGCATCTTCGGGATATCAGGTCACCATGCTGGAAAAAAGGACATGGAGTCAAAGCATTAACCATTTGAAAACATCTTCTGCTAGAAAGAAGCAGACCTAGGAAGAACCCTCAACATCACCACCTGAAGATTCCTCATTCGCATTAGCATTTGAAGTTGAAACGATACTTGGGCACACCTCAATCAGACTTGGAGTCAGCAATGTCGTCTATTTATCAACTCATCCAAGGTCAATTCACAGCAATAAAAGCTAAGTTGGAGAAAAGCAAAAATATTGTCCAACATCGATTCAAAGCAGGCCTATTATGAGAATTATAGGGTTTTGTCTCAATGGATGCGTTGAATCTGATTTGGTTGAAATTTGAACTGTCTAAAGTTGTTGGAGAAGACATTACAGATGTAAACTTCGTACAACTAATGGACTACCATGTGCACACGAGCTTGCAATATACACGAATGAAGATCGTCCTATACCACTTGCTTGCAATGATAAGTTTTGGAAAAAACTTAACTTATTGCCAAGTGTTTCACCTATCAATGATGATATCGATTGTAGTGTTGAGTTACAAATGTTCACTGAACATTTTAAGCATCAATCAAGGCCTGGTAAAGTCAGTCTACAAAGGAAGTTGAGGGAGATAATTAATCCATCAATAACTGCTCTTTTTCAGCCAATTGTTAAGACAAATATTCGTGGACGCCCCTCCTCAAAGAAGAAAGTAGACAAATCAACTCGTTGTAATCAGTACGTATTCGATTTTGTTCAGCATGATTTGAATCATTCTCAAAATCCAGGTAGACACAGTTATTCATCAGTTCTCCCATCCTCAAAGAAGAAAGTCGACAGATCTACTAGTGGCGATGCTTTTGCATTCGAGTTCGATCAGCAAGATTTTTATTATTCTCAGGAACTAGGTAGATACAGTTGTTCATCTCTTTACAACATTCCACCACTTCCTACGCAAAGGATTTCAAGATCGAGGTCAACTGCCTATGAGCATGTATATCTTAGTCAATTCCCACCTTACATTATGTTCGTAAAAGATGTAAGAGCTGATGAAAATTGTGACTTTCGGGATATTGCTAGATTACTTGGTTTTGGCGAGGATGCATGGGTAAATGTTCTACAAAACTCAATTGACGAGTTGAGAACATTTTGGGCAAAGTATGTTGATCTATTTGGTGGTTATGGTCAGGCATGTTCCATTTACAACTCACTAAACTTCTAGGAATCCAATAGACCAGCACCACTTTAGAACTGGATGACAATGCTAGACATGGGTCATTTGATTGCTTCAGGATACAGTGTCATATTGCATCTCCTTAGTTCTGAACAATGCTTGACATTTTTGCCACTGCGATCAATGCCTCCACCGCCATATGAACACGTTATTAATACTATCGGGTTCGTTAACAATAATCATTTTGTCCAAGTTGCCTTGACAAATGGTTACCCGATGCCTCCCATTATGATTCAATGGTTTAGATACAGATACGATTGCGCAGCTGCATAGGTTACGCCATACACACAACAACTAAAAGCATTTATTAAGTGTAAACGTTCTATATTTCCTCCTGAAATCATGGTGTTGTAATTTATATAATTTGTTTGAGTATTGAAATGTTATTTGTCTGTATTTTAGTTCAATATTTGGCAAAGAGAGCCATCCTATAAGTTAAACCAATGAAAATGAGTGAGTGCATCAAAATATATATATATATACACACACACATATATGAGAAGTTAATAATGATAGCATAATTACAAAAGAAAAACCGGAAAAGGGTGAAAGGCAATGTTTGGTTGATTTTGATATGATATAATTACCGGTACATTTCATAGCAGTTGTGGGGGGTGAAAGAAGCAATATAGAGGGTAAATAGCAATGCCCTTTTTACAAATGTATGTGCATTAAAATGAGTTTTAATTTATACTTTTTAGGCCATTTCAATTCCATCAACTGTGACTCCCTCTCTAATCTTTGATTACTCCAAAAAAAACTAAATTAGTCTCTAGCACTCATAAGCCATAAAAGACAACCTTTTTAAGTTGTATAAATACTTATCAAGATGGCACAATTTTAGTGTAAAACTTTATATAAGGAAATGAGTGAAATATAAAATATTTTATTTTAATTTATTTAAGAAAATGTAATATAAAAGTTTAGTTGTTGACACGTAGGAGAATATAATAAAAACAACTGATACACAAAATAATAATACAAGGCCACATTTCACAGTCGAACTATTATTATTTTAGACAAAATTCCAATGACCCTTGACTCTGTCTTTCTCGTATGACAAGTCCATATAAAAAACTAATCAGAATCTAAATCTATAGTTGGTTGGGATAAAATTAATGAATTTCATATTTGTCTATAGTCTCTAAACTTTTGTTCATAACTTCTACCTTATTATGCTGCACAATGGTGCCTGAATGTGCCACATTGAATCATGGTAGGAGGCATTAGAGCATTAGGAACCAAGGATACCTCCACAAAGTGATTTTGGTTAACATGTCCAAGACGTATTACACATTGTTCTTCGGGTGGTGGTCGAGCAAACCACAAAGGAAGAAACGTCATGCATTGTGATCCACTAACTACAATGAAAACAATGTCATGTCATCATGTGATAATCTACCAACGTATGAATGACCTTCCATGTAATATGCAGCATGATGATTATGGATCCCACACACAACCCTTAGGATCCAATCATCCTTAGATTTCAACTTAATTCCTTTTAGACAAAATGGACAATTGCATTTTTTAGTACCGGTCGATTTGGATGAAGCGTTTATTGAGTGATATTGTCCACTTTGTTCACATTGCTTGAGTAATTTAAGTTTCAAACCGAATTCGCCTTGATTTGAACTGGTTATAGTCAAAGCGAATCCTAGCCCACATCCTCTGGCTCATGTCCACTGAATTGAATCTTCTCGACAAATAAATACCTAAAAATATCAAATAATTAGTATTCATTCAAATTTAAGAGATTTCATAATACGATATTTAATTGTACCGTATTGATTGTAAATTGCTCCGTATAATCTGTTTTTGCTTCATTATTGTCTGATACTGCTTTCATCACATCATGTTGATCATTCATTTTTACCTCACTCGAATAGCTTGATAATCGTAGATCTTTAGCCCATAAATTGATGTTGTTATCCATAATACTAACAATAATGATACTATTTCATATATGAAATGAGAAGGGAAGTATTGGAGGTTGGAACAAATTTTGTAAGTAAATTTGTTGTTTTTATAAAATGTGATGAAGGGGTATAGTGGTCAATAAAAATAATTATTAAAGTGATTGGAACTGTTGAGTCATGGGGTCTTATTTGTTTCAGAGTCCACAAGATATTACTTCATTGCTCAATTATCGATGTGATTGAAATGAAATAAAGATGTGTAATCTCAAACTAAATTTGTATGTGAGTATGCAAAATATAGTCTCAAAAATTGTGTGTTCTCAAACTTACTCCATTTGTTTGTGAGCATGCATAAATATTTACATAAAAATGCGTACCAATTAATAATACTGTCAAACCAAATTTGTTTCTGGTAAAAAGGTTATCTATAAAGGTGCATCTATAAAGAATTATCAAAGACATATTTTCATAGGTTTTAACATAACAAAATAATGTCTATATCTATGTTTAAAAATCTGAGAGAATTGGTTTTTGTTTTTAGTTAAAAAGTTGCCTGAAAAAGAACATTTATGAATAACCATCAAAGACCTACAATGTACGTATGAACTTAGTAAAAAACTGTTTGTATATGTAATTTCCCTTTTGAGTATGGTGAAAGTGGGCCCATCATATAAGCAAACATGGGGCAATGGTCCATGACCCCATGTTGTTCCCAACACATTTGCTTTTTAATCCATGCCTCAATATATACCATCCATGCCGAAACAAAATAAGATCATTGTGGTTGCTCTAACACCAACAGTTATCAACAAGGTTTTGAAAATCGGACCGGTCATCAAATAGAAAAATTCTTCGGTTCATGGTTCAAAGGTTCAACTGGGATTCAAACCTTGTTGATACTAGAACCGGGATTTTCAAAACCTTGTTGATACTAGAAGCTTTATTCTAGTATTCTAGTGCCTGCATAATTTTTTTCATATCAATCTTTCTTCATGTTTCTATAGCTACATTTCCAAAGACTGCATGGCCATCAGCCCTTTTTCTTTGCAAGAGTTATAAATACTGTAATGTTTTGAATGTTCAGGCATAGGTATTCTTCTTTTCATTAGAGTGGGCCCTCAACTCAACGGCTTGCCCAGAAAATGAAATTCCTTGATAACTATGCTATAATTCCAGTCTCATTTATGACGATGCAACTCTCATTATTGTAACCGGGTAATTATAACTTTAAAAACATATCACAAGGGATTAATTCCACCTATCTTCTCCTATGGACAAGTTTTTAGAAGCCTGTCAAAATATTTTCGGGTGTCTCTCTGGAGAATGGTCCAGGGGACATCGTGGGTTGACAGAAGAAGCAACAAAAGAATTTCTGCCTTAAAATTCGGAAAGCATAATGATCCCACTTTTATTATAAGTGCAAAATCTTTATGTAAATATGTGTTTTTACTACAGTTTGAGACATCTTCATTGCTGAATTTATCTGTAGTTTTGTACCAGACACTGGTGGTGGCAATGCTCTTAATGTTCAGAGAACCATCAAGGACTTGATAGCAGCTATGCAGCTGGATGTTTTCTTGAGGTGCTTTTACTTTGGAAACTTGAATGAACCCCTATTATACAGAAGTCCAATGGCTATTTTCGTTTTCAAACTTTACCCTTCCTTCTTGTTGTGACCAATTTGTGGGAGGCATAAAGGTTGAAATTTTTGATAAGAACTATACTTTGTTCCTCTGTCTCTCAAACCCTTGGCCTCGGGACCCAATCACATAATGAAATTTACTTTTGTTAATGAACACACAACTTTGGTGGGTGGAGTCCTTTCGTAAGGTGGTAAGCGCAATATGGCAGATCATGAGCATGAAGCAAAGCTATCTTGTAAATTAATGTTTTGCGTATTTTTCAACTCACATTAGCTTTGTCATATAACACTTTAAATATCTCCAAAACCGAAATTATCGGCAACGCATTTAGTTGTTATCTTTAAGAGCCTTTTGCTTCATTACTATGATAGAGAAACACTGATTGTGTTTCACTTTTCTTCTAGGATCAAGCGTGGTCAAAGAGGTGTGGTAAGTTGAATAACTTTTAGTTCATTTTGGTTGAAATTAGTTGGGTCCAAATTCCAAATAACTTTGTTATATTGTGTTTAAATGTACTCACATTTCTACACGTCTTTGTCTGTGTGTTCGACCAGGTCACATGTGTGGTAAGCAGGTAATCATCTTTGTTCTCAGTCGTTCCTATAAGTTTGATGGCCGGATTTTCATTATTTTCTCCGATTTTTTTACATATTATAGTTCTGTTGGGTCATATCAGCTGAGAATCATGCTGATAAAATGGCATCTGCACGGGAAGCAATTGATGATACTGCCTTTCCTCCAGTTGCCAGAACCGACACGAGTGCAACATCTGCAACAACTGGTCTTTCGGATGCCATTTCCCATGCTAATCTGTACAAGGTGGTATGCATTTGCCAGTTTTATTCTTCGTCACTTCTCTGTACTAATTAGGATTGGTGAATTTCACTTAAGAAAAAGAAAAAAAAAAAAAAAAAAAAAAACTGGCATGAACTGGACAGTATACTGTCCGATTCAAAAAATTCCGCTGTACTATGCGCACACACAACCTAAAATTCGTTTATTACTTGCAATAAGAAACTTTAGAGTGGCTTTTAGCAGAATTATATTTTGCTTGAGTGTATTTTATGTTTATTGTTGCGCAGTCTTTGCAGTTTTGTATGATTAGTTGATCTCAAAGCTAGCTTGTCTTTCCTTTTCTACATAACCAGAATAACCATTTTCAGATTTTTTTTTGGCAAATACCAAATGTTTGCAGATGAGATTTCTTTGTCGAGAAGAAGTCATGGTTTGTCTGAGCATAAACTCTGATGTTATCAATCCATGGTTCAGAAAGTACTAAAAGATGTTTCAAGGCATGTCCTCTGTTGTCCAGCATAACTTAAATCAGCTGCATTTATATACTTTAAGATCTACAATTTGCATCTTAGCAAATTCTACAGGCAGGGGCTGATGCCTGTTCTGTGGAGGCACCATGGGATGACGTCGTGACGATGAGCTCAAGCAGATTGGACGATGGACTAAAGGGTACAGAGTGTGTAATATCCTTGAAGGTGGAGTGATACGAATCCCACATCGGTTGGGAGTGAGGGTGAAGTGCGGTTTATAAGGGGGCCGCCACCTTCAAATGGTACCAAGGGTTTTCCAAAGGAAAATGATACCTGCGGGTATATTGGGCCAGGGCCTGTGGGCCTTCGGTTTGGGAGTTAGGCTGGGGACTCGAAGCCCAGTCCGTCTGTCTGGGGGCGTGGCCCAGGAACTGCTCAGCCCCTTGTGGGCCGGGGTGGGACCCTTGTTATGCTGAGTTGGTGGGCAGGTACTTATCAAGATTGGTGGGCAGGGCCTGTGGGCCTTCGATTGGGAGTTAGACTGGGGACTCGAAGCCCAGTCCGTCTGTCTGGGGGCGTGGCCCAGGATCTGCTCAGCCCCTTGTGGCCCGGGGTGGGACCCTTGTTATGCTGAGTTGGTGGGCAGGTACTTATCAAGGTATCGGAGCCTAAACTCTGGGCCTTGTGTGGGAAAGATCGTGCTCTTGGGTTTCGGCCTTACCCTTCGGGGCAGCGCTCTGCGGAGTGGCCAGCCATGGAAGTGCCTGTCTAAAGATTGACAGAAGGTCCATGGTGCTTGACCAACGTGGACGTTGGTCTCGAAGGGGGGAGTATTGATACGAATCCCACATCGGTTGGGAGTGAGGGTGAAGTGCGGTTTATAAGGGGGCCGTCACCTCCAAATGGTACCAAGGGTTTTCCAAAGGAAAAGGATACCTGCGGGTATATTGGGCCAGGGCCTGTGGGCCTTCGGTTGGGAGTTAGACTGGGGACTCGAAGCCCAGTCCGTCTGTCTGGGGGCGTGGCCCAGGAACTGCTCAGCCCCTTGTGGGCCGGGGTGGGACCCTTGTTATGCTGAGTTGGTGGGCAGGTACTTATCAAGGTATCGGAGCCTAAACTCTGGGCCTTGTGGGGGGAAGATCGTGCTCTTGGGCTTCGGCCTTACCCTTCGGGGCAGCGCTCTGCGGAGTGGCCACCCATGGAAGTGCCTGTCTAAAGATTGATAAGTACCTGCCCACCAACTCAGCATAACAAGGGTCCCACCCCGGCCCACAAGGGCTGAGCAGTTCCTGGGCCACGCCCCCAGACAGACGGACTGGGCTTCGAGTCCCCAGCCTAACTCCCAAACCGAAGGCCCACAGGCCCTGGCCCAATATACCCGCAGGTATCCTTTTCCTTTGGAAAACCCTTGGTACCATTTGAAGGTGGCGGCCCCCTTATAAACCGCACTTCACCCTCACTCCCAACCGATGTGGGATTCGTATCAATACTCCCCCCTTCGAGACCAACGTCCACGTTGGTCAAGCACCATGGACCTTCTGTCAATCTTTAGACAGACACTTCCATGGCTGGCCACTCCGCAGAGCGCTGCCCCGAAGGGTAAGGCCGAAGCCCAAGAGCACGATCTTCCCCCCACAAGGCCCAGAGTTTAGGCTCCGATACCTTGATAAGTAACTGCCCACCAACTCAGCATAACAAGGGTCCCACCCCGGCCCACAAGGGGCTGAGCAGTTCCTGGGCCACGCCCCCAGACAGACGGACTGGGCTTCGAGTCCCCAGTTTAACTCCCAACCGAAGGCCCACAGGCCCTGGCCCAATATACCCGCAGGTATCCTTTTCCTTTGGAAAACCCTTGGTACCATTTGAAGGTGGCGGCCCCCTTATAAACCGCACTTCACCCTCACTCCCAACCGATGTGGGATTCGTATCAATAGTCACACCATTGCACATCCCTCTGTGCTCCTGAAATTGTATTGTGGGATTCGTATCAATAGTCACACCATTGCACATCCCTCTGTGCTCCTGAAATTGTATTTCTCATGTTACAACTCAGCAGCTGCCACTAATATCTCCATAAACATATTTTTATACCATTATCTCTTCTCGCATTTTTCAAAGCCCATAATGAATATCAACAGACTTTGTAACCATTGAACAAACCATATTAGTGCTTTATTAATGCTTTTAGACTTCTAGTCCTGCTTAACAGTTACTCTTCACAATGGTCAAACTCGTGAGGGATTACAAAAGGGGCTACCATGACCTTCTATACAAAACTGATTTCTGCAACCAATCAGACTTCACGGGTGTGGTAGATATGGAGACCTCGTGACAACACTGTCCAAAATTTTCTTGATTCAGATCTTCACGTGGACTATGCCACCATCATATCATTCGAAAGTGGGGGTTACTGTTTCTTTTCAAAAGGTATGTGACCACCATTTCCCACTTCATCAATCGTGGAGTTGTTAGCTTTCAACTTTTCTGAGTTTTAACTCGATAACGCCATTAAATGATCAATATCTTGAGTTTGGCCTAGTTCCACATTTTCCATGTTCTGAATCCTGGCACCAGAACAATATCTTATATAATGTAGTGCTAGTTCTCTTGTTTTTCAGTCACCGATAACTATCTTGCTCTAACATTTTCCTTGTTTAATTACTTAGTTGCTTGCTCTGTTTAGTTACAGGATGTCTCGGGGAAGAGGTAGTGCATGTACAATCCTGCTCATTGGAGCACTGATATGTGTAATTCTCCATGCTGAGCATGTCCAAGCTGCAACTTTTACGGTCGGAGATGCCCGTGGATGGTCCTTCAACGTGAACAATTGGCCAAAAGGAAAGCGCTTTAGTGCCGGAGATGTGCTCGGTGAGTGAGCGAGCGATGTATTAATTCATTGTCTATTTGTGCTTGATTACTCTCATTATTACCATTGTTGTATTTGTTTGATACTGTGTTGCAGTATTCAAGTATGATTCGACGATCCACAATGTGGTGGTGGTTGACAGAGATGGTTACAACAACTGCAGGACTCCTAGAGGAGCAAAAGTGTATAGATCAGGGAAGGACCAGATAAGGTTGGGGAGGGGACAGAACTTCTTCTTGTGTAACATTGCTGGGCATTGTGAATCTGGAATGAAGATTGCTATAAATGCAGTGTAGAATGTCCAAGAGTTATCATCATGGCTGCTACTTAGTTTTGTCAAAAATAATAGTCCATGACTTTTTAATGTTTGCTTGATGTGTCTTTGTTGTTGTGGTCCGGTGGATCAAAAATAAAACTATGCAATCTAATATATACATAGTTGTCTGTTGCTTTTGAAGCTTTTGGATTTGTGAGGTACCCTTTATCTTAGTATTTTGAAAGCAATTTTCTACAATTGCTCTTTTTATAGTAAAAATATGTGATTGTTGTTTGGGTGTTAATATAACTAGCATGGTCGCGGCGGGTGTTGCCGCAGCTCAATGTTTTTTTGTATTAATTGTGGCGGTTCAACAGTAAGAGAAAACAACGACAAAAGATAAGTTATCAGAATTGTAGTAAATAGAAAAAGAAATTTTTCAAAAGATGAACTCCAAACAATAAAATTGACACATAAATTTACAATATGGTAATGAAATTGAACCCATTAAAGTTTGCGTAACATTTAATTGGACGGTAGCCATAGACAATTTACATTCCACATCTGGTTTAAAGGATGACATCATAAGAGTTTGACGTTCCGATTCTATGGTTATCATGCTCTCTTGACCAACTTATTCATTACTGATGTTATGTTTAGACCATCATAATTCACAAATTATTATTGACATAATATCTAGTTTTCATTATGACCAACAATTTGATCTAATATTTTGCTCAACACTATTCCTGAAATCAACCAATCTCACCATCAATTTAACAAAACCCATCTTTCTAACTCTTAATTCTAGTCAAAGAAATAGACAACGAAAGAAGTCATGACCAAACAACTCTAATTTGTAATTTTTGAAGTTCAAAATTAACTCATTAAGAACACAACCAAACACAATAAGTAAAGTAATTTGACAACCTTTCAAGGAAAACAACAAATCATTTCCACCGCCGGTCATTTAAATACAATATGTTTATCATGTTGAGCTGCAAACTAAACAAAAGAAGCAATCAAGGAAGTATAATTACCAGAATAAAATGTTCATTTGATGTGAACTCAAATCAGGTCACTTCTTTCTTTACAATCTAGATTTTTGAAGGAAGCCCGTAGTATTTAAACCTACCACCTCTCTGTTTCTTGACTATATAATCAAACAAAATACATGTATAGCACTCAGTTTCTATGCTTACTTATCAAAAACTTTTAATCTATTTTTTTGACTTTGTTTTAACCCAAATTCACCCATAAACCCGTGTAGTCAAAAAAGTACATATAATTTTATGACTGGCTCCTTAAAATTACCAAAACAAATGAAGTGGTACTTCTTATGGTTGGATGTAAATGGAAAAACTTGAATTTTATCTTTTCTTTTTTAAATAAAGTGATAGAGGTTCTTCCATCTACTTTTTTGGGCTTTGTAGATTAGATAAAGTGATAAACCCATAAGCCCAATTATAGTTCATAATGGGCCAACGTGCTCAGCCCAAACAAGTTAAGTAGGCCCAGAAGCCCAACAAACACAAGAAGTCAAGGCCTATTTATCTTATAAACATCTACCTATTAAGCGGCCTTTGTCGGGGCATAAAACAGTTTGCAATTCCAAATTGGGGAACTAAACGAGAGTTGCTGTTGTTTGGCGCGTTTGAAGATTGCATTAAGAAGAGTCTCCACTGGTTTTCTCTCTCGTCTCCGATCAATCAATCAAATCTTGATGAGTATGGCCTTGCTGAACTTTTCCAATCCATCCCAACAGTAACACTATCATAATTGTATGGTTGAAAACTATCTGTATCTACGTAACTATTTTCATTGACTTTCATTCATCTATCATAGATCTATAATTTTTATTCACTATAATTTGAGACAACATCATACTTAAATTCCAACATAATCTCTAACTTGGGAGATCAGTAAAACGGTGGGTCTAAGCAGCGATGAAGAGGACGAGGAGATAAAAAATAAATTGAAGACATGATTCAGTGGGAGTTTGTTGAATCGGTGGCCTCTCAACAGAAGATTTCTTAATCGGTTGCTCTCTGGTGGGTTGGGTTAGGTAAATTGTTTCCCATGTCTAGTTTGCTTTCTTGGAATATTCGGGGTGCAGGTGGTGCTGCCAAGAAAAGGGTTGTGTCTCGTCTGGGGTTCATTGGGGTTCAGATAATTTTGAGTGGTGTAGCTATGATGCTGAGGGCCTTTCGGGGGATTTGTTATGTATTTGGGATCCTATTTTTTTCTCTTTGGCTAAGGCCTAGATAGGAAATAGGTGGATTGTTTTGAAAGTGGTGTTATCTACCCTTGGTTTCCCCTGTGTTATATTTTGATTAACGGTCACAATTCCGCTGAATTGAGGTTGAATCAATGGAACCAGCTTGCAAGTCTCACGCTTCCAAGCAGTGCTCCATGGCTTCACTGGGGTGATTTTAATGAGGTGCTTTTACCTAGTGACAGATTAGGAGGGACAAATATGACCAAAGGAATGACTTCATTCAATGATTTTTTGGGGCATTGTAGATTGATAGAGCTGCCGCTTTTGGGTCGGAAATACACTCGGTATAATTCAATCAGTATGAGCCGGATTGATAGGGCTTTTGTGTACGATGATTGGTTGCGTAACTTCTCTGGTATTTGCTTGCAGGGGTTAAGTAGGGGGTTTCGGACCACTACCTTTTACTCTTGAGTTTTCAAGACTAGAATTGGGGCCCTAGACCCTTTAGATTTTTAGATTGTTGGTGGCAGCATCCAAAGTTTCACCAATTTGTTCGAGAATCTTGGGTTGAGTTGGATAATTTTGTCATAGGCCATTATGGTATGGTTGTCAAGTTAAAGCTCTTGAAAGATAGATTGAGAACTTTGAATCGAGAGGAGTTTGGGAACATATCTGATAAAAATAAGTGTGTGGAGTTGGAGAGAGATGGGTTGGAGAAATCTAAAGAAGCTGGGCCTTCGAATATCTCTGATATTCAGAGGCTCAATTCTCTTTAACTTTATTTTTTGGTATTTGTGCATGCAGTAGGAGAGTTATTGGAGACAGAATTCCATAATCAGACGGATCAAGGAGGGGGACTGAAATACCAAATTCTTCCATTCGATAGCCTCCCTTAGAAGAAGAACTAACAATATTGTTAGCCTCCAAACAAAGAATGGCAGAATTGAGGATCCAGGAAGGCTAAGAAGGCAGTGTTTCAACATTTTAAAAATCATTTTTCTGCTAGGAATTGGAGAAGGGTGGAGTTGTGAAGTCTTCGGTTCCAGAGATTGAGTGCAGACCAAGCCAATCTTGTGGAGATCCCTTTTCACAAAAGATGAGATAAAATCAGCTGTGTGGAGCTGTGGTAGCAACAAAGCCCCTGGCCCTGATGGTTTCAACTTGGTATTTTCAAAAATATGTGGGATTCTATTTCAGGATAGTTGGTGCCTAAGTTGGAAAGGTTCAACAGAACAAATATTCTTTCAAAAGGGATTAATTCGTCCTTTGTTACGCTGGTCCCGAAAGTTGTAGGTTCAGATTTGCTGTCGAATTATCGTCGCATTAGCCTTATCTCTAGTCTTTATAAGATAATAGCAAAGACTCTAGCCAATAGATTGAGAAGTACTCTGAGTGTGGTGATTAGTTATAACCAATCTACATTCGTTAGAGGGAGCAAATAAAAAGAGAAGTGGTGCATTAAGTTAAAAATAGAAGGCGGTGGGGTTTCATCTTCAAAATAGATTTTGAGAAAGCTTTCGACTCCATTGATTGGAACTCTCTAGATCACTCGTCAATCGTTCTCCTACTGGGGAGGTTGTTCTCCAGAGAGGTATTAGACAAGGAGATCTCTTATCCCTATTTCTCTTTATTATGGCGGCCGAAGGGCTTCACCAAATGCTCAGCAAAGCATCTTACTTGGGTTTGATTTAAAAAGTGTGTGCTTAGCACTTTTCTTGCATAATTTCATTTAGGTACAGAGAGTCCAGATATATACAGAAAGTTGAATCAGACAACGTTCTGATTCTAACGTTTATGAACTAAACTAATGAAATTGTTACACGTGTAAAGTCTGATCATTTTATCAGACATAAATAAAGATGACCGTTGTAATGGACATTAGCATGATTGGACTTTATTGACATTGGGCTTGTTATTAAGCTTGGAGCAAGTCTTCTCTTCAATGTTGGGCTTATTGATGGGCTTGGAGCAAGGCTTCGCTATACACCCCCGCAAGATAGGGGATCCATTCAAGAGGCCTATCTTGGTACAGAGATGGAGAAAACGTGACCTAGGCAGGGACTTTGTGAGCAAGTCCGCCAGTTGGTGATGGGTTTCTATGTGTTGAACTGAGAGGGCACCTTTGTTGGCGAGATCACGAAGAAAATGGAGGTCAATTGCAATGTGCTTCATCCGTGAATGCATGACTGAGTTAACGCTGAGATAAGTAGCACCGAGATTGTCGCAGTGAAGAAGGAGTGGTGATCTCAGAGGGATGCGGAGTTCAGCTAGTAGATTGGTTATCCAGATGACTTCGGAGGCAGTGGAAGCTAACGAACGGTATTCCGCTTCGGTGGAGGACCGAGAAATGGCGCGTTGTTTGCGCGATCGCCAGGAGATGGGACTATTGCCAAAGAAGACGAGATAGGATGAGACAGAGGAACGATCATCCGGATTGCCAGCCCAGTCTGAATCTGAGAAGGCACGCAGACTAAGAGAGCGATTGGTGGGGAGAATAATGCCATAAGTGATGGTTCCTTTTAGATATCGCAACAGACGTTTGAGAATAAGCCAGTGGGCCGTGGTAGGTCGAGTGAGATATTGTGCAAGACGATTAACTGCAAAACAAATATCAGGACGAGTTAGTGAAAGATATTGTAATCCTCCAATAAGTTGACGATAGAGGGAACAGTCAGACAAAGCAGTGCCATCAAACTGCGAAAGTTTGAAGTTGGATGGGAGGGGAGTCTCAACGGGCTTAGAATCAAGCATGTTTGCACGTTGAAGTAGGTCACGAATATATTTTTGTTGGCACAGAAAGAGCCCAGTCGTGGTTCGAACAACTTCAATTCCCAGAAAATAGGAGATATCTCCAAGCTCCTTGAGGGAGAATTTGCGTGCAAGTGCTGAAGTAATGCTGTGAATAAGAGACATGTCAGAACCTGTGAGAATGAGGTCATCGACATAGACAAGTAAGTAAAGTACAGCTGATTGTGAATGATAAATAAATAAGGAGCAATCTGCCCGAGAATTAATGAAACCAAGATGAAGAAGAGCATCCCGCAATGTAGTGAACCAAGCACGAGGTGCTTGTTTGAGACCGTAAATGGATTTGCGCAAGAGGCAGTGATGTTTGGGAAATTTGGGATCTGCAAAACCAGGTGGTTGTTTCATAATGACAGTTTCACTGAGAGTGACATTGAGAAAGGCATTGTTAATGTCTAGTTGTTTCAAGGGCCAGTTATACATGACGGCAATAGAGAGAATCAATCTGATGGTTGTGGGTTTAACCACAGGACTAAAAGTTTGAGAATAATCCAAACCAGGTCTTTGGAGAAAACCCTGAGCAACAAGGCGTGCTTTGTAACGTTGAATGCTGCCATCGGGATTCCGTTTAAGACGAAACACCCACTTGGAGCCAATCGGGCGATGAGATTTATCAGGAGGGATTAGTATCCAAGTGCCATGATCATGTAAGGCTTGAAGTTCACTTTTCATAGCGGTTTTCCAATGAGAGTTTGTAAGAGCTTCATATACAGTGCTAGGTTCAAGTGAGGCTGCAGCTGGATGAAGAGTGGAGTGATTCAAGATTTTGGGTTTATAAATTTTGTTCATTGATCGAGTGGTCATAGCATGAGTGCGAACAGGAGATGTGGGAGCAGGTTGCGTAGGAATGTTTGGAGGAAGGGAGGTAGATTGATCTAAAGACATTGAAGAAGAGTCAGAGGACACACTAGTGGGATGGTCTACGGAAGGTGTAGTAGAAGTATTTAGAACATTATGAAAGGTAGGTGCTGGTGGGGGAACGGCTACGGAAGATACATTGGGGTTAGGGAAGGAGTGATTTAAGACTAGGTCAGAGGCAGTGTGGGTGGAAGTTGAAGTTTGGTTAATTGGGGAAGAGGAGATCCCATGAAAGGAATTTTCTTTGAACACCACATGGCGAGAGAAATATAATTTTTGTGTGATGGGATCATAACATTTGTAGGAGTGTTGAGATGAGGAGTAGCCCACAAAGAGGCATGGAGTAGATCGTGGTTCTAGTTTACTATGAGTGTATGGTTTGAGCCAAGGGTAGCATAAGCAGCCAAATATGCGTAGTTTGAGATAATTGGGTTGGTGATTAAACAAAAGGGAGAATGGTGAACGATGATGAAGGGGAGTGAGAGGCATTCGATTGATAAGATAGGTGGCGGTTTCAAATGCTAACGACCAGAAGGAAGGAGGTAGTTTGGCTTGAGACATGAGAGTTTTCCCAGTTTCAACTATATGGCGATGCTTTCGCTTAACTAATCCGACATGTTGTGGGGTATAAGGTGGAGATTGCATCCATGAAATACCTAAGTTAGCAAGAGTGTTCTTCAATTTAATGAATTCACCACCATTATCGGTGTATAAGGTCTTGATTCTTGTATTAAATTGATTTTCAACCAGGTTCTTGAATTGAGGAAAGATAGAGCTTGTATCAGATTTTTGAAATAGAGGAAAGAGCCATGAATATCGTGTAAAATGATCTACGAAAAGTAGGTAAAATTTGTGTCCAAAAACAGAAGGGGTCGATGCAGGACCCCAAACATCAGAGAATATGACCTCAAGAGGAGCTGAAGTAGATAAAGTAGAAATACCAAAGGGAAGACGGTGACTTTTATTAATGTTGCAAGAGTTACAATCAAAGGCTCTGGTTGTTTTTGCATGAGGTAAATTCACAGAATTTAATAGAGAACTAAGAACATCATGACTAGGATGTCCTAAGCGTTGATGCTAGAGAGCTAGATTGGTTTTGTGCGCCAGTTGAGCAGTGAAGGGAGGTAGAGATTTGAATTGATAAATTCCATCAACGCATTTGCCCTGAGCCAACGGAGCTCCTGAAAGCTGAGACTTAACCACAAAAAAGTTAGGATGAAATTCAACAAATACATCATTAGACTTAGTAAATTGATGAACTGAGATTAAGTTTTTCTTGATTGAGGGAACACAAAGAGTGTGTGCAAGTGAGAAATCATGGTTTTGTGTGTGTAGATTGCAGGTGCCCTGATGAGTTATAGCCAAACCTGAGCCATCCCCAATTTTGACTTCGTCAGTTCCATCGTATTCAGAATGAATTGAGAGATTTCCAAGCTCGGCTGTCATGTGATGACTAGCTCCTGAATCTACAAGCCAAGGTTGAACATTGGAAGGAGAAGTCCCAGCAGAGCTTGACACATAGTTGGCACTGGGAGCATACTCAGATACAAATGATTTCAGCTTGCGACACACCCTGGCTGTATGGCCTGGTTTTTCACAAATCTGACAGAAGATTCGTGAGCGTTGGCGATTGTTGCTAGAGTTGTGATAAGTGTTGGTTCCTCCATATGAAGAGTTTTGAGGCCTTAGATTTCCACCTCCAATATTTTGTTGTCTTGGAGGGTGATGTCTCTGTTGATGGGATCCATGATTCCAGGATCCTTGATTTTGAGATTTTTGATGAAAGGAGGTTTGCTTTTGCGTGTGATGGGCTGTAGCTACAGCTGTTGCTTGATTCTTTTCCATTTTCTGCAGGTAAGCTTCTTGACTCACAAGTCGATCATGAAGATCCTCAAAAGTAATTGGATTTTCACGTCCTCTAATTGCTTTAACAATACCTCGATACTCCGGATTGAGACCATCAAGTATGTAAAGAATTAAATCATCATCTTCAACAGCGTGTTTGACAAGAGCAAGCTCATCTGTAATTTGTCGAGCATATTGTAGGTACTCGTCAACGGATTTATTTCCTTGCTGTAGATTGTGAAGTTGCTGTCTTAGTTGAATTTTTTGGGACCTGGATTTGTTGGCATAAAGCTGATGGAGTTTGTTCCAAGCATCAGCGCTGGTGGAGACATCACCCAACAGAGGCGAGACAGATTCATGGAGCGAAGCTATGATAGCATTGAGGAGTAGACTATCTTGTCTATCCCAGTAATCAAAACCTTCAACATTGGTAGTGGGCGGACATGTAGTACTTCCATCAACAAAACCCATAAGCCGGTATCCTCGAAGAACAGTAACAAGTTGTGCTCTCCAAATAGTGAAGTTGGTAGGTTTCAGCTTCTGAGCGAGCTGAGAATTTGCATTAATGGCAAATACTTGTTTGCCATTAGCAGCTGTAATAGAGGTACCATCTCCATGGGAATGAACTGAACCAGACGCCATAGAGGAAGAAGAAGATGAAATGTTTTCCAGATTGTCCTGCTCCGATACCATAAAAAGTGTGTGCTTAGCACTTTTCTTGCATAATTTCATTTAGGTACAGAGAGTCCAGATATATACAGAAAGTTGAATCAGACAACGTTCTGATTCTAACGTTTATGAACTAAACTAATGAAATTGTTACACGTGTAAAGTCTGATCATTTTATCAGACATAAATAAAGATGACCGTTGTAATGGACATTAGCATGATTGGACTTTATTGACATTGGGCTTGTTATTAAGCTTGGAGCAAGTCTTCTCTTCAATGTTGGGCTTATTGTTGGGCTTGGAGCAAGGCTTCGCTATATGATTGAAGGTTTAAAGGTGAGCAAAAACTCTCCCTATCAGTTACCTCGGTTTACCTCTCAGAGGCAAGTAGAAGAAAGCTCGTATGTGGGATATGATAATTTTTAAGGTGGAATCCAGATTGTCTTAATGGAAGGCTAAGCATTTAACGATTTGGGGTAGGTTAACTTTGATAAAGACAATTCTATTAAGTTTACTAGTTTATTTCTTGTCGCTATTTCAGATTCCAAAAATTTAAGCAAAGAAAATCGAAAAGCTTTAGAGGAACTTCCTATGGGGAGACCTAGACAACAAGAGAAACATGCATTATATCAATTGGGAGCAAGTCATCCGGCCTAAGCATAAAGGTGGTGCTGCGATTGGGTCTATTTTGGACAAAAATAAAGCCTTACTTTTCAAGTCGATATGGAGGTTCAACAAGAATCAAGGAAGCTCAAAAGAGATGTGGAAAATATTGGTTCAAGAAAAATATTCTTTACCTGATATCATTCAATCTCCTAGCAACTCCACTAATATTTCCAACTTATGGAAGAACAATCAGAGCCTGTCAGAGCCAAGTAGAGGGAATGTCGAGAAGGCCATTAAGGATTGTCTTGCTTTTAGCATAGGGGATGACAAAATGGTTAGTTTTTGGGAAGATCTTTGGATTAGTGACTGCCCTATTAAAGACAAATTTCATTGACTGTACAATATTTCTTGTCTCCAAAATCATCCTTTAGAGAGCTTTGGTTTCTCGGAGGGGCTCAAATGAATTTGGCTTATACCTTCGAGATGAGACATTTTTAAGTTGGAGAAGACCCTGGAGAATGATCTGCTTGATTTAATTGGGGGTATTGTTATTTGTTTGGAAATTAGAGATAATATTGTGCGGAGGCACTCTGTTGAAGGGAACTACTCAGTCAAGTCTTTGACAATTGCAGCAGAAGACTTGGATGTCTCCCCCATTATAGTGTCTACAACGAGAGTGTGGAAGGGGTGCTCTCCCCCAAAAGTTTAATATTTTCTTTGGCTTGTTCTTCAGGGTAAAATTAGCACTAGAGGAAGGCTTTGTAGAATGGGTGTTCTCCCTCCTTCAGAATCATCATGTCCTTTATGCCATCAGCAAGAGGAAACGATTGATCATCTGTTTTTATTATGTAAAGGGCCTAGTTTGATTTGGTATAAAATCATGAGTTGGTGGGGCTTAGACTGGTGCAGTGTAGGAATAGTCTGTAATCTGTTTGAGCAGTGGCCCACGTTTGCTAATGGAAAGAACCAGCAAAAGGTTTGGCATATGATGTTCTTGGCTGTTCTTTGGACCTTATGTATTGAAAGGAACCTGCTGATTTTTTAGGAGAAATAAGTTGAATGGGAAAATGTTATATATCTGGTATATATTAGATTCGGTTTATGGTTGAAAGCCTTGCAAATTCATCTACCTTATTCTGGTCCAGAGATCACGCACTCCTCTGATGAGGTTAAATTCAAAGATTATCTTCGGTGTAATACTAGGCCCATCTCTGACTGGATCGCTCCTCCAACAAGATTTTTGAAATGGAATACTGATGGGTCTGTGCGAGGTGATAGTACAGGGGTTTTGAGAGACAGTAATGCAATTTTTATTTGCATCCTCTTTGGTCCGATAGTCTGTCAAGATTCAAATACTGTAGAATTGAAAGCCATTAGGATTGCCCTTGAGATTTTGGTGCATCATGGTGGACAAAATATGGATGGCATAATTGTAGAATCAGACTCTCTAATTACTGTAAATTGGCTTACAAAGGACTTTGCAATGCCTTGGGCTTTATCCCAAAAGTTCAACAAGATTAGGATATTGTAATTAATTGCACCAAATACATCATATAGAAGCTGCAACTTGTATAGAACAATAGAAGACTTCATACGTGAAAGACAAGTGTGCAACTTATTTGCAGGTGCATGACTTAGTCATGTGTTTTACATATCATTGTCTATAGAGCTTAAGAAAGAGAGTCATTACATACCATTGGAAGATGAACCCAAAGTCGTTATATGTAAGCATCAAGCCCTTAGTTCCCAACAAATACCTCAGAACCTTCTTTGCTGCCTTCCAATGTAATAGACCTGGGTTACTTAAGTACCTACCCAGAGCATTGACTACAAAAGCAATGTCAGGTCTTGTGCAAACCTGTAGGTGCATAAGACTTCCTACAAGTGAGGAATAAGGAATATTGCTTATTTTTGCCTTTTCTTCATTTGTTCTAGGGCATTATGACTTTGAGAATGACTCCCCTTTCAAGATTGAAGCCACACAAGAATTACATTCCTGCATATTAAACTTTTGCAGAACATTAGAGATATATTTCCTCTGACAAAGTCTCAACATCTTCTTTGATCTATCTCTCAGAATCTCAATCCCTCGAACGTAAGCAGTTTCACCCAAATCCTTCATTTCAAAATGATATGACAGTAACTGTTTAACCTCTCCAATTAGATCAATATTGTTGCTAGCTAACAACATATCATCTACATAAAGGATCAAAATCACAAAAGCATTCCCATTGGTCCTTGTGTAGATACACTCATCAGCTACACTTTCTACAAAACCTAAAGATGTCACAACTCTATCAAACTTCAAATACTACTGTTTTGAAGCTTGTTTGAGCCCATATATGGATTTATTTAGTTTACACACTAGTTGCTCCTTTCCTGGTGATATAAACCCCTCAGGTTGTGTCATGAACACACTTTCTTCTAGTTCACCATTCAAGAAGGCTGTCTTTACATCCATTTGATGCAATTCTGGATTCATGTAAGCTACAAGGGCCATTATTACCCTCAAGGATTCTTTTGTGGACACTGGTGAGAAAGTCTCTTTGAAATCAACTCTCTCTCTTTGATTATACCCCTTTGCCACTAATCTAGATTTATACCTCTCAATATGACCTTGAGCATCACATTTGGTCTTAAAGACCCATTTACACCCCACAGCTTTGCATCTTTTAAGCAACTCCACTAAATCTCATACGTTGTTCTTTTGCATTGATTCTAATTCATCATTTGTGGCCTTCAACCATTTCTCCCTCTGTGATGAACTAACAACGTCTTTATAGCTATTGGGATCAATGATCTCATTCCCACCATATTCAAATTCACTCAAATATAGCACATAATCATCAGTTATGGCTGATTTTTTCACGCTAGTAGACCTTCTTGTAGATTGTTGGCTAGGAATTTGGCTTGAACCAGCAATGTCCATTTTCTGGACTCAGTGTGAGTTGTTCTTCTTGAGATTGTGCAATATCTGCTAATGGTGGCCGTTCTAATTGAGTTAAAGGTAGGGGTAATTCCACATTCTTTTCATGTAAAAGTAAACAACCCTAACTGATTCCACAACTCTTTGAGTATGATTTAGGCAGTAAAATCTAGAACCCCTTGAGTGCTGACAATAGCCTATGAAATGCCCACTAATGGTCTTCATATCCAATTTCTTGGATTGTGGATTATAGGGTTTAATTTTAGCCTTACATCTTTCATAGGGAGTTTTGCTCACAGACTTGCAAGGCATTTGATTCAGGAGATAAGAGGTTGTCTTGAGTGTTTCACCCCACAAAAACTCTAGATGAGTAGAATGGCTTGGCATGCACCTCACCATCTCCATCAAGGTCATATTCCTTCTCTTTGACACACCATTTTGTTGTGGTGTACCAGGTAGTGTGTATTGAGTTTCAATACCACACTCTTGCAAGTAAATGGTAAAAGATCATGGGTTTCTATCACTCTCCCCATACCTTCCATAACACTCTCCACCCCTGTCTGACCTGACTGCCTTTATCTTCCTTCCATGTTTCAACTCCACAGTAGCCTTATAAATTTTAAAAGCATCAATAGCCTCAGATTTTTCTTTCAACGATTCGACTACTCCATATCTAGAGTGATCATTAGTGAAGGTGATGAAATATCTAAAGCCTACTAATGCAACTGGTGTGATGGGACCACAAATATCTGTATGAATCAAATCCAGCACATTCTATGTTCTACTGGTGACTGATTTTCTTGCCTTATTAGTCATCTTTCTCTTAACACAGTTAACACAAGTGTCAAAGTCTGAAAAATCAAGTTCATGCAATAACACTTCCTTTATTAGCCTTATCATCATTTCTCTAGAAATGTGACCTAACTTCCTATGCCACAACATGGAAAATTATCTCGGGATCTCTTTCTCTTAAGACTAGAATTTGAGGAAGATTTAGACAATGTAACCAAATTAGCTGAAACTTCATTCATACTTAGTTTGTACAAACCATCCACAAGAACTCCCATTCCTACTACACTTGACCTAAAAGATAATGTAACTTGACCATTACCAAAACCAAACACATAACCAACTTTGTCCAACATAGAGACTGACAACAAGTTTCTAGTTACAGATGGAACTACTACTACATATGAAAGATTCATTACATAACCAGACGCTAACAAAAGATCCAACGCTCCTATACACTGGACTTTTGCTTTGGTTCCATTCCCCATGTTTATTATCTCCTCACCTTCATTTGGCCTCCTCCTGCTTCTTATCCCCCTTTCTTTTCTTTCTTCTCTAGCCATCTCTTGTACTTGGGGCAATTTGATTTCCTATGCCCACCTTTATGATAGAAAAAACGCTTCCCATAAAATTTTCCATATTTCCCACCAGTTGCATCATTAGGCTTAGATTCTTTCTTCCGCTTGTCATCTGACTTATCACCATCTTTCCAATTCTGCCTCTTTCTTTTCTAGTCCTTGGACCCATGAGTAACCAGTTGCACTGTAGCATTACCATTCAGCTTCATACAATCTTCATGCTCACTAACTTTGGTAGTAAGATCAGTCAAACTCCACTCTCCCTTTTGCACTCTATATGAAGTTTTAAGACTCTCAAAAGTCTCTGGCAATGAATCCAGCAGCTGCTAAACTAAAAAACTCTCAGGAAGATTCATCCCCATATCATTCAGCTTATTGAAATAGTGAGTGAGCTTCATAATGTGAGACTTGACCGCTCTAGACCCATCATACTTGGTAGTGGTCAGTAATTTCATTATGGTTCCCTTCTCAACCTTGTCTAGCTTTGTGTACTTAGCCTCAACCAGCTTAAGATACTCACTAGCAGTGATCCCTTCAGTTTTCCTTATGCTCTGCCTAACAGTCCTATCCATGGTATACTCCATGATCATCAGACATAGCCTATTTGATTCCTCCCACTGACCATGTTGTGTTTTCTCACTTGCTGTGCTAGCATAAGTGAGCTTTGGTTCTTCTATTCTCAGTGCCAAGTCAATCCTCATTATAGCAAGATACACCTTTAGAGACTCACTCCATTCCTCAAAGTTTGTTCCATGGAGAGTCTTAATTGTTGTGTACTGCATAGGCAAGGCTGAATCTGTAGGCACTAATTCATAGAGAATAAAAATAATTATTAGATTAACTAATTACAAAACAATTAAGTAAATCATGATAAATGAGTTGAATATCAACAATGAGTGTCTTTTAGGGCTTTAAGCATCCCTATCTTAATTACAATCTGTCACAAGATAACGTATCAAAGGATACATATATCATGCAATGATCTACTGTGCCTGTCATTCTATCACACGTCGAAGGATATGTTCAAGAACACATGGCTACTCACTTTAAACAACTCATAAGAACCACCATGATTTACAATAATTTTAGTTTGTTGTTTGACTCACTAGTTGTTTACAAATCACAACACATCAAGAATCTGGAAACTACCTCAATACGTAACACATAAACCTCAAAACAATGAAATTAGCCATTGAAAAGTTTATACCATAAAATCCCCAATTTTAGAAATTAGGTGGTTTCGTCAATTTCGTCAAACCATGTTGTTGATGTTGATGACAAGAGAATAATTAGATTAAGCAAGCAACCTAACCTCGCTCTGATACCAATTTTATTATAATTAATTGCACCAAATACATCATATAAAAGCTGCAACTTATATAGAACAATAGAAGACTTCATACGTGAAAGACAAGTGTGCAACTTACTTGTAGGTGCATGACTTAGTCATGTATTTTACACATCATTGCCTATAGAGTTTAAGAAAGAGAGTCGTTACATACCGTTAGAAGATGAACCCAAAGATGAACTGGCTGGTACCAACGTCATTCTTCAGTGTCATGAAGAGGTAGAGAAAGATATATTTTTATTTTGTTTCCCTTTTGTTGGATGAGATTGTTTCCACCAAATACACCACCTTATGGTTAAATGATATATGTCTCATGGACCAACAAGGGAAAGCCCATTATGCCAACCATTATTGAACTCACTATGAAAGCTCAATGACGCGATTAACCTCATATGGGCAGCCCACTTAAATGTATTATCAAATCATGTCCATAAGCCCAATAATAGAACCATCATATAATACATGCATAATCTTAATTACAAGGGCTTGTTAGCATATATTAAATGTTTCATGCCATATGAGCATTCCCCTTAGTGCTTAATCAATTCACACTAGTCCATAATCTATATGAGTTCAACATAGGAATCTATGTTCTCTGTTATCCCCTATTACTTTCAATCACGTGTGGAGGGAGTGTAATACGGTGGCCGACGGGCTTGCTAAACAAGCAGTGGGTAGATCAGACCTGCTCATGGCATGGTTAACTGAGGATGTCTAGTTGAGGTATGTGTTTCAATTTTAGCTGTCCTAGTTTTCTGGGTTTGTGTTTGTTTGGGTGACTCGACCTTTAGTTCGGCTCCTTTAGCCTTGCTCTTAATTACCAGAAGGCTAGAAAATGACAACTCAAAGCTCAGAGATCTTTCTATTGAGAGCGGGACCTCCTTTCCCTTCATCTCTCATTTCTTCCTTTTCCCTCATCTGAGCTCGGGTATTCCTTGTTCTACTTTCCTATTCGCTTGCCTGCTCGCCTCTGAGTTGGGTTTCATCTTGGCTGTAAGTTGTTCTATCTTCTTTCCTCCATTAATAAAATCAGTCATTCTATAAAAAAAATAGATATATACAATACTGTAGCTGTGTGATCCAATAACGTGTTCTTCCAATTGATATTATGCTTACACATGTCCAGATTACTTACAGAAAATGTACACCTGTCCAATTAAGTTTACACCTACCCATATTACTTACAGAAACTGTACATCTGTCCAAATTTTTTTTTTAAATGATAATATACTGGAAAGATTCGAACTTAAGGTAATGCATACCGGTAGTGATAATTAGCCCAAGTTTTGGTAGCACAATGTAACCCAAGTCTATCTGGCATATTGACTCATCAAATGACAAGGCAAATCAACCCCATTTGTGTAAAACTATACGTTCTAATATGGTGATGACATCACTGCATTTTTGATCGATACTTTTTATTGCAAGAAATACTTGCAACTCAATATCGACGGGTTTATCCCACTCGCAAGTGTACGTGCCGACTAACAGTAAAATAGTGAATGGGGTCAAATCCACGAGAACTATATTAGTTACCAACTAATTACTAACAATAGTGTAAAATAAATTTCAGATGCTACTAATATTAACTAGCAAATTAAAAGTTGATGAAAAATCAATGGATGAGAACTAGCTTGGGTTTGGCTTGCCAGCTAGCTCCACCTATGCACACAAATTAATATGCAATCACACAATTTAAAAGTTTAACAATGTCAATTGAAAGGCCTTGGTCCAGCTGCAGTCAGTTAGATTTCCCTAAACAATGATCCTGACTTTGGTCCAGTTGTAAGATCTTTTCTTATCGAAGGAGTCTTGGTTGGTCTATCCTAAGAGTTTCCTAAGACAAGCATAAGTACTAGGTTATCGACGGTTGCACAATCTAGGATAATGGTCTATTACCCAATCAATTATGTTCTATGTTCCCAAAACTTGGATCTTATGCAAGTTCTTGTGACTTCGTCAAACGTCGGGTCATGGTCAGCCGAATATGTTTAACTAATGATTCCTAAAATTATGATGTTGATCAGGCATGCATAACAATAGGAAATAAAAAATTAATCCGGAGAACAAAGAATTAAACTTAGTCTGATTGTCAATCAAATCTGTGCATAAGGTTTATGGTAGAAGAATTACCAAACCCTAGCTAGAAAAGAGTTTAGCTACACATAATCATAATTAAAACCATATAGCTACTCTTTAACAACATTCAAATCAATGGAAGAAATTGGTCTGCCGAATTTGATGTTTCTTCTCCTCCTCCTCGTCACACTCTCTCCAATATTAGCTCTTTAATCGTGCAGCCAAAAGTTCCCTTTGTCTCAGCATAACACTGTTTATATAATCCTTAGCAAGCCCTAAACTGGCCCAATTGTCCTTGCCACGTCAGCACTTAATCACACAAGTCTGATTCCCGCGTTCTGTGGCTGCAACAGGTTGCAAAATAGGTTACAAATTCTGTCCAGTAATGAATTTATTCTCCATCAGTACCTGTGCATAAAAACACCAATGTGGGTAGTATTTTACACTAATCAACCCAGAAAAATAACAACTTTAAACCCAGAAAAAGAGGTGTATTTTACACCTAACAAAATCCCCCAAACTTCAACCTTGCTTGTCCTCAAGCAAGCAATCAAGAAAAAGTTCAAACCATGTAAGCATCATTTGAAAAACTTGAATCAAGAATTGGCTTACAAGTACCCTCTTATTATTTCAATGCAACATTGACATCCACTAGAAAATTTTTGCACAACCTTAACTCTGCTCACAACCACTTTAGTTTACACAATTATTCTCACACACCCTCACCAAGGTACACACATAATATGGAAGAAAATTTTCACTCAAGTGTATAAGGGTAGTGTTTACTCTCTTATGAACTCATAACCTGCAGACATATGCTCACATGTCCACCAAGCTTACTTCACACTAAAATTCCCATTCAATGAATCAGAAGGACTTTATTTGGGGGCAAGAAAATTGGCTAAGGAAGGCTCAAGAACACACAGTATCAAAATAAATTGGATTCAAACTAAAGTCATCATAATCCAATCACAATTAAGTTCAATGCAACAAGGATGAACTTCAAGGAATAGCATAGGCTAGATCAAGGTATGGTTTTACAAAATATGTGATGATCATGCCATATATCACAGAGTCTCAAAAATAGGCATCCACCACAAGACTAATCCTAACTCCATCTAACCATCCCAACATAATAAAAATAACAAAAGCCTCCCCTACTCCAAAATAACAAGTCATAGTGTTACTAAGCCTAGTCAGAACATCAGCATATCATCCGAATAAAATCAAGGTAAGGTCCCATCACGGATCAACTCAAACATCTCCCTTTGCTGAGCTTCAAATCTTTATTGAGCCTCCTTCATCTCATGCATATGCATTCCAATACTCATCTGAAGTGACTCAACAGTTGATTCAAGATGCTCCAGTCGGGTTATCACCTGCCCCTGCAAAATCCCAACTTGCTCAACCTCAACACCCAAATCAGTCGCTCTCTCCTCAACAGCTTCTGTCACGCCCCTCTCCCCTAAGGTATACCGAAGTGTACCTATACCACAGGAACGTGACCGGCAAGGGACACCCCGTCCCCCGAACCTGATCCCAACACATACAATTAAACTCAATAAAATAAATTGTAATAATAATAATCATACTAGCTCCCACAATGTATAATACCCAGCACTGAACCCAAAATATCATACATACCACCACCTAAATCACTTGAAATACCAGAGTATGAATACATCAGCGGAATGATAAAATATATCTACCCGATATCAAACCCAGTAATATATACAAAATACAATATCAAAAGTCCCCACACCCACTAAAGAGTCAGCCCAAGGCTACACACCAGCTCACGCATCCCGCCGCTGACCGCCATCACCTACATCCAACTCACCTGAAAGGGGATAAAGAAGAGGGGTGAGCCACAAAGCTCAGTAGGGCGTAGAGAGGAAACGCCAATATCCATAAATAATACTGATAAACCCAGAAATGAAATGCATAGTATGCGATACAGGAAATATACATCCATCAGTAAGTTAACCAAATAGCACAATAGCCGATAAGGCCAAGCAACACTGGAACCACCCACACTGGTCTCCAGAAATCCATACACCAATCCAATCAAGTGAAATGGTAGCCGATAAGGCTATCCAACACTGTAATCACCACATCAATCTCCAACAATCCATCACCCCTGGACCCACCCTAATCCCCGTAGGGTGTCTCAATCCAGGTCTACACCGAAACTGGATGAGGATCGGGTATCCCGATAGCATAGCCTACACCAGAGGGCGTCCCCTGTGATGCACCCCATCTCAGACGGTCCACCGGTATATATCCGGTCTGTATATGTATATATATATCATCTATCAGACATCCATATCCGATCATTTGGGCGCCTATATGGGCCCACAATCCACATCCACATCCACATCCATATCCTCATCCAACACCTCCAATCACCCCACTCTCAGAAAACATACCAACAATGATATATATAACAGGGAATATAAATCAACATGCAAACAGGTCGTATTTCCACCCCTGGAAACCGACAAAACCATAATATCACCAGAGTCCCTAAAACCGGAACTCTAAAGTCACATGCAAGAGAATGGAAACCCCTACCTGGAAATCAGAGTGCTAAAACCAAGCACGCGTCCCAGGCAACCCCTACCTCGAAAAGTTAACCCGCTCCGAATCTCAATCGTGACCACCGTCTACACCGAAAAACACGATATATGAAAATACGGTAAAAATACGGTCGGTCAACTATGGTCAACGGCCAAATAGTACTGGTCAAAGTCAACGTATAAATAGTAACCGGGTCAGTAACCGGGTCAAATAGTACCCGACCGGGTCAAATCGGGTCAAATAGTACCCAGCCGAGTCAACTCACCGGTCAACCGAGTCAACTCGCCGGTCAACCGAGTCAACTCGGCCTGACTCGGTCAACTCGCCGGAAACCCATTTAACCCCATCGCCGGCGATCCGACCACCCAAACCTGTCAAATCTTATATCAAATTGAAGAACTCGATGAGATAAACTCATAGGTACCTGAAACACGTCAAACCGTTGCCGGAATCGGCCGGATCGACCAAAAGAAATCCGAGGAAATCGGAACTTCAAACTCCGATATCTCCCTAACCACAACTCCGATCGACGTGATTCAAGTTGGGTTATACTCGTCTTGTCAATACGCTTCTTTTGGTACCGGTGGTGTCGCTCACCGTCGTCGGACTCGGAAAATGAATAGTAACAAAGATGTAGAGAAAAGGAAGAAGAGAAGAAACTGCGTAAGAATTTTTTTATTTTTATTTTTTTTGATTTTAAGTTTTCTTTTATAATAACGTTGACTTACCAAAAACACCCACCTGTCAAAAACGCCCCTAACGAAATTGTAATAATTAACTTCAAAAATTCATAACAAATCAAATTTAAATCCGATTTAAGTAATTCTTACTTTAAAAATTTTCCTTTAAAATTCCCCATTTATGAAAAATATTTTTATAATTTTATCACAATTTAATTTTTACTCCTTCAAATACCGGTTCACCAACACAGAGGTTCCCTCCACCTCAACCACCACGAGAAGATACTATGAATAGTGTAAAATTAGACCAGGATATTACATCCTTCCCCCCTTAAGAAAATTTCGTCCCCGAAATTAAATCATACGTAGGTAGTAAATAAATCCGGAAATCTAGTCTGCATATCCGACTCCAACTCCCAAGTCGTCTCCTCCACTCCATAATGTTGCCATATCACCTTAACCAAGGGTATGGTCTTCGACCGTAGTCGCCTCTCCTGTCTATCCGTAATCCTAATAGGACGTGTCTCGAAAGTAACGTCCTCACCAATCTCCAATGTAGACCAATCTAATATATGAGAAGGGTCCCTATGGTACCTCCGTAACATAGACACATGAAATACCCCATGTACTCCTGACAATTGTGGGGGTAATGCTAATCGATAAGCTACCGTCCCCACCCTTTCCAGAATCTCAAATGGCCCTATAAATCTAGGGGCTAATTTCCCCGCTCTCCCAAACCGCTGTACTCCTCTACGAGGACTAACCCTCAGAAAAACATGATCCCCCACCTGAAACTCTAGAGGTCTACGTCTCCTATCCGCATAACTCTTCTGACGTGACTGAGCTGTCAGAAGCCGCTGTCGAATCACTGTCACCACCTCAGTAGTCTGCTGCACCATCTCTGGACCCAATAATGGTCTATCTCCAACTTCTGACCAACACAACGGTGATCTACAAGGTCTCCCATATAATGCCTCAAACGGTGCCATCTGAATACTACTCTGATAGCTATTGTTGTACACAAACTCCACTAAAGGAATATGAGTCTCCCAATCTCCTCGAAAGTCTATCGCACAAGCCCGAAGCATATCCTCTAGAATCTGAATAGTCCGCTCACTCTGTCCATCAGTCTGCGGATGAAAAGCTGTACCGAAGTTCAGTTTCGTCCCCAGAGTATCCTGAAAACTGCCCCAAAACCGTGAAGTAAATCTGGGATCCCGATCAGATACAATACTCAACGGTACCCCATGCAATCGGACTATCTCTCGTACATATAATCTCGTCAACGACTCAATCGAATCTGTCTGACAAATAGGCATAAAATGAGCTGTCTTTGTCAACCGATCCACAACAACCCAAACCGCATCATGTCTCCGCGGAGTCATAGGTAAACCCATCACAAAATCCATAGTGATATGCTCCCACTTCCATTCAGGTAATGGAAGCGATTGCAATAATCCAGCAGGTCGTCGATGCTCTGCCTTTACCTGCTGACAGGTAAGACATCGAGTCACAGTCTGTGCCACATCTCTCTTCATGCCACTCCACCAATACTGCCTCCGTAAATCTCGATACATCTTAGTAGCACCAGGATGCATCGCAAATCGGGAGTAATGTGCCTCCTGAAGTATCTCCTCGCGTAACTCAGTGTCCTCTGGAACCACTAATCTGTCTCTGAATCTGACTCCACCATCAGTGCCTCTAACCCATCCCTCCATATCCTCAATGTCATCAAATAATGCATCCCCCAACTGTGCATCCAACACCCTCTGTACCAGGGTTGGACGAGCAATCAAACTCTGTAAACTCAGTACATCTCTACGCTCCCCCACATCTAGTCGATACTGACTAAGTGTATCCACTAACCCAAACTCCTGAATAGCCAATCGAGCTGCAATCAATCTCCTACTCAAGGCGTCAGCCACCACATTGGCCTTGCCTGGATGATATTGTAAGGTAAAATCAAAGTCCTCAAGATACTCCATCCATCTACGTTGTCTTTGGTTTAAATCTCTCTGTGTAAACAAGTACCGAAGACTCCTGTGATCCGAGAATACCTCAAACCTCTCTCCATAAAGATAATATCTCCACTGCTTAAGTGCGAACACTACTGCAGCCAACTCCAAATCATGCACAGGATAATTCCTCTCGTGCGGCTTCAACAAACGTGAAGCATACTCAACCACTCCCTCCTGCTGCATCAACACACAACCCAAACCAACTCCTGAAGCATCACAATATACCTGATAACCAATACCCCTGTCGGGTATCACTAACACTGGAGGTGAAGTGAGTCGAGTCTTCAACTCCTGGAAAGCCTGCTCACACACATCTGTCCACACAAATGGAGTATCCTTCCGAGTCAACTGTGTCATCGGTGCTGCAATCCGCGAGAATCCCTCAATAAAACGCCGATAGTAACCTGCTAATCCCAGGAAACTACGAATCTCTCCTACATTTTTCGGTCTCCTCCATGCCACCACTGCCTCTACTTTCGCTGGATCCACCGCTATACCCTCCTGAGAAATCACATGCCCTAAAAATCGCACCTGAGTCACCCAAAATTCACATTTACTCAGCTTGGCATACAATCTATGCTCTCTGAGCGTCTGCAACACCATCTCCAAGTGTCTAATGTGATCCTCCTCAGTGGCTGAATAAACCAATATATCATCAATGAACACAATCACAAACTGATCCAGATACGGTCTAAACACTCTGTGCATCAAATCCATAAACGCTGCAGGTGCATTGGTTAACCCAAATGGCATAACCAAGTACTCATAATGGCCAAACCGTGTGCGAAATGCTGTCTTTGGAATATCCTCCTCTCTGATCCTCAACTGATGATACCCCGATCTGAGATCAATCTTGGAGTAATAATGACTACCTCTCAACTGATCAAACAAATCATTAATCCTCGGCAATGGATATTTGTTCTTTACTGTCACCCTGTTCAGTTGCCGGTAGTCCACACACATACGCATCGTACCATCCTTCTTTTTCACAAACAAAACAGGTGCTCCCCAAGGTGAAGTGCTCGGTCTGATAAATCCCAACTTCTGTAAATCTGTCAACTGAGTGTCCAACTCCTTCAGCTCTGCTGGTGCCATCCTATACGGTGGTATAGAAATCGGATCTGTACCCGGGTACAACTCAATCACAAATTCAATCTCCCTCTGTGGTGGCAACCCCGGTAAATCATCGGGAAAAACATCCATATAATGCTCCACAACCGGTATAGGGTTCGAAGAATCTTCCCTAGACGCCGAAGTAATCAAACCAGCTATAACACACTCGGTGTACTGAGGATTATCTAGAAAATGTGGACACGGAAGAAATCTCGTTCCACGAAATCTAACCCTCCCCGTAGGTGTGGTCAGTGTAATCCTCCTCTCAGCACACTCTATAATCGCCTCATACTCAGTCAACCAATCCAATCCAAGAATAACATCAAAATCAGTAAATGGCATCACAAACAGATCCGCTCTAAACTCATGGTCTGAGAAACTAAATACACAGTCTCTACAGATACCACTAATCACAGTGCCTGGTCCTAGTGGTGAATCAACTATAAATCTCCTCGCCACTCCCGTAATCTCCAAACCCAATGTCTCAGCAAATGATGCAGAAATAAATGAATGCGTAGCACCAGTGTCAAACAAAACACGTGCCCAAGAACTGAATAAGAGAAACCTACCTCCCAAGTGATCTCGCTCTGCTGGAACCACATCAGGCCTAAGTGCATACACTCCACCTCTCTGAACCTGCTGTTGCTGCCTCTGCTGCTGAACTAGTGGCCTACCCCGTCCTACAGGACCCCTCTGTATCGGAACCGGTGCTGGAGCTGGAGCTCTCTGACCTCCAAATACTGGCAATGCAAATCCTCCACCCTGTGGACAATCTCTCCTGGTATGTCCTGGCAATCCACACTGGAAACATAACGGGTTGTTTGCCACAGGACAATTCCAACTCATGTGGCCCACATGACCACAAGCATAGCAATGCTGAGGCTGCTGGTCCCGTCTCGGAGCCTGTCTCTGCTGGTCTGATCTCTGCCCCTGCTGACCCTGTCTCTGCCCCTGCTGAACCTGTCTAGGACCCTGCTGTCCCTGCCTGGGTCCTCGGTAACCTTGCCTCCGACTCTGAGAACCCTGTCCCTGACTCTGCTGCTGCCCCCGAGTCTCAGTCCTCTGTCTATGCTGACTACTCTCGCCAGTAGCAGATGTAGAACTCTCAAGCTTCCTCTTATGGATCTCCCAGTAATCCTTAATCTCCACTAAAGTCCTCTCCACTCCGAGTGCCTTATCAATACACTCACGATAGGTGGTGATAGTCTGAGCCGCCAAATGAGGTGAAATCTTTGGCGACAACCCTCTCCTAAATCTCAGTATCTTCTTTTCCTCTGTGCAAATATACTCCTCCCCATATCGCCCTAACTCCTCAAAACGAGCCTGATACTGTGTCACTGTCATGTCCGGAGACTGAATCAACTCGAGAAACTCCTTAGCTTTAGCAACACGCACTGTCTGTGGTACATACTGTGCCAGAAAAGCAGTCTCAAACTCTGCCCACGGCATACCCTCCCTGCCCCGACTAACTGTCATCACCTCCCACCAAGTGAAAGCATCTCCCTCTAAAAACTCAGCAGCTAATAAAGCCCTCCTCTCCTCAGGAATCCGTAAGGAAGTCATCTTCCTGCGTAACTGACGAACCCACTCCTCTGCTGCCACTGGATCTATCACTCCCCTATATACCGGAGGATTCGTCTTTCGTAACTCGGCTAGCTCTTTGATCGACGTATCAATCGCCAAAGGAGCTACCTGTGCCTCCACAATCTGTCCTATACCCTCCTGTAACTCACCCAAAGTCAGGACCTGCTCTGGAACCTCAACAGGAGCCTGTAATGCAGCTGGAACTGGAGCAGTCATCTGTGTCACAAGTCCTGTAACAGTTTGCCCAAGAGCTCGTACCAACTCAGTAACATCCCGAACCTCCTGTCGTAAAGTCGTAACAACAGCCTCTACCCCCTGTGGTGCTAGATATCCCTCCTGATCCTCCCCAATATCATCCACTGGATCTATATTCACTCGCCGCCTGCCCCCACCTCTCCCACGTCTTCCGCCCCTACCACGTCTCGCACCCCTACCTCTCTGTCCTCGCCCCCGCTCTAATGGAGCCAACTCAGGCATACCCACCTCATCTACCCCCTGAGGCTCATCCGCCTCGTGTTCCCCTCTACCCGATCCATGTCCTCGCACCCGAGTACTACGTGTGTCAACCATATCTGGAAAATATAACACATGTATACATAAATCTAAAGCAGGAAACATCAAAATAAAAACTCACCAGGTCAGCCGGGAAACGCATGATGTGTAGCCAACAAAATAACCTAGGTAACCTAACCACTGTAAGTTTTTAAACCACAGCTCCGATACCAAACTGTCACGCCCCTCTCCCCTAAGGTATACCGAAGTGTACCTATACCACAGGAACGTGACCGGCAAGGGACACCCCGTCCCCCGAACCTGATCCCAACACATACAATTAAACTCAATAAAATAAATTGTAATAATAATAATCATACTAGCTCCCACAATGTATAATACCCAGCACTGAACCCAAAATATCATACATACCACCACCTAAATCACTTGAAATACCAGAGTATGAATACATCAGCGGAATGATAAAATATATCTACCCGATATCAAACCCAGTAATATATACAAAATACAATATCAAAAGTCCCCACACCCACTAAAGAGTCAGCCCAAGGCTACACACCAGCTCACGCATCCCGCCGCTGACCGCCATCACCTACATCCAACTCACCTGAAAGGGGATAAAGAAGAGGGGTGAGCCACAAAGCTCAGTAGGGCGTAGAGAGGAAACGCCAATATCCATAAATAATACTGATAAACCCAGAAATGAAATGCATAGTATGCGATACAGGAAATATACATCCATCAGTAAGTTAACCAAATAGCACAATAGCCGATAAGGCCAAGCAACACTGGAACCACCCACACTGGTCTCCAGAAATCCATACACCAATCCAATCAAGTGAAATGGTAGCCGATAAGGCTATCCAACACTGTAATCACCACATCAATCTCCAACAATCCATCACCCCTGGACCCACCCTAATCCCCGTAGGGTGTCTCAATCCAGGTCTACACCGAAACTGGATGAGGATCGGGTATCCCGATAGTATAGCCTACACCAGAGGGCGTCCCCTGTGATGCACCCCATCTCAGACGGTCCACCGGTATATATCCGGTCTGTATATGTATATATATATCATCCATCAGACATCCATATCCGATCATTTGGGCGCCTATATGGGCCCACAATCCACATCCACATCCACATCCATATCCTCATCCAACACCTCCAATCACCCCACTCTCAGAAAACATACCAACAATGATATATATAACAGGGAATATAAATCAACATGCAAACAGGTCGTATTTCCACCCCTGGAAACCGACAAAACCATAATATCACCAGAGTCCCTAAAACCGGAACTCTAAAGTCACATGCAAGAGAATGGAAACCCCTACCTGGAAATCAGAGTGCTAAAACCAAGCACGCGTCCCAGGCAACCCCTACCTCGAAAAGTACTGGTCAAAGTCAACGTATAAATAGTAACCGGGTCAGTAACCGGGTCAAATAGTACCCGACCGGGTCAAATCGGGTCAAATAGTACCCAGCCGAGTCAACTCACCGGTCAACCGAGTCAACTCGCCGGTCAACCGAGTCAACTCGGCCTGACTCGGTCAACTCGCCGGAAACCCATTTAACCCCATCGCCGGCGATCCGACCACCCAAACCTGTCAAATCTTATATCAAATTGAAGAACTCGATGAGATAAACTCATAGGTACCTGAAACACGTCAAACCGTTGCCGGAATCGGCCGGATCGACCAAAAGAAATCCGAGGAAATCGGAACTTCAAACTCCGATATCTCCCTAACCACAACTCCGATCGACGTGATTCAAGTTGGGTTATACTCGTCTCGTCAATACGCTTCTTTTGGTACCGGTGGTGTCGCTCACCGTCGTCGGACTCGGAAAATGAATAGTAACAAAGATGTAGAGAAAAGGAAGAAGAGAAGAAACTGCGTAAGAATTTTTTTATTTTTTTATTTTTTGATTTTAAGTTTTCTTTTATAATAACTTTGACTTACCAAAAACACCCACCTGTCAAAAACGCCCCTAACTAAATTGTAATAATTAACTTCAAAAATTCATAACAAATCAAATTTAAATCCGATTTAAGTAATTCTTACTTTAAAAATTTTCCTTTAAAATTCCCCATTTATTAAAAATATTTTTATAATTTTATCACAATTTAATTTTTACTCCTTCAAATACCGGTTCACCAACACAGAGGTTCCCTCCACCTCAACCACCACGAGAAGATACTATGAATAGTGTAAAATTAGACCAGGATATTACAGCTTCCAACCTCTCTTCCAAGCTACCACAACCTGCACCATCATTCCCTTCTTCAGTGTTATGAACCCGAGACTCCTCAGCTGTACCAGAAGTTTTCTGTTGCTGCCTGACAAGCTGCACCTCACTTCTGTCAAACCAAAACCTGTTAAGAGGTGCTTTCCTTCTCTCCTGCACATCACCCAGCTCCTTTTCCATACTTTCAGCAAGACATAAAGTAGTAATCAGCACCCCAAATGGCTGTACCTGACTAGGTTTATTATCTAATTTCACCTTAACAATGTGATCATATATAGTACTTGCCATCCAAAAATCCATATCACAGATAATTGCATACATCAAATAGCAAGATTTTGCATTGACAGTGGAAAGATGAGTCACAACTATCACATTCCTGGTCACAATCTGGGCTAACAGTCTATAAGGCTGCATCAAATCAACATATAAAATCATGTTCTTATTCGACTCATCACTACTTTTCCCAGTCAAAGTTTCCACCACAATTCTCCAATCAGGCCACACAGTATCAACATTTGAAGTTCCAAAATCCCTAAATTTGAAACTAGGTTTCTTCAATGGTTCGGGTAAGCTTAAGATAGATGAAACCCTTCTTGGGTTGAAAAAAATTGTTTACCACGAACATATGCTACACAATGGTTATCATTGACTGTTAAATTTGCATAAAATTCATATACCAATTGTCGAATAGCCACACCTGGAACACTGGTGATGCCGAGCCATCCCCTTTCCTTCAATTTGTAATACCAGTTAACTCGCTGGAAGTGCTCTACCACAACATGGCGTTCCACATGCAAATCCCTCTTCGACCACACTTCCTCACACTCGATTTGAACTTCAAGGGAGATGAATCGTTAAAAACCTTCTTCTTCTTCCACAGGGACATCCAAACTCTCAACTGTTTTCCCCTTCTTCTTGCTTGCCAACTCCTTCTTCCTCTTTACACTCTTCGTAGCCATTGATGAACTCTGTGTTGTTACAAGAGTCAAGAGGAACAACCTAGTCCAATTTCTCACGAGATTGGACTTTCTCCTTCCTTTGGATGAAAAAGGTAAGAACTTTGGTATTTGCGGCTGTTAAAAGAGTTTTCCAAACCTACTCCATAGATACACATTTATGTATATGTTTTTTTTATTTTTTTATTATCCTACGGACTTTTTAACACCACGCTCAAACTCCTTCTCATCTTATCAACCACCTTCCAAACACTTAGATCAACAGTCTCATGATGGATTCTAGTTTTATGACTTATGACACATGCATAACACATCACAAAAATGGGAAGGTGTGTTGCAAAAGAAGAGAATTCATTCCAAGGGCTGGGAACAGAGGTAAGGTTCAAGGTAGGCCAACATTGACAAAGAATGCCTTCATCACTTTCAAAGAACCAAAACATAGTATTTACTTCAGATGGTTTAATGCGAGTGCTAGCTATACAAAGTCATGTAATTCGTAGCACACAAAATTTTCTGAAGGCTCCTCACAAGCTAATTGGAGCTACCAATAATGTGTAAACTAAGCAGACATTCATTACAAAAGATCATGCAAATAATCACACCATCAGTCTCAAAAGCACTTCATAACAATTAAGCATAAGTATGCCAATTCTCTTCTCAAAACAATCGCAAAAATTTTCAGCATTTCAAAAGTTTTCGGCAAATTTTTGGCAAAAGCAAATTCCCTCTCCCCCAAACTTGAAATTGACATTGTCCTCAATGTTTAAAAATAAAACAAAAAGAAAATTTGCGATGAAAAAAAGACATAACAAAATTAAGTGATGGAAAAGGAAGAAAGACGTAGATGATTTAAGTGGTCAAAATTGTGCTCCTCGTCCACATAGGTTACCTCCCATGAAGTGCAAAATTTATTGTCTTCAGCCAGACATAGTCGTGGACTCTATCAGAGATCAATAGAGTGGAGGTACACCACTTCGTCCATGGTAACTTGCACATTCTCCCAATACGGCTTCACTCGATGCCCATTAACCTTGAATGTTTGATCAGAATCTTGATGTTTTAACTCTAATGCACCATGAGGGAACACAACTTGTATCACATATGGGCCATGCCACTTTGATTTGAGCTTTCCCAGAAATAGTTTCAAACGAGAGTTATACACCAGCACCTTCTACCCAACAGAAAAATTCTTCCTGACAAGCTTCTTGTCATGGTACCTCTTGGCCTGCTCCTTATATAACTTGGCATTCTCATAGGCTTCATGCCGCAATTCTTCTAGCTCATTTAGTTACAAGCGACGCCTATCTCCAGCTGCCTTCATGTCAAAATTGAGCTTTTTAATAGCCCAATAAGTGCGATGTTCTAATTCAACTAGCATATGACACTCTTTCCCATAAACCAACCGGAATGGAGACATCCCGATGGGTGTTTTGTAAGCAGTTTTGTATGCCCACAAAGCATCAGTCAAACGAACGGTGGTACCAATCTTTTCTATTTGGATTCACCGTCTTCTCAAGAATGATATGGGGTGCCCACACGGTGAGTGATCCCATATTTCTTCATTAATGCCGAACGTACATAATTATTGAAGTGACTTCCACCGTCACTAATGATAGCTCGTGACATCCCAAAACGAGAGAAAATATTGTCCTGTAAAAACTTCACAACCACTCGATGATCATTAGTTCTTGAGGGGACTGCCTCGACCCATTTGGACACATAATCAACATCAACTAAAATGTATGCAAAGCCAAAAGAGTTAGGAAAAGAACCCATGAAGTCAATTCCTCATACATCAAAAAGTTCAATGACCTGAATATTTGTTAAAGGCATTTGATCTTTGGCAACTATGTTACCGGTCCTTTGGCATCTGTCACAACTCTTACAAAAAATCCAAGCATCTTTAAAAATAGTAAGCCAATAAAATCCAGCTTGAAATACCTTGAGTGCAGTCTTTTTAGGCCCAAAGTGGCCTCCACATGCCTAAGCATGACTATGCTTCAGAATTTCTTGTTGTTCAGATTGTGATACACATCTGCGAATAATTTGATCTGGGCATATCTTGAAAAGGTAAGGATCATCCCATATGTAATCTCTTGCCCGTGAACTTATCCGCTTCCTTTCCTGATAAGGCAACTCAGTTGGAAGTCACCCAAAGGATAGGAGCTGCTCATCCCAAAAAGAGTCACCCAAAGGAAGTTATTCATGCTCGCTGTCAAGTAGCAGCCGAGAAAGATGATCAGCGACTACATTCTCACTTCCCTTTTTATCTTTAATCTCTAAATCAAACTCTTGCAACAAGAGTACCCATCGTATAAACCTAGGCTTGGCATCCTTTTTAGTCATCAAATACCTCAAAGCAGCATGATCTGTATACACAATAACTCACGAGCCAATAAGGTAAGATCTGAATTTTTCCAATGCAAAAATCACTGCCAACAATTCTTTCTCTGTTGTTGAATAATTCAGCTGCACATCATTCATGGTACAAGAGGCATAATAGATGGCATATGGCATCTTATTTTTCCACTGACCCAAAACAGCCCCCAAAGAATAATCGCTTGCATCGCACATTAACTCAATTGGCAGCTCCCAATCAGGTACTTGCATAATAGGAGCTGAAGTGAGTGCTTCTTTTAACTTGTCAAAGGCTATTCTACACTCATTTGTCCATACAAATTCCGCCTCCTTTGTCAACAATGCACACAAAGGATGAGAATCTTGGAAAAATCTTTTATAAATCTCCGATAGAATCCCTCGTGACAAAGAAAACTCCTCACACCCTTCACTGTAGTTGGATGAGGCAGTTTTGATATGACTTCGATTTTTGCCTTGTCCACTTCAATTCCACGGCTGGAAATCAAATGACCCAACACAATTCCTTCTTGCACCATGAAGTGACATTTTTCCCAATTCAAAACAAGGTTGTTTTCTTCACACCTCTCTAAAACCAACCTCAGATGCTCAAGACATTAATCAGAATCAGCTCCAAATATACTGAAATCATCCATGAAAACTTCAATAAACTTCTCTACCATGTCAGAGAAAATACTCATCATACACCTTTGGAATGTAGCTAGTGCTTTGCACAGCCCAAACGGCATCCTTCGGTATGCAAAAGTGCCATATGGACATGTGAACGTGGTCTTCTCTTGGTCTTCAGGAGCTATTGCAATCTGATTGTATCCACTATAGCCGTCAAGAAAGCAATAATGATTATGCCCGGCTAGTCTCTCCAACATCTGATCAATGAATGGTAGTGGAAAGTGGTCTTTTCGTGTTTCATTGTTCAACTTCCTATAATCAATACACACTCTCCATCCCGTGGTCATTCTTGTAGGTATTAACTCATTATTTTCATTCTTCACCACAGTGATGCCACTTTTCTTCGGGACTACATGAATTGGACTGACCCACTTGCTGTCTGAAATCGGGTAAATTACCCCCACATCAAGTAGCTTAAGAACTTCAGCTTTGACAACATCTTTCATATGTGGGTTTAACCTCCTTTGTGCTTCTCGAGTGGGTTTTGCATTATTTTCCAAAAAAATCTGATGTATACACCTTGCTGGGCTGATTCCCTTAATGTCAGCAATGGTCCAACCAAGAGCTATTTTATGCTTCCTCAAGATCTAGATCAACTTTGCTTCCTCCCCCAAACTCATATTTGCAGCAACTATCACAGGTAAAGTGTTTTGCTCACCCAAATAGATATATTTCCAGTGACTAGGTAGCTGCTTCAGCTCCAAATTAGGTGCTTTAACTGTTGAGGGAACAAGAGATGCATTAGTAGGCGTCAGCTGCTCAAAAGGAGGAGTATTCTTACCACCATAAGGCCGGTCCAACTAGAATGTTTGGATAGCCTCCTCTATTTGGTCATCCTCCAACTCTCCTTCAAAAATTGTTTTCTCATTCAAACCATACGCCACCACTGCTTCAACTGGATCAACACTAGTAACCTGAAAAACTCCACTCACAAGATCATGTGTAGTATCAACATTAAAACAATCACTATGATCATCATGAGATTTAAGAGCATCAAACACACGAAATTCCAATTCTTTGTCATTCACTTGCATAGTTACGGTCCCCTTTTTCACATTAATATTCGTGTCAGCAGTAACCATAAAAGGTCATCCAAGAATGATAGGTAAAGATGAGGATCTAGGACTGTCCTCCGTATCCAACACAACAAAATCAGTAGGCAAGATCAAGTTATTTATAGTTACCAAAACATCCTCTAAAATCCCCTTAGGTCTTTTGACACTACGGTCAGCTAGTTGCAGTGTTATAGAAGTCTCTTGAAGCTCTCCCAACCCAAGTTTTTCATAGACAGAGTAAGGCAACAAATTAATGCTGGCCCCTAAGTCTAGCAATGCCTTTTCAAAAAATTGATTTCCTACTTTACATGGTATGCTAAAACTACCAGGATCTTTAAGTTTTGGTGGGAGTTTATTTAATAACACAACACTAACTTCTTCTTTTAAAGCAATTTTTTCATGAGCAGCAAATTTTCTCTTCTGAGTACAACATTCTTTAAGAAATTTAGAGTAAGAAGGAATTTGTTTAATAGCATCAAGCAATGGAATATTAATTTCAACTTTACGCAAATTCTCAAAAATATCAGCTGCCTTAGAGTATGTTTTCCTTTTGGCAAACCTTTGCGGGAAAGGTGGGGGATCTCTTTCCCATTCCTGTGTCTCCACTGGTGCAGTTTTGCGTCCTGTTTGTACCCTGTCTGTAGCTTTACTGTAGTTTATAGACTCTGTTTGCAGCTGCTCTGTCTTATTGATTTGCTTGCCACTTCGAAGAGTTGTTACAACTTTCAATTGCTCTGGTTGCCCAGCTGGATTATTCAAGGGCTGTGAAGGTAATTCTCCCTTCTTCCTCTCACTCATCTCTTTAGCCATTTGTCCCACTTGGGTCTCTAATTTTTGAATGGCTTGAGTTGTTTTTTGCATGAATTGCATCATTGTGGTCTTCAAGTCACTCCTCTTTGCTGGTTGCTGTGTAGGAGCTGCTGTTTCCGCCGAATTTTGTTCATTCATCCATGAGAAATTTGGGTGATTACGCCATGGATAAGCTTGATTTCTCATGTTGAAATTTCTTTGTCCCAAGTAATTGGCTTGCTCTTGATCTGACATGGATGTCAATGGACAAGCTTCAGTCACATGATCATTATTTGAAGAGATAGCACAAATAGTGACTGGCTTTGTTGGCACCGAAGCTTTCATATTCATTCCCTTCATGGCTTCAACAATCACATCAATCTTTCGATTGATATTTCCCATCTCAGCTTGTACCATTGTGTCAGCACTTACTTCGTACATGCCTTGCTTCCTAGTTGAGCTTCTACCCCGTGTAGAAAATTGTTAGGAGTCTTCACTCAAGTCTTCAAATAGCTCCATTGCTTCTTCACTACTTTTCCGCATCAACACTCCATTACAAGCTGAATCAACCTTCATCCTGTTAATCTCATTCAAACCCTCGTAGAAGTGAAGAACAACATCATCCTTATGTAAATTATGGGTTGGGCAACGAGTCAAGCAGCTTTTAAAATCTTTCCAAGCCTCATAGAATAAATCGCCATCTTTTTGCTGAAACTTTGAATCTCTCGCACCAGCTGTTTAGTCCTATGAGCTGGAAAAAATTCCCCTAAGAATTTAGTAGCCATCTGCTCCCATATGCCAATGGTACCTGCTTCAATAGAATTATACCACATCTTGGCTCCTCCTCTAAGAGTGAATGGGAAGAGTACCAATTTCAAATTATCAGGAGATATCCCTGTCATGTGCTGGGTGCGACAAAGATCAGTAAAATCTTTCAGATGTCGATGTGGATCTTCATCAAACTGCATCTCATTATGTGGCACAGAATTCAGCAATTGGGGTGATAAGCTGACATTAGCTGCTCCAGTAGGTTGATACGTAATACATGATGGGTGGAGAAATATACCTGAGTGTGATTTTCACTGTGATGACATTGAAGTTGTCTCCCTAGTCTTCTCCTTATCTTCAAGCTCTTTTTTCCGGTTCCTCCGATCCTCTCCCTAATCTCCCTTTTCCCTTTCTCTAATATGATCATCTTATTTTCTCTAGCACCAAAATTGTGTTTTTCTCTCTTGTCTTGGACCCATTACTTTTATCTTTTTTTTCATCTGTCCTTTCATCGTTTGCTTTTCCTTTTTTTTGGCCCATTTTTCCCTATTTACTCATATTCGGTGGATTGAATTCTGACGTATATTCGCTTGTAGGTCGGAGAACCTCCGATTTGCTCTCTATATCGTGATTTTGTTAGACAACTACCTATCCTATGCCATTGCGCCTGATCATGTGTCTTTCTAGCCTGAAAAATCACATGGCTGTAAGTTCTTATCACTGGTAGACAATTAGCCATAGACTATCAAAATTCAAACACGTACGGTGTAAGTTGTAAGTTGTAACTTGAACTTCACAGTCTTAACTCTTCACTTGTGCACGACATAGTACATATAATAAAAAGCAACAATTGAGAATGTTCGATACTCAGAATCTCATATACCATTGATAATAGGAAATCATAAATACCATTGTCAGATAAGGGTGCCAGCATCAAATACATGCAAAGAATGAAAGAGACAAAGATTACCTATAAGCGGCAAGCTAGCAACGAATCGTGTACCTGAATCATGTCTTTGATTACCTTCTTCTTCTTCTTCTTCTTCTTGAGTTCTTCTTTGTGAAAGCAAGACTTTAGATACGAAAGATTAATTTTTATGGCTGGGCATGAGTTTTCCTTTGGCCTCGTGTTCGAATCATGTATCTTGCTTCCGCCTTCTTGAATCGTGATTATGAGTTTCTGATTGAGTCGCTGAGTTCTGGCTTGCGGGTTCAAGGTAGGGTTCCAAGGTTTGAGGGTAACATGAATTTTGGCTTGCAAATTCTAGTTAGGGTTTCAGAGTTTGTGTAATTGTGTTGTGTCGATTGTCGAACATGAAAAACATAATCTTGGGTTGTTTCGATTTAGGGCTGGGAGCAGTGGGACTAGGTTAGTCCATTGTCGTTTTGTAAATGGTAGTGATATACATACATAGGATTTGTGTACATAAAAGATACATAATGATGTGACAGCTGATTGGATATGCTGACTAGACAAATTTAAAATTTAAAATTCAAAAATCAAAAAGCAAACCCGATAATTCACTTTTATCTGTCCTCATATCTCACTTCTCTCTCCTCTATCTCTCCTCTCCTCTCTCTCACGCGATTCTCTCTTCTTCTCTCACGACCAATAATGAACCTCGATCGTCTAGCCACCTATATGACCGTCGCTACCTCCAAAAGAAGCGTCTGATCCCCAGGAGCAACGCCCAGTCACCATTTGCCATCACCGGTTGTTGATTTTGTCGAAAATCCACCATGAAGCCATGGGTATCCACCGAACAAAATTCACAGATTCGACTGATTCCGGTGTCGGTTTGGCAACTCGACACCACCAATGGACTCCCCTACATGAGGAGTACCTAGCTCAGCCTTTTGTCGACCGAAACGGCCACCGAAAAATGGAGACCCACGTCGAAGGTATGCTTCAGTGCGTTATTACACTATACATTTGGCAGTGTATTTAGCTTTTTCGGTTGATTGAATGTCTTATGGATTACTTCTGAAGCTTGATAGTGAGTTATTGCACTGCCATAACGAAAAGTGTAATTATTTTGTTTCATGGTTTGTTTGGAAAATATAGTTAACTACACTAACAGTTTGGAAAATTTAGCTTGTGTTGTCTCATTCTATGATTTAGTAGTTTATTTTGTTTCATGATTTGTTTGGAAAATATAGTTAACTACACTGCCAATATGCATAACATATTTGGGATTAGTAGGTCCTGTAGTTTTTTTTTGTTTCATGTTTGGTTAGAAAAGTGATATAAATACACTTGCATAATGCATAATGCAGAATTGGGGAATTTAGTTTGTGTCGTCTCATTCTATGATTTAGTAGTTTATTTTGTTTCATGGTTTGTTTGGAAAATATAGTTAACTACACTGTCAGTATGCATAATGTCTTTGAGATTAGTAGGTCATGTTGTTCTTTTTGTTTGATTGTTTGGTTAGCTTTTTTCAGTTGATTGAACGTCTTATGGATTACTTATGAAGCTTGACAATGGGTTATTGCATTGTCATAACAAAAAATGTAACTATCATGAAAGTGGACTGAATTGGGTGAATTGATTGGAACCATTTTACTATTTTCTAACTACATTGCCAGTATGCATAATGTTTCCCTAGTTGTTCCAGGTTCTTATTCTCTTATTCAACGTATTTTGATGAACACTGGAGTTTATGTTTGTGTTTCTGTATGGATTTGTTGTGACTGAGTTGAATGTGGTAGATGCTAATTTTATTCATTTTAGATTTTGTTGTGATTGAAGTATTATTTGTTAAAAAAGTTGAACAATTTGTTGGTGATGAACATTGTCATTCCCTTAATATGTCTTTCATGGTGAGACTTTATTATTGGGTATACCCATTTTTTTTCATGACAGTGACTTATTACATTATATTTTTGACAGTGTATTTGTTTGTCAGTTTATAATGCATTACAAATTACTAGTGTATTTAGTGCCGCTGCTTCTTACACAGTCATTTTCCTTGTTAAATACATTGGTTTCACGTTTTATGGCATTGAGTTATTACACTCTAGTATGATAATGTAATAATGAAAGAGTCATTTCATTTTGGTGTTGATATTATATGAGTTATTACATTATCAATCACTAATTTATGTAGTTATCAAACAAATGTATGTTTCAATATTGTTTTGTAGTGAAGAGATGAGTTTTCAATCAAGAGGAGGTCAATAACGAAGGATGTAATGGTGATTACAAATATCTGATATTTACATGTGGGAGTTTAAATAACAAGGCGAGGCTTGTTGGTAGACTTTCCGTCGATAGGAAGTGGAAGATTACATTGTTTGAAGATATCCACAACCACAATCTAAGTCCTTGTCATTCTAGATTCTTCGTATATAATAGGGAAATAAACCAGAGTGTGAAAATGCAACTAGAGATTAATGATATTGCTGGAATTCGACCGAACAAGAGTTACAATTCATTTGTCATTGGTGCCGATGGGCATGATTATTTTACAGTGTATTTGTTTCTCAGTTGTTAATGCATTACGAATTATCAATGTATTTAACCAAGCTAATCATGGCAGTGACTTATTACATTATGTTTTGACAATGTATTTGTTTCCCATTTTTTGGCAAGTTCGATTATTATCATGCAATACCTTATTACATTATGTTTTTGACAGTGTATTTATTTTTCAGCATTTAATGCATTACATATTAGCACTATATTTTACTACTAATAGATGAGAGTCTAAAGAGAGAGAAGCGGGAAAAAAAAATGGGCATTTAGGGTTTTATGTCAATATATCTATGTGGCATGCCACATAGATTATGTATATTATGTACCTGAAAAATTATGTATGTATGTCATTTTCCTTTTCTAAATTTTGTTTTTTCAATAAATAAATTTAATAAATAACAATAACAATAACAATTAATATTTAAGCAGTGGGACTAGGTTAGTGCATTGTCGTTTTGTAAATTTTGTTTTTCAATAAATAAATTTAATAAATAACAATAACAATTAATATTTAACAATTTTTTTTGGTAATAATAATATGCTTAATATTATTGTATATTTATATTTTATATTAATTTCTTTCAAATAGTTAGTTAGCTGATAATTATCAACCAACCGATTTAAGGTATTTTAAAAATCATAAACTGACCCTTCTATACATAGGTTGGTCGTCGGCATTGGCCGGATCAAACTTATTTTCAAACAATGGTTCGCGATTTCACCAAACTTTTTTGTCGATTTAAGTTATCATTGACGGTAGATGATGATTTGACTTTGGTCGGGCTAATAGGAAGTTTCATTTTGGTGGTTGATTCCTCAGGAACGATGGTTGGACGACAAACTTCATCTATGAAGGCAGGCACAAGGAAGAAGAATACGGAAGAAGAAAAAATATTTTTGACAATGCAAGGTACTTTTGATAAGTTTGTAACTTTTGTCTTATTTCAAATTATTTTTTTATATGGCATAAATACATGCAACTTATGAATTTCATATATGATATTCATATATGTATACTATCAAAATGATTACATACCCAATATATTGATCATCCATGCGCGGGAATCGCCACGTGGTCTACCAACCAGATCAAGGTTTCAAACTCGCTGTTCAACATTACGCCCACAGAGAAGAAAATGGAAAGAGAATTGCATCCATGCAATATTATTAATCAATCTGTATTCTTATCTAGTGCTGAAGCAATATCAGTGGCTATATTGTTCGCATCCGCTGCAATTCCTAGAAGACCTTTTCTTGCAAATCCAGCACAGTAAAGACCGTTTTGACCCTTCCATTGTTGACAATTTTGCTTGGGCATTCCATTCTCATTAAAAAGATCATCACCACCATCCTATAAAAAATTAATAGAAAAAAAAATGATTAGTAATATAATCTAAAACTAATTAATTTTTTTTTTTAAATAATAGATGAACAAATTTATACCTTGAGCCACCTTCGGACTGTGCTTTTGTAACCTGTAGCAAAGATGATAACGTCGTATTCATCTACCTTGCCATCTCCGAAAGTGATTTGGTTTCCTTTGATACTTGTAATTATCGATGACTGAACCTACACATCATCATTGTTTTTTGGGTGCTTTGTGGTATAGAATTATTCACGCGACTAGAAGTAGCTTATAAGCTGTAAAATAAGACTGAACCAAGCTCGCTACTGTAAGTATGTACCTTGATATCTCCCGTCTTGATCTTGTCCATAGCCCCAACATCAATGGTAGGAGATCGACCTGTTAATGTTTTGAGATAAAATGGACCCTCTTTTGGCATTTGAAACCCATATTTGGAGATATCTCCAAACGCCAGTTTGCTAAGCTTCACAGTTATGGAATCAATCATTGTCAATGGTAAGCTTGATTGCAAAAGCATTGCCCCGAACACAATCTCCTTGGTGACGATATGTACCTACATGTCATGAATTCAAAAGGTTCAAGTAGAATCAATCAATCAAATGAATAACCATATATAATTTAAAAAAATTACCAGAGTCATTGGAAAGGATCTGCGGGCTCTGCATTTCCCCAAAGTCTATAATTCTCATATAATAGTTTGGGAGGTGTAACACATCATATCACATTTTTTTTTCTCTTTTAGAACTTGTTAGAATTTTTTCCACCACTAGATGAGAATAGTAAACTTTAGGGAACACCGTGCATGTTCAGAAGGTCGACTTTTATTATTTAAGAGGGGAACAAAGATAATTACCGGGCTACGAACAACAATGGACGTATTAGCGCCCCAGTTATACAAATCATAGGCGATCTCCATTCCAGAATTCCCACAACCCACAACCAAAACATCTTTGCCTCTCAATTCCATGCCATTGGCATATTGATTCGAATGCATGTACTTCCCTTCAAAGCTATCCAGCCCATGAACATTAGGGATCAATCCTTCACTATTTTCACCAGTTGCAGCCACAAGAAACCTTGCAAGGTAAACTTCATTCACATGTGAAGCACTATTCTTGACCAGGACACGCCATTTCTTCATTCTCTCGTCATAGGAAGCAGACTCGACAGAACGATTGTATCGCGGGTTTATGTTGAAACGAGATGAATACTCGTCCAAGTAATTGATAAAATCTTTCCTTGGCACAAATTCGGGCAGATTAGAAGGGAATGGCATGTGAGGGAGTGCACAAAATTGTTTTCCCAAGTGAAGTTTCAAGCGATCGTAGGCACGATTTCTCCATAGAGAGGCACTACATTCCTCTCTTTCAAGCAAAAGATTTGGAATCGAGTGCATGTTTAGGCATGCAGATGTTGCTAACCCTGCAGGACCAGCACCTACAATAAGAACAACTACTTCCACTAATGCAGAAGACATGTTGTGCTTGTGTGTGTGTGTATATGAGAGGAGGTAGTGAGTAGCAAGAAGAAATTAGTCTTTGTGTGTGGTGACTAGCTAGTGTTTATATATAGATATGCCCTCACAGATTTTTTTACCAACCTAATTTCCTTTTCGAGTCTACCTAACTTTACACCAACCTCCAAGAAGCAAAATTAACTCAAAATGAAGGATTTAATAACTTAAGGTGTCATTTGGTTTGCAGAATCTAAATTTCCAAAAATAAGAGTTTTCCTTTTCAAATAATTCTTATGTTTGGTTGGTAGAATTATTTGGTTGGTGGAATTTTGGAATTTAGAATTGGACAAAAAACTGGATTTCCCCGGAGCTTTGTACTGATAAATAAATTTTACTATTGATAAATAAATTTAATTTCTTTCCTCAATAGCTAAATTTTTAAAATATGTTTCCAAATCAAAGAATATATCATTTCAATAACAAATTGAATTTCTTTCCTTAATATGTAATAAATTTCTCACATTTTTATCATGGAACTTTATACTTGGAATGAATTTTAGTTATATTTAATTTGTAGAACAATGTGTGTCAACAACCTACCCACACTGAGCAATCATCCTGAGGAGAACTCAAATGACAATAAACCTTAGACATTTGATTCAATACTACTTGAATAATAAACACCTCAGTGCTCAACATAAAAAAGAAGTATAAAACAAACATCACAATTAGAGTGTTAAACCTCAGTGGTCATTAGCGCATCGAAACAACAAAATGTCTCGAGTCTATAGAGACTGAGTCATAAGATTGTCGTAACCAGGATTACAACGCAAGTGCGCACATATGTGTCATTACGACCCACCTGAGCATATATGAAGCCGCCACCAGTTGACATTTATAAACGCAATTGGACGTCTGACTATTAAGGCTTGGTTTGCAAGTGTCACCAGAGATTCATTGAGGTTCGAATGATGGCCTGGAGTCTTTATTGTTCGGGGAACGATGTGACATGATGGAGATACTGATAAGAAGATGCATGATATGTGGATGATATATGGGATGTAGGAGACTCGAGCATACGCAAGATGCATGAGGCTCTGCCTATTTCCAAATGCGCAAGCAGAGGACACATATGAATTCATTATTTGTGATGCACTGCCTACCATGATGTGAGTTAATAGGAGACATGAACACCGCCTATTCTAAATTGACATTCTAGTATGTATGATTCTTACAAACACATGAAAAACTATCTGCTACATCATGAAATGACTATATCAAGTGGCTGCCTATCGCGATTTAATGATTTATGAATGTACTAAAATGCGAGAAGGTAACATATGAATTGAATGACGTAAAGGATATCTAAGATACTAGAAAGAGAAATTTTATGGGGGTACCTCCATTTCTCGCTTTCCTAAAAATATCTATCGATCACCGAAACATTCACTCTTGTCGATATCTTAGAAGACTCTATTTTATCAGTTCGAGTTGTATACCCGAGTGTAGAGTCCTCTGTTGTGGTGACTCTGGTTGGTGATTCTTGATGGATTTTCCTTCTATGATTCCTGGATACCTTCTCCTAATTCTCTCTAGAATTCTCTCTCTCTCTTTCTCTCAAAAAAAACTCTCCCTTCCCTTATGATTCTTTCCGCTTATATGCACCTTTTAGCTGCCCTGTCATTTCTTGCTTTTTTTCCTTTTTTGAACAACTATCCTCCACTTTTTCCTTTCTCTGCCGACTGCCCTCTGGCTCCTATTGTGCCTAAACCCATGGACATCCATTTTGTTCTGTCATGCCATACCCTCTATCAGACATCTGCCTACCCTAGTACGCTGCTCATTTATTCGTTATTTTTTCTGTCTAGCGTGGTCGATCATGTGGCCCAGTTCACTCCTAAAAATTGGCAGGAACTATTACTCTACCCTAAAGGAATGGGAAGTGTTTGGGGCTAATTCTTAATGGACTGCACCTAGATTTGGTGAGTAATGAGCTGGACACAAATAGGATATTTGGGTCTAATTTGAGAATCGGTTATGATATACATATATAAGATTGGTATACATAAGTATACATAATGACATGGCATGGTGATTAGGATGATGATTATGCAGTTTTATAATTCAAAATCTCAAAAGGGAATATAATATTTTAAGCTGATTTTGTTATTTCCAAGACCAAAACCCTCAAAACATCAGTAATCGTAACTGGAAAGAAGCTTCCAAAATTCTCCCAATATGCAGTCCGATACTCCCCCCTGTTTATACCTTCAGCAAGCTTTTTCATCTCCGTTGATAATCATCCGTGCTCACAATTGTTGGCGTACACTTATAATCGTCCGTCACAACCGTTCTCTGGCTTGGTCTTGCTGAAGTTGGGTTAATATCGAATAAAGGTATGAACTTTGAGTGAGTAATTTGTTTCTAAATAATTTTTTTGACTTTTAATGATCTTTTTTTAATCAATTTCATTGTGTAGGTAGCTAAAATATTTGATTACACTACCATTTTGTGTGGGTATATATATACACTGTCGATTTGAGTGTTTTAATGGATTCGTTTTGCTCGGTTCCACTATGTAGGTAGCTAAAAATTTTGATTACACTTCCATTTTTTGTGGGTATATAAATACACTGCTGATTTGTGAGTGCTTGAGTTTCTTTGCTCGGTTTGATTGTGTATGTAGCTCAAATCTTTGATTACTGTCATGGATATCTATGTTAATTACAATGTTAATTCATAATTCACTATGATTTTGCGTAATGTATTGAGTCCAGTGCAATATGCATAATGTATTCCGTTTACTTTTTGGCTTGAATGATTTACTTTAATGTATAATACACTACCAGTTTGTAAAATGTATAATACACTATTGTTAATTAAGGTAATTAATGATGCAATTGGGTTGAATGATTTACTTCACTTGGTGGGTGGGTTCAATTTGTTCAAACCTCCCCCTAGTGTATAATAATACATTACCATTTTGAAGAATGTATTGGTATAGTACAATATGCATAATGTAATTGGTTTACTTTTTGGCTTTAATGATTTATTTTACTGTATAATACACTACCAGTTTGCATAATGTTTTGTGTCTAGTTTTAACACTAAAATTTGTATAATACACGGTTTTTTTTTTACATAATATTAATATTGAATTTTGTTGTTTCAGTATGGCCAAATTACAATACCGGTCTAATCTGCAAGGGATAGCGACACTATTAAGAAGCGTGCGATTGAAGAGTAGTCATAAAAAGTTTTTGCAAATGACACCTTTTTGGAACTTGTACAAAGTGTTCAAGAAGAGGAGCATAAGAAATTAAATACCAAGAAACGCGATTTGATCGTACAAGACATTATTGACACCTACAATGATAAGCGTGGATCGTTTATTCTTGGAGGTAAGAGAGTTACCATTACAGAGAATGATATTTCTTTGATCTTTGGAGTAGTGTTCGGAGATATTTCATTGAAGATAGGCCCAAACAAGATGCTCGATGATTGTGAATTTGTGAATCGAAGGTTTAAGGGAATTGATATGATGAGATCGCCTAACATAAAGCAAGCAATTGACAATGCTTTGATAGGGGATACAGACGAGGACGCAAAAGATGTCGCATGTTTGTTTATGCTATACACATGTCTTACTCTGTTTTTTTCAACAAGAGCAGATGCATTACCATGGGCTTTAGTAAAATTTGTTGATGTGGTCGAGGACATGAAGAAATGGAATTGGTCATAGGAAATCTCAGAGAACATTCCACAATCAATTAAGAAGTACCAAAAGGAAACAAACAAAGTTACAGGTTGTGCAACTTTGATCTCGGTGAGTAATAACTACTTTGTACGAGTACTACTTGATGTGTATTTACAGTGACAGTTTATGTGTATTTGCATGTAGTATTGGTTTTGTGAACACACAATTGTTTTCACCCCCGTAAAGTCTGGTGTGTTTCCAAGGTTTATAAAGTGGGACGTAAGTGGATGGTTAAAGGACTTCAAAAAACAGTATATATGCACTTTGGTGAGGGGAATGTTAGTTAATTAAGTAAATTTATCTACATTTAATTGAGTACATTTATAATTACTTTGCCTAGTGTATAGTGTATTTTTATGTTTTTTTAGTTCACAGTACCTAAATACTTTACTAAATTATAATGTATTTGTACTGTTAGTTCACAGAACTTAAATAATCTACCAAATTATAATGTATCTATATTGTTTTGTTTCACTATACTTAAATAATCTACCAAATTATGATGCATTTATACTGTTTTTGTTCACAGTACTTAAATATTTTATTAAATTATAATGTATCTACACTGTTTCAAAATTATATTGTATTTATTTTTTATTTGGTTCACAGTAATTAAATACATTACAAAATTATAATCCATCTCCTAAACGTCAATCCAGTGCTTGTAACTCATAGTGGATACCTAGAACTCACGATGGAACCTCATGTTGTTGCCTCCCATGTTTCTTCCTTCAACTTTGGGTAGGAAATTTGTTCTAGAGGAATAGCGCTAAGAGGTTTATTAGGAGCTGGCGTGCTAGGGAATCCGTCTTCGTTGCCTCTGTTGGGATACCCTACAGTTTAGAAGGTGAAAACTTAATCAGACGAGGACTTCTCTACAATCAATTTTGCAGAAGAAATCCAACGAATCGTGAACTTCTTGGTGATCAATTTTGTAGAAGAGACATTTGAGTTTTCTTTTGAATTCTCATGTAATCTTATTCAGAATCAATAAAGATTTTTAATTTTCAACTATGATATTTGGGCACCTAACCGATAATGGGTTGTACAACCCACCCCGAACAACATCACATCTCAAAACCCTCAATTGACCCAACAAAAATTGATTCTTGTATAAACCACAATTTAAATAACAAGTTAACAACTTGATAATTATTTTATCAACATACAATATTTTCTCAACAATCGGTAATTAAATTGTACCACGATAAATTATGAAAACAGATACATCGTAATGGAAGACATGATTTCACAAAACAACTTTCAACTTTATTTGATACTCTTGAAAATATTTTCAAATCACCTTGAAAAAAATTCTCCTTAAAAAAGTATTAAGATAAAACTATCAACTTGTGGTCCAACAAACTTGGAATCCCACCAAGAATCGAATAATGTCAATGCCGAGGCCCCGACATCACTCTAGAATTCATAATTCAATGAACTCTACAAGAGATTTTTAAAACATACAATAGGTACTTACTTTAGATTTAAACATCAAAACATTTTTAATGCATAACAAAGATTCAACGCAATAAAACTCATGGCTTGAAAATCCATTCTAAAACCAAATTTGTAAACACACGATGCATGAACAACTGTCTAGGGGCCACAATCGATACTATTCATGGAGGAAAACAAGGAGTCAATAGTGCCCAAAAATATAGATGGGTAACAATTCAACAAAAGGATTCTAAGGTACAATTCAGTTATGGCAAACAAAGAATATAAAGATTCAAGGATTTTCAACAACAAATCACAACAATCGATGACAACAATCTCAAAAGGGTGAGAAGATTTCTTACCTCTTATAGACACAAAAATACTGACGATGGCATAAGAGTTCCTAGTTCCAAATGACTATTCAAGTGAATCAACCTATTCACAATAACACTTTAAGGCTTAGTTTATCAAGTCCTAGACCAATTTTACAAAATCTCCAATTTTTGGAACGAATCCTAAATTTCAATCTACCATAATTTCTAGCCTGAAATCAATATGAGATTAAAAATATCGTACCCAATGATAAAGCAATCCCTTGCGAGGAAACTTCACGGATTGGATCCCCATTAAAGTGAGAAACCAAACTAGGGAGAAGTAAGGTTTAGCCTTAGATTGTCAACACCACCAGAATCAATATCTATGGAAGGAAATCAAAATCTCTTACATTAGATTTGAACTTGAAGGTTTTGATTTGATATTTGGAGTCTTCACTCTTTGGGGCTGATGCAGCGCGGTGTGGTGGAAGGAATGCGTATTTGGACCTGTTGATTCGACACACGAATACGAGGAACAAGTCTACTTAAATCTGTTGATTCGACACACGAATACCAGATTTAAGGCTTCAAAACTTTGTTTATTCTAATGAATACCAAAGAATTGGAAAAGACTAGCCGTCTCTTAATTTTATTCAATCAAAAACTCAAAACTGAAATTCCTAAATGAGGGTTACAACCTTAAATAGTAAACTAAACGAAACCCTAGACACTTCTAATAGGAAACAAATACCTAAAAGTAAATATATAAAAGTACTGTTAATAAAAAAGATATTAGACTTCAAGAAAAATAATACTAATTGATTTACAAATAATTGACTTCCTAAAATACCAAAATAAAATATTTAATTGAAATATCTCAATCTTAATCTGCATCAGGGGCCCTGGAGAGTTGAGAAGAGGAGAGAGATTTTGATAAAACTGATAACAAAAAAGGAGTTTTGGCTAGACTTTAAACGCCTATATGTAATTCCTGCTTGAGTGGCCACGAGCCAGCTCTAGTGATCTCAACTTGGTCAATTTTAAAAAATCAATCAAAAATGAAGATTACATTTCCGCTTGAGCGGCCTCAACTTGTTCGACTTTAAAAACTTGAACATAATTGAAATTTATTTCTCCGCTCGAGTTGATTGGGTCCTGCTCTAGCAGCCACATTCTAGTCGACTTCATAAATGAAATTTGGACTTATGCTTGAGAACACTAGGGTCTTGTTAGAGCACACTACCAGAGTCAAACATTTTTAGTTTTCACTTGGGTGGGAAGAATATCGCTTAATCGAAAACATATCTGATAGACCTTCAACACATTCAACACATCCAAAATGGTTTTACAAAAGTGCAAGGCATTATATTCTTCCCCAATTACAAAAATTTCTTCCTCAAAATTACATACCACCACATCAACACATAATTAGAGTTCACTGTATTTACCAAAGGCATTGTCATTGACTGCAATGTTCTCACATGATGATCCAAAATGCAGATAGATTGCTCCACATAGGGCCATCCCCCATTAAGTTCACCTTAGACCAATCAATCATATGTGACGAATTCGATTCACATTCCTCAATATTGACAAATTAAATACATTATGCACTGTAATAATGTATGGTGGAAGTTCCAATGAATATGAAACTTCTCCAATCCTACCTAGAATCTCAAGCGGACCATTACGCTAAAGAGCTAATTTACCCTTTTTACTAAACTATTTCAAAAAAAATTGGTTACCACTCAATTGGTCGAAAAGATCGTTGATCCTAGCTAATGGATACTTATTCTTTACCATAACATTGTTCAGGTGACGATAGTCAATACACATCCTCAACGACCCACCTTCCTTTTTACAAACAGTGTTGGTGTTCTCCATGGTGATACACTAAGTCTGATCATAAAAACCTCACTTTGAAGTTCTTCCAATTGGTCATTCAACTTCATCAACTCCGATGGTGCCATTCGTTGCGGAGGAATCAAAATTGGATTGGTACCCGAATTGAGGTCAATGGTGAAATAGTGGTACAAGTAGTAGAGCATAGCGCAATAGATGTACTGCAATAGGAAATTATTCTTCCTAAGATGCATTCCCTTTGTTAGGACACTCCTACCTACGATGTCCGTACTGATGCCATAGAGGAATTAACCTTTGATTTCTGCTTCTTGCTATCCCACTAATTTCAATTCTTAAGTGTCACCCTTTCGGTAATAGGTACACAATCAATCACCTTTTTATAGATCTTAACCCTACATATTATAACTTTGGAGGACAATGAAGGAAATAGACCTTCCTAAAATTTGGATATTTTCTCCTCTTCCTCAGCCACCAAATTTCCTCCATATGGTGAGAACTTCTCAAACTTGGCTTCGTATTTCACCACTTACATTCCCGGAGTTTACTTCAATTCCTCAAACTCCTTGACCTTGTTGTGTCTCAATATTGTTGGCACAAACTTCTCAAGAAAAAGTTGCTTGGAACTAGAACACATCATAATTTTTTTGGCTTGACACGACATTGTAGCTACCACTAATGTAAAACGGCTCCGTTCAGGAATCGGGCGGCCAAACATGGCCTCTATGCCTCAGGGATCTCTAACACCAACGAGTGTTCTCCATCTCTAGTAGCCAATTCTCAACAAGTATTGGAACTAACTCACCTTTGATTATGGTGTGGTTGGCCATTTGCAACTCTCCCAATTCTTTCAAACTATATTGATCAAACCTTTATGCCTTAGTAACCACTAGTACTCTTGCTGCTGGCACGTTTTAAATCGGCGAATCCAGAACTACTGGAACATTATCTACAAGAACTTTAGTAGTTGATGCTCCCTCACCCTAACCATCTGTCTGACCCTCACAACTCTCTGCCCATTTTATAAGAGTTGGTAAGGGAGTGGCAATCATAGTTACTACAACCTCCTAGATACTTCACATCATTTGCTCCATCGATGGTAGCACTATGGGATTTGGAGCATTCACGAGAATGTTGCCCTCTTCTCGGGATACAAATTTCTCACTCCCTGTTTAGGGTGGGATCGTGAGAGTGCATTTTCATACTATTAATTATTAATAGAGAGTTGGCATGGAACTCCCAAGAGAGGAAATCATAAATCTCGATGGGGAAAATAATAATCCCCATCACTCGAAAATGATCAAAGAGACTAAAATGAGATAGGAAAAAACTGAAGACACAAAAATTTGACACACGTGGTGTAACAGTGTAGAACAATAGGGTTATAAGAAAAGTTTCACTCCCTCTCCACCAATAAGACTTTCGTTGATCCTATGTGATACAACTCAGGAAGAACAAAGCCATGCATGCTCGATTATCCACAGAAACTAGTAAATCCAAAGCAGACAATATTATTAATGTGAGTGGGTTGTGATTTCTAACAGTTGCACCATTATAAGTTGATTATGTATTACTCATCTTATAAGTATTTGTAGCTAGTTGTTAGTTCAATTGTGGTTATTTGTTTAAACAAAGAGATCCCCTCAAGTTGCAAAAGTAGTCTAGTAATCCATGTAGAGGAAGGAAAATACTAAAGAGCCCAACCCTTGGTAACCCAACCCATCCCAAATCTAGCAATCCTAACTAGATAACTTGTAAATTTTGAAAATTCACACAAATACTCACAGAACCCCTCCCCCCACACTCTCTCTCCTTTCCCTCTCTCCTCCCCTTGCTACCAGAATCGAGGTCGATCTTTCGGCCACCAATCAAAGCCACCGGCACATTGAACTGAAGCGCCGAAGCGCTCTGACTCACCCCCAGCTTTCGTTTGCTGCCAACAACCGCCTACTTCTCTGGAATCTCAATTTGAGGCAGTGGCCAATGAAACTTTTGGAGTCCAATCCAGCCATCATAGGCCACCTCTCCGCGAACCACCAACATCGTTGAACTTTTCTTGACAAGTTCTACATGTTCGAGCCGTTGAACGGCTAGAATTGTCACCAAAATAGTTATTTTATTGATTTAGTATGTCATTCCATTGATTTTGAAAGTTGTTTTTAAGTGGGTATGCTTTGAATGTTGAGACCTTTCACTCAAGTGGGTTATATTGGGGTTGTTGCTGAATTTTTTTGTAGAAAGATTTTGTAAATTTGGTGGGTTTTAAGGTGGATTAATTTGTTTGGATTGTAATTTTTTCATAAATTTTTTGTCGTTCTAAGATTGATTATTGACTTTAAAATTTATGAGATTGATTCTCAAACTTAAAACAATGGATTTTAGCTATTCCACTTATTTAAATCAACAAAAAAACCATTGGCATGAATCGAAATTCAATGAAATAATTAATTGTACTGATTTAAATCAATAGCATTAGCTTTAAATCAATAGAATAGCTAATGCTATTGATTTAAATCAATGAAATAACCATAGACATGAGACGAAATTCAATGGAATAACATTGAATACCTAATTCCACTTCTATTGATCTAAATCAATGAAATTCAAAAGAGATAAATAATGGATTTCAATAAACTAAGTAGCTTCAAAAACCGTACAATGCTTTGAAAATTGTATTTTTTTTCCTCAAATTTGCAGAGTCATGCTTTTAGAACTATTCTTTTTCAAATTTATATAGTCATTTGCTTAGTCATCTTACGACATAGACTTAAGTTGAGTTGGGTTATCAAAAGTTGGGCACTTAGCACTATCGATGGAGGAAACATCAGCTTCTATGAGTACTAAAGAATGAACCGTGACAATGAAATCTTAAGCAAGGTACGGTGCCATGAACACCTTTGTCGAGGATATCGAATATGTGCATTTTGATCATGTTTGTACAATGTTTTTCCAATGTACGCAAACCATCCTTCTAAGCGATAACACCTAGTTCCAATGGTTAAGAGAGTTTTCGATTTCCATCTAGTTCGTACATGGAATTTGCACGTATTTATCTATCATGCTTGATTTGCAGGCTTTTGTCCAGACTAATGGGTTATTCATTGCACCCATGAAGAGAATAATGGTTGCGGGCCATTTTGGTTACAATTGTATTTTGATTTTCACCTTAATTATTTGATAATAGACCTTAATCAATTTCAATTTTTTTTTCAATACCACAAATAATTATTTTTACGATAAATAAAAAACAAATAGGGTCGACTTATCCAAATATCTACAACAGCTATATAATGTGGGCCAAGGAATCTGTGGCCCACCTTAATTCCAGCCAGGCCTGCGTGATTGGGCTGGATGAGGAATAATTCGGCCGCAGGAAAACGCTGACTGTTCTTTACTGTAAAAATTCTGCGACGACCAATTCCAGTTATCACCTCACCATCAACACTTATTTTCGAGTTCCCTTCCTGGGGATGCCGATCAAAGGCCCCCCAATGAAACACCGCCGCCGCTACTGAGTCCATTGCAAGAACGAGAACAACAGGCCGATAATACCATGATATCCTACAGAAATCCCGATGCCCTCTTCAGTGGTGGCGGTATCAGGTACCTAAATCTCACTACAAGCTATGCTTTTAAGTTTCGTTGTGTGGTTTTTGTTATGATTCTAGAGGTCTTAGTTTATCGTATGATGATTGTTTTTGTTGGTAGATTGGGTTTAGCTTGTAAATGGGGTTTTACTGATTGGTAGCACAGAGGACCTAGTTCATGTTTGTTATGGAAGAATATGCAATTTTGATATCATGAGCATCGTTTTTTATTTTCATGTTGGCCAATGATCATTTTCTGATTAGCGGAGTGCGGTCTATACAATGCTCTGTTGTTGTCTCTTTTCTTTCGGTTCCCATGTCAAAGAAAATATCTGGTAGCATGAGCAGTCCAATATTTGACACTGTTTGGGTTAGTTGGTCCAAATGAGTTGAAAGGCATAAATTTGAGGATGAGTAGAATATGAGGCAAAAATTGTAGACCTATCTCAAACTGTTTAAATCTGAGTAATCAGGCTAATCTTTGATGTTGAAAGCATGACTAGAGACATACATACGGGTACCTGTTCGCTTCTATAAAGAAACTAGACACACAAGTATAATTTCTTTGAAAGTAGGGGCAGGTTTAGAAATTAAACTTAATTGATTTGAAATGCTATGTTGATTTGAATGCTACTAGATTTGAAATTTTGCCTTTTATTTGTCCTAATTTTAAATTCGACTTATAAAATTTCTGAGATTCTATCCAATTAGCATGCTCTTTGTGTGTGAGACTAAGTCATTGGCTTCCAGGAAATTGGCGTTCGAGGGTGTGGTCATGTTTAGTTCCCTAGATGTTTATTCATGGAAAGTGTCATTCCAGTTCGAGTGACACAACAATGTCAGTTTCTTGAGAAAGTTTGACTTGAACATTCCAATTTATTTTCTATAATGAATACCAAACCTGCACGGATGTAGAGTGCCCTTGTGGCCTACACATGTGGAAGTGAAGGATGTTCTTTGAGGAAGTATCAAATACTTTTCCCACTTTATGGTTCCTCTAAAATTGGAAACATTTGTATCTCTAGACTTCAGTTTGAGTTCTCATCCGTTCCAGGGACATGGGATGGACAGGATAAAGGTATTGGCTTTTATTGGGAACCAAATCTTTGATGATTATGGACTGTGTATTTTAATATCATCAATTTTGTTGTCTATATTTGAACATGCTGCATTTAGCTTGGGTTATGAAGAAACTTATGCTGAAGTTCTACCTGTGCTGGACTTTGGATGAAGTAATTTTTTAATAAATAGGCTTAGGTTTAGTAGAAGGTGTTACAACACATGCTATAAATTGGACATGTGGTTGAATCCCTCCCTTTAATGTTGATATGAAATTTCATGATTATGAGACTTCTATGTGCAGAAAAAATATTCAAACTTTAAAATATACGAGTTCAATAGACTGAGTACTGTAACATTTCATCTTGCTTAGATTTTTCACTTGAAACTTCACTGCAGGAGATCTTGGTTTTATCTTATTTTGAGTAAAAAAAGTTTATGTTTCTTTTAGTTAAAATGAGGACTAAAATATTTGGCATTTTGGATTAGCTTTCTCACTGGAAGCCATACCACAAAATTTAGCTATGGATATTCCAGTTTCAAGGGTAAAAGAGCTTCGATGGAGGATTTCTATGAGACAAGGATATCAGAAGTTGATGGTCAGATGGTTGCCTTCTTTGGTGTTTTTGATGGTACGGCCTAAGCTTTTATGGCAGAATTGGTATGATGTTATCTTTATGGTGTTATTTTTTCATGCAGCAATTTTGGCTGAACATTTACTGTGACCATTGAAAATAGTGTTCTTGTGTGGTGTTCTACTGTTTTTGTGGTTAGCAGTGCGCCGTATGGGTTGGGGGATGTGGTTTTAATGCAGGTTCTTATGCAAACAGTTATTATATGATTCTAATGGACTGTCTTCTCATACTTATAAGGTCATGGAGGCTCCAGAACTGCAGAATACCTAAAGAACAACCTTTTCAAGAACTTGATTAACCACCCCAATTTCATTACTAATACAAAGGCAGCAATTGGTATGAATTTGGTCATTAATCATTATACATCATTATATATGTACTTAGATCTTTTGAATTTTTTTCCACATCCATCATTAATAAGGAGAAGTTATATTATCGCAGATGAAGTATTTAGGCAGACCGATGCCGATTATCTCAACTTTGAAAATGGCCAGCAGAGGAATGCTGGGTCAACTGCATCAACTGCTTTGTTGGTGGGGGATCGGCTACTTGTTGCAAATGTTGGTGATTCTAGAGTGGTTGCGTGTAGGGCTGGATCAGGTTGCTACTTGCTCTGTTTTGGATATGGGACTTTGTAGGGGACATTCTACTAAGAACTAGAACTGGAAACATCACCCTGTGCTGAGAACTCATATTGTTGTAAAATTCAATTATAAAAGAAGTGAGAGAAATACTGAAGTTTGACATTAGAAGGTGTCACTTTAAAACTGAAGGAATGGCTATCGAACAGAAACCTGACATAGAAATCAGATTTTCGCCATTATGCATATTTTAGGTATATGTTTTATGGTCTACAATATGTCATAATTGAATTGTGTGATGTCCTCCATATTTTTCTGGAGGGTCGTATTGGAAGGCTGCAAACTTGAAATTTTCATTGGATGCAGTTAAATTTATTGCATTCTAAGTTTTTATACAACTGTTGTTATGTTGGACTGTAGCTGTTCCATTATCAATTGATCACAAACCTGATAGATTGGATGAACGCCAAAGGATTGAAGAGGCAGGAGGTTTCGTCATTTGGGCAGGTAAACTGAATCTTTTGGTCTTATTCAGCTTGTTTTGTGAAGTCAAACATTCTTGCAACAGATTCAATAAATATTGTTTTTCAATTTAGTGTGATTTATTTTTTGGACATTGTGGAACTCCATTAGGTCTGTCTTAAAAGCCATGTAATTTTGTTGTTTAGTGCTGTCATTTTTAAACAATATGGTTCCACACGACTGTAACAGGCTACTGTTTTGCCTTCAGCCCTTCAGCCACTTAATATATAGGTGTAGAATAGAGTCTAGCCAGTGACAAATCTCAAAATAAATCTAAAAAATCTGTTGTTGCAATTAGGAGCATGGTGAGTTGGTGGTGTACCGTGCATTTCCATGTTGCGACTGCATGGCTATGTAATATTGTTTTTTCGTGTTGCACTGCTGCCATTTTTTAAAGAATATGGCTCCAAATGACTGGCATAGGCTACTTTTTGTCCTCGACCACTTAGCTGATATAGGCATAGAATAAAGTCTAGTCGATGACAAATCTCATAATAAATCTCAAAAATCTTTTGTTGTATTAGGAACATGGCGAGTTGGTGGTGTTCTTGCTGTTTCTCGTGCGTTTGGGGACAAACTACTTAAGCCCTATGTAGTTGCTGAGCCAGAAATTCAGGTATTCTTTTTTGGATTGCCCGATCATATAATATTTTATCACTCACATGCAACTTAAAATGAAAGTTCCATTGTTTAGAGTAATTAACCAAAGTCGTGCTGCCGTAGCCAAGTTTGCTGGTTCCATTTTTTGAAGTGGTCTTTTAATTCAAGAATGTTGTAGTTTGTAATATTCTAATCAGCCCTTTAGAGCTTTGTTTAGGAACAAGACTGGTAATTTGTAATGACCCTTTGTCCTGCATTTAATTTGTGTCATTGACAAATAAATTTTGAAAATGGATCAAGATGATATTTTAGTTTCAAATTGAAAATTTTAATGAATTTAGAATAAGTTGCATTTTGAAAAGAGCATGAATCTACTTTTCCCTTTTAGGTACCAAACTTCCATGGTTGTAAAAAAATGCATATTCCTTAGTTTTAAGAACATCATTGAGAAGAAACAATAGAATAATCAACTCCAAGGGATCTTAAATAGATGCTTTTTATTAGCAATTGTCTTAATTGTTTTAAGTTTTGGTCTTCCTTCTTTTTGAATACAAAAATTTTATTTAAGCACCAAGGGGGTGCAACCCAGAAAGAATACAAGGGGGAAATATTCAACAGATCAAAAATATTCCCAGCAAAAGCACAGCCCCAAAATCTAACGCAGTCAAACCAGTTTACTAAAAAGGAGTCAATGGAGGATTCGTGGTTGTTGAAGACTGTTATTCCTCTCCAACCACAGCATCCACATCACAGACATAGGAATTAATTGAATAAAGTTTCTCTGCTGTTTGCCCATGCCGATAGCCTTCCAAGCCAGAAGTTCCATGTCCACTGAAGCTACCTGTTTAGCCCGTTTGTAGTTTCTGTCCTTGCACCTTATTGGTAAAAAAGTAAATGGTAAACAACACCCGTGTACAAGGAAGATATGCAAACCTTACCCCACATAATATTTTAACAGGCTGTTTCTAGGAATTGAACCGCTAGGTTGCACCTCTACAACTATCATTGGGCCAGACATTTGTGCGTTCCTTTCACCTTGTTGGTGCTTTATAAAAATTCCTTGCCATTCAAAAGAAGAAAAGAAAAAAACTGTATTGCCTCTTTCACAGTTCTTAAATTAAGAATTTTGATTCATTATTGTTATGCCATTCTATCCTTGTCAAGCTTCATTGTCTCCTTACTCGTGTTCTCTTTCCAATGCTTAATTAGGAAGCAGATATTGGTGATGTAGATTTTATTATTATTGCAAGTGATGGACTTTGGAACGTCTTATCTAATGAGGTGAGTATTTGCTTCTCTTCGAGTGATTCTGCTGAGTATAGCAAAATTACTTATATTTTATTTTCCAAAATTATGATAAAATTGTGTTCTGATGTTATGTCAAGCCTTTCTTAAATTGTGTTCTCATTTGCTTCTTTCAGGATGCTGTGGCTGCAGTGCAAGACATGAGAGACGCAGAAGCAGCATCAAGAACACTCGTGCGAGAAGCTTTTACACGAGGAAGCTCTGACAATATTACTTGCATCGTCGTCAGATTTGAAAACTCTTGAGCATTATAATGCCCCAAGGCTGTTACTGGTAGGTGCTGGTGATCATATTTGTTTTGTGTTTTATATTTGAATGTTAGATTAGTCATATTTGTTTTATGTTTCTTATTTGAATGTCATTGTTAGATGCGCAGCCAACGTTGGATACGGTGGCATACGTTTAGGGCTTTTTGCCCTTTTTTTTTTTTAAATTAAATTGACATGGGACCCACTTGTAATTATTAATGTTAATTTTTTTTTAAAATAATGTTTTTTTGAATATTTTATAAAGATTTTTTCATTTCTCATTTTATAATTAATAATAAATTATACTTATTAGACTAACTTTAAAAACAAAATTTATTATAAAAATTAAGATATAATATTATAAGATCTTAGAAAATATTTTACTGCACAACTTATCTTTTAGCTTGCCAAGCATATCGCAACATATTTCACGTATTTAAGCGCAGTTTTTCCGTTAACGTTAAAAATCATCCCAACGGATCCTTGCAATAACATCCAGAATGTCCTTTCACATGAGGGAGAGAAATTTTACAGCAGATGTGCGTCCCAAGCAAGGTGTCACCAGAACTTCGTTCGGTAGAGCTTATTTTCTGTGAAAATAAGGTAGCTTATAAGTTATGTAATAAGTTGTCAAGTGTTTGATGAAACTTATAATTGAAAACCTTATTGTTTTTCCTAGTGTTTCGTGACTTAAAACGCATGATATAGTGTTGTTAACAATGATCTGTTCGGATAGATGAATAGTGTCATCCGGACACCTACACCAAAAATAGAATGTTAGAAGTTGTAGTCTAGTGCACCCCACAACGTTGGCATGTTGTCATTCAGAAACCTTATATTGTCGTATGGACACCTGCTACAGTACACTCTATTTTTCACAAGGAAACTATATTCATCCGAACAGTTGATCCTAGTGTTCGGACAATAAGCTCAAAACTGCAACATTATGCATGGAATTTGTCTCCATATTCAACAATCTCCCACCTAGAGCTAATTCCTCAAACAACCAAAAGTTCATGATCATGATACAAAGCCCATAAGCAACATCCATCTCTAGTCATCAATTACGAAGACCAACTGAAGCATTGCACAACCTCAACTTATCAGTAGTCACAACCTTAGTTAACATATCAACTGAATTTTCACTACCAAGAGTTTTGTGTAGCTTCAACTCTCCATTGTCCAACAGCAAACGTATGAAATGGTACCTCAATCGAATATGCTTCGTCCTAGAATGAAATGCAGGGTTCTTCGCCAAATGAATAGACTACCACCATATAGAATACCATCAACTTGCTTCTTGTCCAATTCCTCCAACAAACTACTCAACCATATCATCTGCTTTGTAGCCTACGTAAAAGCCACATACTCCGCTTCTATTGAAAAAGAGCTATTATCTTCTGTAATTTAGGGGCCCAGCTAACAGTAGTACCACCCACAGTATACATATTTCCTGAAGTACTTTTGTTGTCATCTATGTCTCCATCCAAGCCTGCATCTACATAACCTTGCAGATTCACATTTTCAGCCCCAAAGCATAGGGTCGTACTAATAGTACCATGAAGATACCTTAATATCTATTTCACTACCTCCCAGTGTTGCTTTCCACGATTACTCATATATCGGCTTACTACTCCCACTACATGAGCCATGTCAGGTTTAGTACATAATGTAGCATATATAAGACTCCCTATGGCTGAAGCATAAGGCACCTTCTTCATGGTTTTCTTCTCCTCCTCGGTTTCAAGCACAAGCATTTTGGACAACTTAAAATGTGCCGCCAAAGGTGTCCTAATAGGTTTAACATCTTTAATACCTTCTTGACATACTCCTCTTGGGAAAGCTTCAGAGTACCATTAATTATGTCCCTCAAAATCCTCATTCCTACGATTTGTTTGGCTTCACCTAGACCCTTCATAGAGAACTTGTTTGACAATTGTGTTTTTAGATTTTTAATCTCACTCATATCAGCCCCTACCACCGACATATCATCTACATACAGCAGAAGAATAATGTAGAAATTGTCAAACCTTTTAAAAATAACAACAGTGGTCTACATGACATCTTGTATAGCCACTCTCGCACATGAGCGAGTCAAACATCTTGGTCCACTGTCTCGGGGCTTGTTTCAAGCCATAAAGACTCCTATCTAGTTTGCATATCAAGTCCAGTCCTCCTTACAAAGTGCTAAAAAACCCTATGGCTGCCACATATTAATGTCCTCCAAATTCACATGGAGAAAAGCAGTCTTGATGTCTAACTACTCCAAATATAGATTCTCAGCTGCTGCCATACTTAGCACTATCCAATTGTGGTGAGTTTCACAATAGGTGAAAATATTTATGAGTAGTCTGTGCCCTCATTCCCTTTACCACCAGTCTCGCCTTGTACCTCTTACTTCTATCTGCTTCTTCTTTGATTCTGTAAACCCCTTTGTTATGTAGTGCCATTTTTTTAGGTAGACTCACCAATCTCTATGTGTGATTGGACATAAGAGAATCCATTTCGTCTTGCATGCCAAACTTTCCCTTAACAAATTCTTCATGATTCACTATTTTCTCATAATACTCAAGTTTCATCAACATCAGATTTAGTTTTCAAGAAATAGACCCGCGCTTAGGGCTGTTATTGGTACGGTTACCGTTACCAAACACGAAATACCGTTACTATACCGATTCTTTCGGTAACTCAAAAAATGTTACCGTTACCATTACCGTTACCGGAAGAGTCGTTATACCGATCGATCGGTAATGGTAAGTCGGTAATTGGTAAATTTACCAATTCTTAAAACCTATTTAAAAAGGAGAAGAAAAAAATGCATCAAGTAGCATTGTGCTTAATAGTCATTGTATGAGACTACAACACTTTCATCTTGCCTACAATATCAATAATAAAATTGATAGATTAATGAGAAGGATCATTGTGCTACATGTGAATCAGAAAAAAGACCTATCAATCGGAGAAAAAAAGAAAGAAGAATTCACATAACATTATTCCAACAATCTATAACGGAAAATCTTTCATTTCATTAATTTTTAATATTTTTAGTATCCGAAGTGTTTTAAACTCCACAGCAGGAAAGTTAGAAGACACAAGATAAATAAAAGATAAAAGACCATAATGGAAAGGGAGAAGAAAAGCCAGTAATCAAAACCAACAAAGCATTTTATTATGTAACAAACACTACATTAAAGTTAATGAAATTGCTACGAGTGATATATAAATGATAACCCTAAAAATAATCAATGGTCTAGATTAAATTAGATCAATCTAATGGTCATAATTAAATAAAACTAAAACTAAAACTAAAAATAATATTAATATATATTTAATATATATGTCGGTAATCCGTGAATTTATCAGTTTTGAACTTCGCTTACCGTTACCGTTACCGTTACCGAAGTCATCGGTAAATTTACCGTACCGAACAATTGGTAACGATATACCAGTCTTATGCTATTTTTGGTAACCAATACGTCGGTATTGGTATGCCAATGGATAATTTACCATACCGATAACAGCCCTACCCGCACTTTCCTTTTGATGTCATCAATAAAGGTCACATAGTACTTAGACCCTACAGGAGATTGAACCGATGAAGGTCCCCACACATTAGTATGAACAAGCTCCAACTTGGTAGTTTTGGGTGCCTTGCCTGACTGAGAGAAACTAACAATCTTTTGCTTCCTAAAGATAAAGTCTTCATAAAGACCAATCTTCACAGACTTGCCCTTGAACTGCAAAACCTTCATCTCTTTCTCACTAATATGCCTAAGCCTATGATGCCAAATGTTTGCATCATCTTTGACTTCAACAGTATTCACCAAATTCTTTGAATTCAAAGTTGTATAAAGTGTACCTGACATTTCACCATGAGTGATGCAGGAGCAATTGATGATGTTGATGATGTGGCGTTATGCTATTTGGAAAAACTTGATCGTGTGAAGACTCACGAACGAGACAAGTTTAGCAATTGAACTGGTGTTTTAGTTTAGCATATTATGCTTGTTGCTTTATTTTATTAGTTGAGATATTTTAGTATTTTGTGTGATTTTAGGGTGTCTTCTTGTATGAGGCTTATATAAGCACTTTGTGAAGGTTTTACAATTGGTTTTTTGATATTGAATTAATAACAGCCACATAGAGCGTTGCTGAGTTTTCCCACATCTTTACTTGTTGAGCAAGTTACGCTAGTGGAAGAGTTGGTTATGTCTTTGTGTGTTTGGATTTTTGCGTCTTGAATCTCGCACTACATCAACGAGCTACAACCGAAGCACCCCTTGTAACCTTTCAACTACGATCAAATAAATTAATCACACAACCTTCTCTATCTAGTTAACCCATGGAAATCAAATTCTATGACAAACTTGAAATATGTCTCACATCATGCATCTTCCACACATTATCGTTAGATAATTTAATACGCACCTCACTTCTTGCCACGATATCAAGAACATGATCATTCGTAATATGCCCCTTGCCATAATTGTTGGATTTGTAATCCTCCATGATACTTTGCTTCGAAGTAGAGTGAAATGACACTCCCAAATCTATCACCCAAGATTCTAGTGGACTATGCATACTTAAGATCAATGCATCTTGATCGATCTCCTCCGTTGTATTGGCCCTGTTGGTTTCATCTTTATAAGCCCTGCAATCCTTTTGGCTTTTTCAAATGACCCGACTTCCCACAATGCCAACAACCATCTGACCATTTTCCAGTTTTAGACTTGCCTCATCCCTTTCTAGACTTGTACCTTCAGTGGCTACCAGAACTTCTATTGGTTGGTCTTCCTCTCTTTTCAGTGTTTAAAGCTAACCCATTGTTGACTCTCCAGCACTATCCCTCCTTGACTCTTCACTAAGGAGTGTGGAATGCATCTCCTTGTATACAAGATTCCTCTTCCCATTGGAATTGCAGATAGAATTTACAGTTGTATGCTAATCATCCGGCATTAATGTCAACAAGATCACACACTTTAAGTGCTCCTCAAAGGTGATGTCTACATAAATAGTTTATCTATAATCTCATTCACCAACACCACATGTTGATTTACAGAACATCCCCTCGTCATCTTCAACATAAACAATTGCCTCAACAATTGGATTTGTTACATTGCATTCAGTTTCTCATACATTTCAGACAAGGTATTCATCAATCCGATAGTAGTTGTCACATTAATGACGTGCACTAACACTTTTCTCGCAAGTGTTAACCGAACCACCCCTAGAACCTTTTTATCGAACTTGCCCCAATCTAACCTACTCATCCCCGTAGGAACTACTTCTTCTAGAGATAATTCAAGATCCCTTATACACAAATAATCAATAATTTGCATTCTCTAGAGTTGAAAATCGAACCCATCGAATTTTTTGACATCCTTGGCACTATCTCCACCCGTTGTTCTTACTCAAACAAAGATCACAACAGCTCACAAAAATCGTTGAACAAACAACTCAAGCTTCGAAACCAATTGCAGTGGAATTCAACACACACATACATTCTCTCACCCCAAGTAAAAGTAGTGTGAATCCCATGCAGACAATACAAGCAAGAACACAAGCGAGAACAATCAGAGATAACAATCAAACCAACAACCCAAATACCTAGAGAATCCAGCAAATCAAACCAAATAAGAGCAAGGAAGTAAAAGACATGGAAAATTATAATAGTTCAGTCGATCGCAAATTATAATAGTTCAGTCGATCTTTGCGATCTAACAGGATACGTCAACTTTGATATTGCTAGGCTTCACTATGAATCAAGAATCAAGAGTACAAGAACACCAATTTCAGCTTCCCGGAAGTTTGCTGCACTCTCCCTCTCTTCTCTCTCTATTTTCTGAGAAAAATAATGAAAACCCTTTGTTTTTTCCTGCTATTTCACGACTTAAAACTCGTGATACAGTTTTGTGAACAGTGATCCATCCGGACAGATGAATAGTGCTGTCCAGAAACCTACACCAAAAATAGAAGGTTAGAAGTTGCAGTCTAGCGCGCTGGCACGGGAAACCCCATATTTCCATCCGGACACCTGCTACAGTACACTCCATTTTTTCACAAAAAACCATATCCGTTTGGACATATGACCTTGGTGTCCTTACAGTAAGCCCAGAACTGCAACATTAAGCATGGAATTTGTCTCCATACTCAACAATGTGTGAAGGCTAGAGAGAGAGCGATTGTTCGTAGACAACTCATATTAACCAAAACACAAATAAATCGAAAGACAAACAAAAGGGAATAATTAACAAGCGATAGCATCATCATCTTAATAAGTTGAGAGGAAATTACAGCAAGCAACAGTTGCAAGTCCAAATTCATTATTTCCATTCATGTTCTTACCCCGAGCATGCAATCACAAGCCCTGCCTACCTTGTCCAGTCTTATTAATTATTCTGTACATCTACATGTCCTTGCTAGATTCACAAGGATAAATTTTCAGGCCTTGAACCTTTCAAATAAGTTGCCAAAGAAGAAGAATGTTTTGGCCAAACCACTAACCTCATTTTCCTTCGCTTGTGCACCTGGTGATTTCTTCACATTAACCATCATTGTATGGCCAATTTCTCTACTCAGTGCTTCGATAGTTTTCTTGTCCACTGGATTCCCAGATGGGTCGCTCACATAGAAGACATTCACTGCTTGCTCTCCAACCGTGCTAACACCAGCTCTGGTGACTGACAATCCATTCTCTCGTAGAACCCTTGTAACTTCAGAGAGCAAGCCTACCCTATCTTTTGCACAGACCTCCAGGCTCACACCCTGAATATTCATGATCATATGCACAGAAACGTTAATGATTCATATATTTTTATAATCAAAATCATGTTAGAAAAAAGAAGTAAAGATATCAACTATTAACTCTACCTAATATATTCCTCATTAAATTGCCTTGTTTGGCAAAAAATTAGAGCAGGACATGACTAATGCTCATTTGATCCACAGTTGTCCAAACCTTTTACAACACATCCATCTATATTATAAAAATATAGGACTTCTAACCATAAGGAGACATGCTGAACAATATATGGCAATAAGTAGTCTATCCAATCTTCCATAGGGTCACTAAGGTAAAAGGTAAACAACTCCTGTGCACAAAAATCGCTGCATGGGATCCCGCAGTAGGCGGGTTCAGGGACCGGTACTGGAGAGGTTGTTTAGTAATTAAACCTGTAACCTCTAGGTTGCACCCCCTACAACTCTATCACTGGCCACATGTCCGCATGTCCATAGGGTCTCTAACAAGGCCAAAAATTACGTTAACCATAAACAACAATGTGAAATAATACATAATTGAGTCAAAACAGTAGAAACTAATATATCTTAATTTCCTTATTTTTTCTCTCACTCCTGCGTATAGGCAATGACATAGACCTATTATTAGAATACTCATTTCCATCGAATTTTTTTAATTTCACGAGACTAACAACCCTATGGTCAAGCCACGAATATAAATTCTCTATCTTAACCTAGTAACTACTACAGAATTTTTATCACGCTATTGAAAAGACTAAAAATGACTGCAATATGTTAGGATGCAAGACTCACCTCACTTACTCTTCTTTGAATAGCTGCTTCAATACATTTGATGACTCTCTGCTTCTCTCCTTCAGTATCAAGTACACAGCCATCCATGTGACGAATATAGTACTCCTAAAAATTCATACCGCATCAGGTACTTCAGTAAAGTCAAATATCTTGTGTGTTGTAATAATAGTAGGTTTTTTGGTTACTATTTTCATTTGCTAGAAAGATTAGCATATCCACCTCTCAATCAAACAAGATGAGGAATGACAACAATTTTGGGGCCATACATAGAAAATTATATACAAATAGATTTTTGTCATGAACTGGAATAGATCCAACTGTAATAAAAAGCAAGTGAATTCATTCAAAAGGTACGTCAAACTTCACAAGTTGCACCATATAGCCCAAGGAAGCTGCTCTTAAATTAATGACAAGTAGAGTGATCAGCATACGTGAAATTTTTGTCCGAAACAAAAAAAAAAAAAAAAGTTTTCTTTCACATGCAGCGCATAAGCGAGAATATGCACTTCCTACGCAAATAAAAAGGTAAACAACTCCCATCAAAAGGTCTTACAAAAGAAGCAGAGCCTAGAAAAGGAAAAATATACTCAACCTTACTGCTACATATTAGAGAAGCTATTTCCAGATATTGAGCTCATGACCTCTTTGTTGCGGTAAAGCAACTTTACCACTAGGCCAAGGGTTCATCCATAGTTCCTTACTTTCTATGTAGATGTTTAGCCAGTTATCATTGCTGCAACTTGTGAGTGTCATAAGCAGAAATTGATTTGAAGATAAGAAAAAATGGCAGGACTTTTTATGCATGTACCTGCAACGCGTAAGGGCCATCTGATGAGATGGTGGCATGAAAAACAACATATTGCATGTCTGTAAGGGTGCAGACAATATCAAACATAAGTTTGGCCCGGTCTTTGCAGCGTACAGTAACCATAGAGTACCCCTTGTCATCACAGCGCTCAACTGTGATTTGTGGTTTATACAAGGTAGGATAATCAACCGCAGGTGCCGCTCCACTACCTTCATAATCCCTATCAGAAAACAACATTTGGTGGAGCCGTCGGTCAACATGGGTGAAACCCATGGAGAAGCTGGTGCGAGCCACTTGTTCGTCATCCTCACAGCCACGTAGGATATTTTTGAGCTGCTCCTCCATAACAGATAATCTAGTTGGGTCATCCACTGCACGGCTTGTGTTATTATCATTGACATAAACTACACAAGCTATCCGCCTATTGTGGGTCCAAACTTCAGCAGCAACCACATTAAAGTGAAGATTAGCAAGGACAGCAGATATCTCAGATAAGAGACCTGGGCGATCCCTGCCAATTAGTTCAATTGCTGTGTGATCTCCAATTGAGTGGACCCCAACCTGCTTGTCTGGTGAAGTCTTTGCTCCATCTATATTATGGCTTTTAGGTCCTAGAGCCTGTTGCAACACAAAATGAACAGGAAATTTCTCGCAGATCCTATGTAGAGAGGAAGAAATCACATAAATAGGAATATTGAGGAGCACATTATCCGCCTTCTGTTCTTAACAAGAAGGCTTTCCAATTATTAGTGGAATTTATTAGATCAATTCCCTGTCTATGCTTTTCTCATGAATTTCCAAGCAAGAACAATAGATGAGTAAGAACTCCGGAACAGGAAAAAAAATGCTGGGCCACTTTCAAATGATGTATGCTATACCATCGTGCATGCAGGGATATAAATTGTGAGCTTCACATTTCACGTTCATTTATTCCCCATATATTTAAGTTTTCATCTAGCTATGAATAATTTACTTTCAAATAGTTACGCTTTCTTGATGATATTCCAAGCTCTGATGGAAGCCTAGTCAGGAATCAGAGAAGCAGAGAGTGCATCTGTTGTAAAGGGAGGCACATACCTTCTCTATGTGATTGATAGTGTTGCGATCTGTAATCTTCTTTCCGCGTTGATCAGTGACATGAAAAACTGTTTACAGAGAGAAAATTAGAGCACAAACGACTTGTTCACTATGAGATGCAAAGAGGGGTGGAAGGGAGGACAGAACAAGACCTAGAAGATGGTGCCTTCTGGACTCTTTGTTCAATGCAATTGTTTTGATTCAAGTCCAGGAGACGGAAATATGGCTGACACGAAGCATGAAAATGTGAAGTTATCATAGGAAAAATCATTCATGTGGCGGATTGCCTTACAGAAAAAATCTTAGGGAATGAAAATTTTTCAATTTAACATTTGATGAGAATAAAGCAGTGAGAATATGTTTTATCAGTCAGAAAGAGAGTCAAAGAAACAGAGGCAAAGACTGAGAGAGCTTGGATAAGGAAGGCACCATCTGAACATTAAGGAAAGATCAATATTCGCATATACTTACCGTCCATAAACCATCCACCATCAGAGGAGATGTAAGCCTTGTTGATGATCAGGTCAAGGTCTGATAGGATTTGCACAACTTCAAGCAGTATCCCCGGTTTGTTCATACTGTCAACCTACAAAACACATTTAGTCATCTTTCATTTCCAAGGTATTCTCATTGTCGCTCCATACGAGTGAAATAAATTAGCTTTTGATATAATTTGAACTTAATAGAAGAGGAAATCTGTATATCTATACTTTAAAGAATTTAGTCAGGAATGTGAAATGCCCGATATAGGTATGTATTTTATTTTTCTGTGTGTATATATAATAATGCACCTTTAATCCCATGGTGCAAGAATTTCCATGAGCCAACTTGATCGGATTATTCATGCAAATGAGGAAGTGCATTTTTTACAGCAGTTGATTGGAACTTACCTTGATCAGGGTACAGTCACTGAAAGTAGAGTTGTCTACAGAGACCCTGTAAAAGAAATTCGGATGAGTTGAAAAGAGAATATGATAAAAGAACAAATTACTTGCATTACCAATATGTCATGGCTGATGTAATTCCTGGAAACTGGCAAGGGATACGTATTTTTCGAATAACAACGCATCGTAGAATGTGTGCAATGATAAAGCTGAGTCATGTTTGTATGGAGAAAGCAAAGCTTTTGTAGATTGAATTTTTTTATGGAAACTACCTTGGAGGGTTGATTCTGATGCTCAAGTTCTCATATTCAGGATCAAAGTATGCCCAACTATCTTTAGGCATCTGGACCACTTCCAATCAATCAGAGTCCAACTCTTCCTGTTGTTGAAAAAATACCAGTCAGTTTACTATGATGCTAAATGCAGTTGACTTTCTTAAAAAATTGATCCAATTGGTAGAACGTATTATAATTGGTAGATTAACCATCAGTTTTGAAAAGGAAGTTGCATAAAGATCGCATACAGCAATGAGACTTTGACATGGGAGATGATGGCAGTTTTATGTGTTGTCTTACGAAAAAGAAATAGCTGTTTCTGATGAAAATCTAAAAGCATACATTCAGAAAAATAATGAGCTGATCTTTCTCTTTTCATCAGAATGTACTAAAAGGAGCATTCTGCTATGACATTGATCCTCATTACTTTGTCGTTCATCCGCACTTTTGAAAGAACCAGAAGCTATGACAATATATCTCGGCTTTCTACATGGTACTTCCATTAGAACTATCACAGAAGGAAAGGAAAGAAAATAAAATAAAATAAAAATAAAAATAAAAAACTACTAAAACTAGCAATCAAGTCTACAAATCTGCAATGGCAGAAAGTTATTACAGGCAAGTCAAGACCTAAGGTCTCATACTCTTCGTGGTTATAAAAATACGAGAAGTATTATTGAATATGGAGGAAATAAAGAGGACAACGGTTTAATACAAATGATAATCTCGTGTGTTTTATACAAGACCAAAATGAAAACATCATTTCTCGGATTTATATGGTATTATCTAGAGAACATATGAACAAAATTGCTAAGTCAGTCTTAATAGCAATTATAATAATAATATCACAGAGAACAATAAGGGGCAAAGAAGATACATGGAAGCATAATGATTTTGTATCCTGTAGCTTTGCAGGGAAGAAAAACTTTTCCAAATAATTTGGTAAAGAATCAAAGATATACCAAACTTGTAGATGACAACCGACAAGGAGGCAGTGCTTCCCCGATGATTTAATGAGGCATCATAGTCACTGATCTCTGGGCACGTAGACAAACATGCTCATACTATGATATCAATATCTGGAAAAGCAAGAAAGCCATCTTATCAGTGATATATAGTATAAAAAAAAAAGAGTTCTACTGGTAGATTTCTCTGCTTTTCTTCAAAATTAGTTTTTGTGTCATATGCTCAAGGGAATAGCTCCATCCAGAATCTATATCTGAAGAAAGCGCCCAAATCACAAAAATTCAGCTTTGACAAATCTGAAGGCAGACATTTGAGAATGTCAAATTGGAAGTTATAGAAATACTAGGTAGCATCAAAAGGTCTCAAGATTTAAAAATTAACAGCACCTCCAGTGGAAGTGTAGCTGGAAGGATCTGCACAACCGCACAGAAGTTATCTCTGACTAGACACCCACCATTGAAAATAGTAAAATATATTCCACTACATGTCAACAATCTTCAAAGCCTTCTCAAAAACATATTAAATGGGAGAAATCCAAGCTCTTAGCTTCTAATCTGTTTGTATTAGAAGAAAGATTAAAAAAAGGGGGCAAAAGACAACTGTGGGCCCGAGAGGAACTACTGCTTCTGCTAACATGGTGGCAAGTGGTCTTTTGTACGCGTGACTAATACAGAATGGAAATTGTAAAAACAAACAATGAACACCTTTGATGTGACAGAGTAAAGACATAAGATACTCCTAACTTTAACGACCACCATCATCCGTACATTTATTACAGCCGTCCATTTTACTGGACCAAATAATAGTTAATAAAAAAAAATTCAACCAGAGATTCTATTTCTTTTTTGATGTTTCACTGTGGCAATTGATCGAACACATGTAAGACAACATCCAATTTTGCTTTAAATCCTGCAATTCTCACGCCCACTCATCCTTCAAAACTAATTTTATTGGAAATCTGAACTGAAAAACTAACCATAGAGAAGTGGATTGGTTTAGGGATGTCGCTCTTGAAGTATATGCTCCTTTGAAATCTGGAAGGAAGCAATATCCTGCATATTCTTCAGGTTTATTGAGAATTTATGGATAACAGGGAACGTCCATGCAGCGAATAAAATTCATTCGATTGAAGAAATTACAAGTTGCTTACCTTATTAAAATTCCTTCCAGATTCCAACTCTTATTAAGAAGAAGAGGTGGTTCAGTTTAGATCTTCATAGGAATATCAGAGATAAACAGTGAACACTTTCGCATTCGCCTGCGTGCGTGTCTGTAGAAGAAGAAAAGGAAGGAAGACTGGAGAGATGGCGTGGCGTGAAGTGGCTATGCCCTCTTAATAATTAAAATTGGATTAATTTATTGGGAAAATGACGCGGCGACCAAAGAAACATCCTCCATCTAACAAAATGTGTCAGAATAAGTGAAGTGGATACGCCGATTCTCTAACGTAGCGCGTGCAAACACTGTCCACTTTGGTACGCCGTCTTTGACTCAATTATTTTTGTCATGCCAAGGGGAGATTGAAGGAGCCGCGTGGCTTAAGGTTGTCGTGTTGTGCGTGCTGGCACAGTGCTGGTCGACTGGGGCCCATGTATGCAATTAAGACAATATTATTTATTTTTTTTAAAGAGGGTTAAATCGAGCATTCATTCCATAATGTAATGCGACGTCAGCAGTTTAGAAACTTATAAACCCTAATTGAGGAATTAGAAAGACGAAAAACAAACATTAGATTATAACATCAGATAACATAAAGATGTATCCGAATAATCCTATCTCGGGATAAATCAGAACAGACTAATCAAAAAATAGAAGCGAAAACAATACGTATGGATTGGATCAAGAAGCTTCATCACTCCGCACAAAATATGTGTCGCTAAAACACATTAACAAAACCTGTATCATGAAGAATCCACGACGAATGGATGAGAGAAACCGTATTTTATCTTTATGAAAAATGGTGTGATGAAATTTTTTTACCTATTCTTTATTGTACATAACTGATATGGTAGACTAGATCTACAAACCAACAAAAAAAAAACTTAAAGGACGAATCATAAAAGGTGTATGGAGGAGGAGACTCATATTTGTACTACGTGAGAGAGGATGCGGCTAAAGAGTTTCAAAGTTAATACAATTTTGGGTTCTAATTCAGCCTTATTTTGAGTCAAGATTCGTGTGTTTTTTTAATAATTAATGACCTTTAACTCACGAAAACCTTCTCTTTTTTTCTTTTTTTTTTGTCAATACAACATGAGTGATTCCGTCAAACACTGTTGATTTACTGTTGTATGTTTAGACACCCAACTAATCAATAAAAGACAGCTCCAATGACGTAGCTAGTAAAATAGAAGATTCAGAAATCATAATCATGAATTCTGAGAAACAAAGAAAAAAGTGGGGGGAATAGAGTTGAGGACCGGATAGGATAGGATAGGATTCCTATCTCTATCATGGCTTTTATTAAGTCAATAGAGTCGAGGAAGAGATAGAAGTTGATCGGATATGATTCCGTATCATGGCTTTTAGCCTTTTTTACCAAGTGAATCTCAACCCTCCACCATACGTATTACGTGGGAGTTGGGACCCATCGGAATCATTTTCACAAAAAACTTTCTGTCTTGTCCCACTGATGAGTATCCCACATCGAAAAAAATAGGGTTACCAACTCTAAGTTAAAAGGATCCAAGGCACCCTCACCTAGTAAGCCGGTTTTCTGGATTGTAGTTCTATCTTGGGCCATATGTGCCGGTGTGAGTTTTCATCATTGGAGCTTTCATTGAGAGAGTCATGTTTGCGGAGAGGGCTCCCGTCCGGGAAAGGGCTACAGTCTGAAGGACGAGTGGAGCCGCCAAGCGAGCGTAGCCGCCGTGGACGTCCCCTGTCCAAGGGGGGTGGTTTGATGAGTATCCCACATCGAAAAAATAGGGCTACCAACTCTAGTTTAAAAGGATCCAAGGCACCCTCACCTAGTAAGCCGGTTTTCTGGGTTGTAGTTCTACCTTGGGCCATATGGGCCGGTGTGGGTTTTCATCACCCACACAAAGCACTATCCTTTACGAATATAAGTTATAATTGAAGTTTAGAGATATTATTGTTGCTCACTAAATGAACATGCATGATTGAATATGTTGAAATTTGAAAAGAGAAACCCTTGATCCACGATTGCCCGGCTAGCTGTAGCTCCATTACGAGGCTCAAAAATTTTTTTGTTTAAATTTTTGAAAATATTTATATTTTGATAAATTTTCATTGTTAAATTTGATTTTTATTTTGAAAAAAAATATCGTTGAATTTGTAAAACCGATCAAAACACAAATACAATTTTTCAAAATAAAACAAAAAAATTTAAAATATTTATCCCTTGATACGCATATTATGGGTGAACAGGAGGAGTCGGTGAAGAAGAGCACTAGCTCCTCTTCTTCAAATGTGAAAGAAGGAGGCGGCTAATAATTTTAGAGAGAAAGTAGAGAGAAAAGTTTTGAAAGAAAACGGAGGGGTTGGGGATAAATATTCTTCTCCCTAGTGATACATGAACTTATTTGAATTGTTAATCTTGTTCCTTTGGATTCTTTATTACGAAGATAATGGGAAAATCATAATTGTGAGACCCAAAGATTCAAAGTTGGACTTTAATTATCAAGATTCTTGTGTAGTAAAGCTATTTTAATGAATTTTTTAATTCAAAAATCTATTAAATTAATTTTATGATAATATATATCAATAGAGAGGATCAGATACCCTGTTAAAAAATGAAGTTGCTCAAACATGGCTGGCCGAACCTCAATTATTTGGAATTCTAAGACCCACAAAACTAAGGCTGCAACTATGCTTTAAAAAAAGAAGACCACATGGCATGCTTTGATGTTTAATATCTACCCAAATACATTGACATTTTTTCTACTTTATTCTCTTAAAAAACCAATCTTCAAAGTCAATTTTCTAACCTAGGTTACATTTTTCAAGGAGATGCTGGTTACAATTCTTTTAGTGAGGATTTAGGGTTACAATTTTTTCGAAAATGACATAGAGTTTAAGATTTAGTTTTTTTTTTTTTTTTCTGAGTTTAGGATTTAAGATTTAGTACTTAGGCTCCGTTTGGATGAGAGGATAAGACTCCGTATAGTATAAAATTATCAGTTAATGAAGTTATCAGGTGTTTGGATGATTTTTAAAATACTCGGGATAGTATAACTTTATACAAAAGTGATTCTTATACAATGCCGGTCGTATAATATTAAAACATATTCAACTCGTTTTTATTTTATACGGAGCGTTTAGTATAAGAAATAACATGTCAAATGACAAAAAAGACCCTCACTCTCACTTTAATTGAGGGTAATTTAAACATATTACCACAAATCTCATACTATATAAGCCTAATATCAGATTCTTTCCAAACACCGGATAAGATTAAATTATACATCAATTTATACAAGGATTAAATTAATACATTGGATAAGAATATTATACTATCCTATACATAGGATTAAGATTTAGTATTTAGAGTTTAGTATTTATGCAACCAATTGGCGATAGCCTAGTTAATTATCTCTCCGAACTTAGGGCATCCGAAATTGGGAGTTCGAACCAACCGGTCAGGATATTTCCTGGTGAAGTCCTCACTTTCAAGCTTCAATCCAATCTTACTTGTCGACAACTTGGTGCCAGTTGTTCTTACAGTCGGAGATTTATGCGCACTCAACTGTCTGAAGGACATGCATGTTGGACTAGGTGATTCCTCGGTTATGAAGAAAAGATTTATGTTTTTTTTTTCAAAATTTACTATGAGCACCATAATACTAAATAACACATTTTAATTCATGATTTAACATGATTTTGGAGTAATTATAGCAAATACTAGCTAAAATAATCGTAACCTCCCATCCCTTTTTCAAGTGGTTATACAATCATGTTGTCTCCTCACCTTTAGCTTTTCATAAATATCCGAATTTGGATCGCAAACTTAAGAAATCTAGGTTGGCTAAGATTACAAGATCAAAAGAAGAAACGATAAAACCCTAATTTGATTATTACAAAGCTATTCATTGACTTGTGATTAAGCAAAGCAAAAAGGCTTTAAAGTAGGTAACTATTTAAACTTTTGTTTCTGGCTCTATTGCGTAGCTCAACCAAAATAATATGAGAAACGGTATTTGAACCCCCTAAAATTAGTATGCTCATCCCTAGTGATTGAGTTCAATTAGATTAATATTAAATTTTCTCGATTTACGTCTGATTTGATATTTGATTTTTTCGATTTACGTGTGAAATAACATTTGATTCTCACCTCAAAAATTGGTTTTGCTTAGACCATCTACAGTAGATACTCTTAATAAAATCTCTAAATTTACAATAAATGTTTTTCACATATTTACAGTTTCTCTAATAATAACACCACGCAACATATACTCTAAACCATACTCTAAATCTTTTAAATAATCATTTATATACAATCAATTTTTATCATTTAACCTCAATTCCTTTTACATTTAAATCAAATGACATTAACATTTAAATCAGTACTAGTAGAAGTAGTGGTTTTGTGTTGATACTAGTAATAATGTTGGTCAAAACAAGAACGCAAAGAAATCCAAAAGTTTGTCATTGAATGAGTTCGTTGTGTTCCATGATCGAATCAAGTATCATAATATCAATTTCTTTAAGCTTCTCAGAAAACAAAATCAACCTATCTTTACAAATCCCTCATTCGAACTAATCATCAACAACAAATGACCCAAACAAAGAACAAAATAGAACATAAATGACCAATTCGGAGACTTTTAGAAAGCCTGGAATCTTGGAGGAAATTGAAGAGCATTTTAGGGGTCCTAGAATCGCAATGGTAAAATAGTTGAGAGAGACAACCGGATGGTGATAGCCAACCGATGAGACAGCGATGGTGGTATCGGATCATCTACGCACCAGGTGCGTCGCTGCACGAGAGACAGGAGTACATAGAATGATAGAACTCGATAAAAAAATAGAGAAATAAAAAAGGCAAAACAAATGAATATCTTTCATTAAAATATTGGATCCAGTATTCTACAGTAAAACTGGACGTCCACAGTTTCACTATTCACATATGCAGTTTTACAGTTTTACTGTAATATCTGCTGAAGCCTGTTTTTGGGTCAAAAATTATAAATAATACTCTAATTTTATAGTAGATTTCAATTTGTAGGATCTGTTTGAGGTGATATCACGCAAATCAAAAGAATCAAATATCATTCATACGTAAATCAAAAGGAAAAAATATCAAATCACATGTAAATCGTGAAAATCTAATATTAATATAATTGAACTTAATCATTGGGAATGAGAATATTAATTTTAGGGGTTTCGAATACATAATATTCACACAAAGGGATCAAGGATTGGCTTAAAACATTAAAGAGTAATTTCTATATAGTCCCCACAAGAAGTCAAAATTTTCATCAACACCAAACAAGGGCTAGAATGTGCACTACAACACCCTGTGGTGCACCACTGGTCCCCCTCACCCCACATAAAGCATTTGTTTGTATGATTTCACTTTCTCCATAGAGTTTGGGTTTGCTAATACAACAGAGACATGCCATCATATGCTCTGTCTCATCAACATTTTCTCTGCACAAAGTGTCAAAACACTAGCTGCCTTGATGGATACCTTGACTAAACTTTCATCAATACAATCTCATATCATTGTCACTGCCTGAACTAACAGTTGAAAGAATGCTTTCATCAATGGAAGCTAAAATACATGTGAATCACACAAACCCACTTCATGTGGTGAGTACTACTATTGCAAGGTCCAACTTCTCGATAGTGCATGTATGCTTCACATTGCATACAAGAGTCTAATGGTGTGGTACTTTGTGGCATCATAGTATGATTCATCTTGTCAAACATGAGATGACCAACCAATACTTTGCCAAGATGTCCATGCCTCGAGACATATGAGGTGGGCATGGAATTGATAATATCAATATGTAATCCCACGCAGCTTAGTCAGCACCTATATTTTCTTTCCACGTCCACCACCAGCCCATACTAGTTTGAAACTAGGAGAAATGCTTGTTACACGTTAATGAGTTTGGCCTATTGTATTATGTACTTACATCTTTCCCTGAGTGATGCGGGACAAGAGACTTAGTCTCATCATCACTCGGTAACTCGCCCAGTACTACCAAGCTTAACACTGCAGAGGCTCGTGGCCCTGTCTGCTCGAGCCGAGTGCTACAACACTAGTGTACTAATTGAAACTAATCCACATTCCAATCTAATGTATTGACACAGGTAAAAGAACACAACATCTACAGTGCACATCAAGTTGGGTGCAGGGCTTATGCTTATCTTCCACTAGTCCCTCTCTAACATATTCTGTAGGATGTGAACTAGGAGAGTTGAACAAAAGCATCAATGATTCAAGCTCATGATGAATCACCTAAGATTTGTGGGACCAAAGCATTACACCATCATGCTGCAGATCTTACAAAAGCCAAAGAGAGTATTGAAAAACACCTGAAATTTAGGTATTCAACCATCATATCCATGTAATGTATGATATTTATCTTCTAATCTACTCTAAAGCAAGTACATGTAGTTCTTTAAATGAACGAATATAACTTGAACGATCACTAAGCTGCGAATCCAGAGCCAGCAAACGTACCATTGGATGTCTAGATGACCACTAAGAAGTATTTGCACTTTCCAGGCACTAAATCATAGAGGTTTTACCAGTTCGGTGGTAAAATAATCCCGCATTTGGGTAGAAGCTCTCTCATGCAACAGGTTTCAACAGGTCCACATATATATCTATCAAAGTCCAGATGATATTGATCAGGAACAGTTCGTATATGATTGAGTGAATTGAAGAAAATGGGTGGACTTTCAAGAATATGCTAAAGAAGCAACAGGCATGCAAACCACAGGTATATCCATGTGCATATATAGAACTACAATTAAATTGCCAACTTATTATCCAGACACTAAGTGGAAACAAATCTTTGACAAACTCAGAACTCTCATCACAAGGGCTCAAGCTGGAGAAATTTTTCGATGATCATATGGATACATCTCACTAAATTGAGAAGTAGTGTTACACTGACATCTGCAACTGAGAAAGGCATCGTTTTCAGCACTGCCAATAAACATTGGGGCATGATTATTTTTAGATTGGTAGACAGAAACAAAATCACTTGCCATGTAAGCCATGGATTTTTTATTTTAATTTTATTTTCAAGTTTCAAAAGAAGAGTAACTTCTTTATCAAAAAGCAAGAGAGGATGAAATAACAAGGGGTTCAGGGAAATAACGTAAGGGAGCAGCTCCAAAAGATTGAAAATAAACCAATACCTTCTAAAATTGGAAATAAAAAAAATGTGTCATACTCTTCAGCTATTGGGAAATTTTGGTATATATTGCTCTCCAAGGTTGCGGTAGCGATCATTTTCACCTTCAAGAAGGCCCACAACCTGTTTCAAGAACAAAATTACTAAATGTCTGGCCTACAGCAACAAAGGAATAGAACATAGATGAAATAAATTTAGCTAAAGGAAACTATCTTGGCATACTGAGATGAGTTATGATCAATACATGCACACATGCCTGAGTTTGTTGATGTTTAGAAACTATAGAAAATACCATGAGAAGATGCAGCATAATAGCAATACTCATAATTTTTGCTTTGGTCTTATCTATTATAGATATCATTCTAAAATATTGGCTCTCCCCGTAACGTCAAGCAGAGATTTCCCATGCATGCTCAATGGTTTTGGAGTCCTATTAACCATAAAAATTCAGTTGGCTATGAAAGATGCTTATTGAAGGAAGACTTTCGCAAAAAGTACGCCAAAACATATAAGCCCATTTACCTCTCCCATTGATGGCCGCATTTCAGGGCTCCTTTGCACACAGAAGTATGCTGCTTTGGCCATAAGGTATAATTCATAAGTGTCATACGAGTCTTCCAGACGAGGATCAATAAGTTCATGTAATGCAAGCTTCTCGATCAGTGGCTCTGCCTAAATCCACCAGAGAGCATAGAGAGATATCTTAGATGCTAACAGAGGAAACATGTACAAATGGAATAATGTATTTTGCTAGGGTAAAATGCATATGAAGTACCTAGCACTGCAATCAAAATAGAAAATTGTAAAAGTATCACTGTTTTTCTAAAGCATAACAATCGAGAAACCAACCCATTGGCGCAGAGATTGTTGTTGACCTTCCCTGTTTGCAACCACTACCTTTCGTCCTGATATTAGTTGCAACAGCACAATGCCAAAGGAATAGACATCTGTTCTTACAGAAACAATACCATTCTCTGCATATTCTGGAGCAAGGTATCTACATGAAGAAAAGAACATGTCATCTTTTGGTAACAAAATGAAGACATAATAGATATGGAAATATAAAAACTATAATATGTTGTACTACAAAGCAGAAAGACAAAAGAATCCTACCCGAATGTTCCAAGTACTCTTGTCTGCATAGGATCATTAGTGGTCTTCCATTTCGCAAGGCCAAAGTCTCCTAGCTGTGTAAGTGCGAGTATTCCGTCAATTCAATTTCTTAAAGTGTCATTTTACTGAAGATTTCAACATGTACACTCATTCGTCATGCAAAATTTTAGTGGCAAGAGTCTCCATCATTAGAACATAAAAGTAAGCAATACCATGAATCAAATGAACAAACTCCAACGGCATTCTTCAACAAAACTTCAAATTATCAAACAAAGCTGAAAACAGATCAGTATGCTAATATGCTGAGGATGCTGATTTACTAGATGAATCGTTGAGGCAAAGAATTTCACCATTTTCAATACAATAAGCAATAGAGAAATACAAGAGAAATTGTTAGAAGCTCAGAAGCATACATTAAGACATTCAGCAAATTAATTATCCCACTTCCTTTTTCTTAGTACTTGCAAATTGCGATATAGATCATTGTTTACACTAATTTGGCCACTTCCAGTTCCATCAAATAATTGGCAACCAAATCTCCTATAATACCTCATTGGATCGTTCTTCAGTTAATGATCTCTTTTTTCCTTTGGCTTGTACTCCAACTGAAATTACTTTTGAATCCTTACTAAAATGTGGATTCCTCTAGGTGAAACAGAGGAAGGTAGACTTTTGAATATTAGTAAGTTTGTTGCTATATGCAAAGTAACAGATGTAACATTTTATGTTCTTAGAACATAACAGATCAAAATGTCCAATTTCCCCTAAAAACTCAAAAAGAGTATGTCCTTTAGTTCAAAACTTAGAGCACCAAAAATTTCTTCCAAATGGTCTGGTATTGGTTTAGTCACTATTCCAACCAGTTATTTCCAAAATAAAGTTTTATTAATACAAGACCAGAGTCATCCATTGATATCAAGAATACTGTTGCAAGCCAAAATTTTGAAAACCGCTCTAATTATCCACTAAATTTCTTCCAAAATTGATAAAAATAATTAATTTTGGTTTTCCAAGACATTTCATGACTTCTGGTTTTTCAGAAACAGAATGATTTACACTTGCCTGATTGGTTTGTAAGGACAAAAATAAGTATGGTAAAAGAACATGGGCATAAATTTACCATTGGAACAAAGTCATGCGTGAGTAGTATATTGCTTGGACGCATGTCACGATGAATTATAGGACCTCCACGACATTCCTCATGCAGAAAACGCAAACCTTTTGCTGTTCCGATGGCAATAGCAAGTCTTTGATGCCACTCAAGAATGCTTTCTGTTTTATGTATGAAAGCCCGAGAAAAATTAACAGCAAGAAGAAAGTGTAAGTCAAACTCTCGCTGTAATGGAAAAAGACAAATAATGAAGAGAAAAATCGAAATGATCAAGGAATAGTCCCAAGCTATTTACTCACCAAATAAATGCCAATAAAGAGACTTGTTGCAAATATACTCATAAACCAAAATGTTAAAGTTCTCCTTGCAACAATAACCCAGCAGCATCACGATATTTTTGTGGCGAGCAAAGCTCAATACATAAACCTCAGAATTAAATTCAACAAAACCCTGTGTACTTGCTTCTTTCCGCACCTTTGCTGCAATTAGTTGCCCCTCTTTAAGCTTCCCCTTATAGACATGGCCATATCCACCTTCCCCTAACAAGTTGTCCTTTGAAAATTCATCTGTTGCGGTCTGAATCTGAGAAAAACTGAATTTCATAGAATTGTTCATATACAACTCACTCCTCATCCCACAAGCAGCACAAAGAATAGGTGCTTCTGAGGATCCTCCTTGGAAGGAGCTTTTAAGTTGCTTTGGGACAAGTTGAGCAGTACGATTTTTGTTTTCTACTTTGGTGTACACACCTGGAAGGGACAATTGTTCTCTTCATTGATACTATGATGACTGATTTGAAAGTACAAGAAAGCAATGTTATTTATGCTAATGATTTGACTTAATGAAGAGTGATAAAACAACAATGTAGCCCATAAAAGGTAATAGAAAGGGTAACATAATCACCAACTGACAATGAAAATTATCCTCGTCACTGCCACACCTTACAACTGGTTGGAATTATAGAGGCAGTATGGTCAAGAACAAAGATATCAATATTTCTAAACTTAAATAGGGCTCCATATCCAGGCCTCTTTGCCAAAGAAGTTCAACAGAATATAAAAGAGTTATTTCATCATATATTCATATGGTTTTGGTAAAGAAACAAGGGTAGTTGTGGGCCTTGTGGCTATAGTCAGCATATTTATTACATCCATCAATTTACAGACAATATTGCACTTCATCATCAAAACAACTTGTGTACAAGCACAAATTAATTTATTAATATGGTTTTGGTTAGGTGCATAAGTTCTCTTGATTTAGAAAAATGTGTGCGCAAGAGAAAGCCCTCCATCTTATCAAACAGCGTTTAATGATAAACAAGATCAAATACCTATATCAAGAAATATGATCTGGTGATACTGTGGTAACTAATGGAACTTAATCTTCGGATGTTAGTAAACATCTAACTAAGCTGAGTTCGTCTGTTCTAGAAAAATGAGTGACCTCAGTGTGTTGTGTGGATTTTGGAAAAATGAAAGTAAACACAAGAACCCGTGAAATTACATGGTTTGGTAGAGGGCTTTGGTTTCTCAGGTCTATTGGCATTATAATTCAGACTCCAGAAGAAACTCAAAATGCAAACTAATTAGCTTGCTGATAAACAATACACCTTACATTAAGATTATAGTGAGTTGTGAAGCATATTGTCGTAGTTGTAAAAAGGCTTGAATGCTGCAGGTGAATATATCACGTTTTGTAAGACTAAATTGCCTAGTTGTTTGATTCTGTAGAACATGGCATGATTGCTGACCTGATATGTCTTGCTTTGAGGATGAACCAAAATCCGAGGAAAGGCTATGCTCCCATGATCTGTACGCAGATGAAGGCATTGCACTCCCTTTGAGCATCGTTGAGCTTTGCAGGGAATCAATGGATGCTGAGTAGCTTTGACAAGAGATAACAGACTGCTGAATGTTTTTTTCTTCACTGCCTTCAGAATTCATCAAAGGTACAGGCTTGGATATGGAATAAAAATTCTTATGTAGTATAGCATCTGCTTCATCTGCAGGATGAGATCTCAAGACATCCAAAGACAAGCTATCTTGGATTATAGCAACCTTGCATGGTATTTGTTTAAGAAAAAACTTTAGGTCCTTTCTAAGGTGCCTGTCAAGATTTGGAAATTACTTATGGAGTGAATAAAATATAGAAAACAAGCAAGCGACAGAGAAGACAAAGAACCAAAAAATTACACATCCATATAGTCCCGCGTAAATGTGAAAGTCTACATTTACGCATTTATTTATGTTATATCTTTAACTATCATCATCAAAATTAACTAAGCCCTAACCCAACATTTGAGGTAAGCTCCAGAAATCCTCTATTCTCTGTATCCTTGATGATAACATTTAATCTCTAACAGCTAATTGAATAACTAACTAACTAAAAGTATTGGAGCAAATATATCAATGATAATTTAGAGAAAAGGATCAAATGGATTCTTGATGAAGAATGTACTAGAAGACTTCTGGAAAAGCGTCCTTGAATCCACAAGGAGACTGAAGCCAGAAAACTAGCACCCCAGAATAATTAGACATCAAACTTTTATTTTACCCCTCGCCAGGGTCATATACTTATGCAGGAACCAAATCATTTATTAGCAAATAAAACTATGTTAAAAAAACTTAATGATGTGTACTTAAATAATTAAAAAAAAAAAACTATAACACTACTACCATAATTTCTTTCCAAGTACAGACAAAGCATCATACATCACATCCTCACTAACTCAAATTTATACCTTCTAAATGTCAGGCGTGTTTATATACATGCTTTGTTTACAACACTTGGAATAAACAACTTGTGTTACACAAGAAAAAGGCGCCTCCATACATTGAAAAAATACATGATGCACATGATTAGACTCATATCCATACATGTATATTACTATTTCAAAAAGTACGTGATGCACATGAGTAGACTCATATCCATACATGTATATTAATATTTAATCCATGGAAGAAGACAAATCCTTTTCCTAAGGAAAGGACTTCAAAATTCTTAAAAAATTCCTACTTTAATACTAAGGTCAAGTCATGCTTACACAAATCTGACATTTGTGTTTACATTTTTGTTAGGGGAAGCTAACCCAAAACTTTTGTTAGAGAAAATTCCCTTTCTTGAATCCCACACTCCCTCTCTCTCTAGACAACAAGATCTTCAAATGTGAATAGAGGGAGCCCCAAGTGCTTCACAAAGCTCGAGGGCAATGGGTAAGAGTGGTTTTTCAGAGCTCAAGGAGAATGAACGGTAACAAATAGTTATTATGATCCCTTTCTATCATATGAGTAAATAAAGAGTATCCTGGGTATAGGTAACAAGAAAAAAAGAGACATGAAATGACAACCTCAATAGGGCATATGTATAGCTACCACATTACATACGGATGCATATATGTTTATGTATAGGTGTGGAAGTTGTTAACATATATAGATGATTCAAGTTTCTAACCATTAACAACGCGTTTTCCTAGAGGTTAACATTCCGTAGTAACTCCACAGTTAAGCATGCTTATGCATGAGCACTATTGGGATGAGTGACCTCCTAAGAAGGCAAAGCCGTGCTGGCCCGATGTATCCACCAGAACCATACAACCCAAAGCGGACAATATTGTTGATGTGTATTGGACTAAAAATTCTAATACAAATACCCAATCAAAGAAATTTTATTCAAACAACAAACACTATTTTCTAAATTTTCCAAATCTACTTGAAATGAAAGGAATTTTCACAGCAAATAAGAGAAAAAAATGTCATAGAGATGACTTGCTGAGTTTTGAGGGCACTAAAGCTTCTATGTCTCTAATTCAAGGGAGATGGTTAAACACTTTAGACTTTGGATTATAGGTTTTGGTAGTTCTCAAGATAATTCACTTCATGAATTACTTCCTTGTATTGCTCCTGGAAAAAAAATAAAGATGAACTTTGTACACAAGATTTGCATAACAATTACCTATCAAGAATGACCCAAGATGCATTGCAGGCTGCAGCTTCTTGCAAAATAACCTTCTTCATGGGAGTTCCAGCAGTAATTTTAACTTCAATGCTGACCTAAAGATGAAAGGAAAAATAAATATTACCATAAACTCGGAAATGATATTGAAAAGCATATGTTTTTTTGGAAGAGTACATTGTGTTTATATTGCTTACTAACTGACCAATTCTTTGGGATTTTTGTGTTTCTGATAGTAGCACAATGAGGCAAGGAAATTCTTCAAAGGAAATAATCAACAAGGGAATTCTAGGTAACTTAACTCACTAAATGTTAAGAGAACAGATAACAAACAACTGATAAAACCAATAGAGCATTCAAAAAAAAAAGAAAAGGAAATGACATATGAAAACATTATAGACTGAAAGGTACCCCTTCATCTTCACACTCTTCTGCGCTTTTCAAGAGCATGTTTACATACACTTCAACTTTCCTTGAAACGTCTTCCTCCATAGCACGATTGCTAGATGTACCAAAAGAATCATGACCCACCTTGAGCTGATAACCCACTTATGCATGTGCAAAAAAATAACATATGGAGAAGAAGCAAAAAAGAAGTAGAATAGTGTCAGGTGAAGAATTTCATAGCATACATTATGCCTTCATGTATCATCCAATAGAAAACATATATTATGCAGAAAACAGCTGTATTTCGAACCAAATTGTTCATTCATAAGGACCCAAAAATCAAGGCAGCTATTAGATAAACTAAAGGTAGAACAACCAACAGGCAAAAGTCAATAAATATAATATTGAGACACATTTTTTTTTTTTGAAGGAAATGGTGATCGTATAATGTCTACTGACAAATTCCCTTTGATCTGAATCTTACCATTAAGAAATGATACCACCAATACTTGGGAATGGCTTTCGCAATTTTGACCTTGCAATGCTCGAGCCATTAGTCAAGAAAACAAGATTTCCGTTTTCAAATTTCATTGACCAATCCCAAAATGCTTCCACAAAATTATATAATGAGTCAAGAGAGCATGGTTACTGGATGCTATCAGGCAAAGGTTAATATTTGGATATGTGCTGCATCAGTCCTTTGCCTTCATATATATAAATGCATGTAGGAGCTCGATAATACATCATTTGCATGTCCCTATTCATCTATATAATTTGCACAACTAGATGATTGGAATTCAATATATCAGGCTTCTATCTAATTTGATAACTGATTATCAAACACTTACATAGGTGAAGCACTCACAAAAGAGATTAAAGCCCATAATTGTAATGAAAGATACATTTCATCAAACACTTACATGGGTGAAGCACCTTATGAAGAACTCCGAGCACAATAAGCGTATCGCCTCCTCGAAGAATATCCCCTCTTACCCTCACAGAATCAACAGTGAGTTTAAGCTCATGCTCACTCCGATCCTTGGTGGCATCATAAGCAATGATAACATGAGAAGGTGAAAGGGGACTCTCCATGGAACCCAATGCCATTACAATTTGAAGCTTCTTGGGTTAAGTATTGGGGACTACTAGCGAATATAAAGACTGAAACCAATTCAAAGAAACACTATAGTGAAATTGGTATTCGTCCAATGAGGATTGGGTAGAGTTCATTGGAGAAGTACTACACGGCGTGGATATGCTTTTTGGATATTCGGATTCGCACAGGAAGAAGAAAATGGCGGGAGAAGTTGCCGTCAACAACAATACAACTGAGAAGATTGCTAGGCACTCGAATACAAAAGTTCCCTTCATGTTCTCATATCTTTCGACAGAGCCTCCTCACGATCTCCGAAACTGTCACCCACCCTTAGATCTCTATTGAATTAATCATTCTTTGATTAATATATTTAATTGATTAATTAATATGATTGGGTCAAGTAATGAAAATTATAGGAGTATTATATTAAGGGGAGAGTTAGTAATAAGTCATTCAACTAAAAATTTTGTTCCGATAAGGACACTCACATAAGTTTTGTTACATAAAATTAAAAACAATATTTCATAAAGCACAAAAAAATTGTAAACATTTATTTTATTGATAGAAATACCCTCATCTTCTATCCTCCTCCTCCAACTATTAAGGCCATCCAATGGGTGGAAATGGTGCAACTAGGTCTGAAATTTTACAATGGAAAAGATAAATTATGTGTGGTAGATGTGGAAAGAAAGGAAACCATGTGTTGTCACCTAAATGTGGCCCAAGGTGATGGTGATTTGCGGATGTGCCAAGTAGTTTTCTACACTAATGAATAAATTGCACCGAATGTAAATATGACTTCTATGAAGACGATTGAGCGAACTATCTTGGGACCTCAATAGTTCTAGGTTCCCCAACTCCATTGAAGTGCGCTTCGTTGAGATTGAAATGAAGAAACAAAAACATATACCAAGAACAATTTACACAACGATGGTTGGTATTGAAACTTGATTGGAAATAAATGCAAGAGAATTTGACATAGTTTGAGATTGACAAAGATTTGGAAATGTAATTGAAATGCTAGGAAGCTTGAAAGTTGAAGTTGCTTTTGGGCTTGAGTAGTTTGTTTGATTGATTGGTTATGTGTGTCTGTCCTCCGTCTGTCTACCATCTTTTATACCTCCTGTCTTGCACGAAAATCTCCTCCATAAACCATGATTTCTCTGCAGTTATCCTTGATTCATGCCATCTTCTATCAGTTTGAAACCATTACCACATTACCACCTCTTCATGTTAGTTTTCCCTTAAATCTCTCACAAGCTGTCACCTGGACCATCTTGTTATAACTGCCACCACTTCTTCCTCTTTTCATGGATCACTCTCAGCACAACTGCACCTGGGCAGTTACTCACCATCTAGGCTTCATATAATGGGCTCATGGGCTGTGATAAAACATGATGGACCGTATGGGCTGCACCTTGGGCCTTGTACATGGACTAGGCTTATTAGGCCCAAGATATTTTTTGGTGCCAAGAATTGCCCCCCCAGCTTCAATTTCAACTGTTCAAAGTTGGATTTCAAGCTGGTTTTTCGACCCTTCTTCAAATCACTCTCAAATATCAGTGACTATCAAATAAAATCCATTTAAAATTCAAACTCTTCTCTTACCTTATTTAATTTGATCAGCTTTAATCCTTCACTCGTGCACGCTTCTTTATCTTTTCACCACTTTGAAAAATCCCTAGCTTTCTCCTTTCTTCTTCTCGCAACAATGGCTTCTTTCTTTCCACATACTGCTCACATTGACTCTCACCTTTCCCCCGAAAGACTGACGAGCTTTTCATCATCTTTTAGTGAAGAACTTCTTGCTAACCATGTAAAGGAGTTACCTTTATTGGAACGTCACCGTTCTTGGCCCAAACCGCCTCTAGGATGGAGAGACTGGGTTAGTCGCCTTCGAACTACCTTCAGTGTACAATGGATGAAGCAGGGACTTGATCGGTTTATTGACATGACCCTTGAGCCAATTCCTTTCGACCCATCTTTGATTTCAGCGGCCTACTGTTTCTGGTCTCGTTCGACGAATTCTTTTGTCTTTCCCGGTGGCCATATGACCATCACGTTGAGAGATATGTATGCCCTAACTAGATTGCCCATCACAGGTCCAGATGCTCCCTGCCTCTTTTCTTCTGTCAGGATCGCTGAGGTAGGAGTAATGGAGGAAAAGAAAACTTTCTCCTACCAGGGTCTGAGCTCCACAAGGCATCTTGGAGAACCTACATTCAAAGAACATACTCTGTTTCTGTGGTGTCTACTGTGCAGGTATATTTTTGGTACCTTCGCTAATCAACCTGCCAAAGATTGTCTTCCACTTGCATGTGCCCTAGCAGAAGGTCAAAATGTAGCTTTGGGTAGTATTTGGCTAGGCCGTGTCTATCACTGTCTTTCTTCGCTTACTTTTGAAAAACCCCTTTATCATCGCTTTTCTGGCAGCCTTGGCTATTCACTTACTTCCCTGCTTTACGTTCTCCTGATTATCGACTGCCTACCAAATTCACTTCCTATGGGCAGTCTGTCTTAACTTGTACTAGTGATAAATCTTTTGTAGAAATTTTCAATTTCTTCTTGTCCTTGCCTTCAGACCGACCTGATTCTGAATATTTTTTGTTTACTGATACCCTGCCTGGTGGTCCTTTGATGCCCTTGTTGACTTCAAAAGTTACCATCTCTATGGTAATGGAGCATTTCCTTCGTGATTTCTGGGCCAGTCTTGTTATACCCAGGTATCTTCATGAAGGTGCCAACATTGATAATCCTATGAATCCTCTTTATGGCTTTGAAGCCTACAACCCTCAGCTTTGTGCTAGGCAATTGGGTTATACCCAAAATGTGCCTCTTAACCGCCTTTTCCATTACAACCCTCCTGGAGAAGAGAGGACTAGCGTTCAATCCAGAGAAAGGATTGAAAACCAGGTGGCTGCCAATAATAATGCTTTGAGGAGGTTTGTATTCCAACTGCTACCACCATTTAGTCCTGGAAGTACCTCCGACTATCAATCCTGGAAGGAAAGATACTATATAAATTTGCTTCCACTTGAACCACTTCCTCCTCTCAATACTGAATCTGAGGCAGATATTGCATATGTTACCCCTGGTATGTTTCTTGCTGTCCTTTTCACTTGCTTATCTGTCTATGAAATTCTGATATGGCAGTATGGTATGTAGCTATTCCTGCTATTCCAATCTCTTCTAAAAAATTGAACATTAAGAATGAGTCAATTTCTCCCAAAAAGAAGCCAAAAACTCATAAGAAGGTGGTGGCTGTTAGAAGATTTCAACGATCTTCCACTAGAGTAAAGAAGACTACACAATCCAGTTCAGAGTCTGTTACTATCTCAGGAGATGATGATAGTGAAGCTTCCGGAGATGAGAGTGAAAAGATTTCCACCAGCTATGTAGGAGTTCCTTCAGCAGATGAGCCAATTGTCATTCCCAAAATTTCTAACCAACCGTCTGGCTCAGTTACTCCTCTCTCTTCTCAGGTTGATATCTTTATTTATTTTGCTACCATAAATAATCCTTTGATGCTTATGACAGTACCATATATATGCGGGCAGCAACATCATTTAAAGTGCTTACCTCTATCATCCCAACCAACATAGTAAACCCATTAGTAGGTTTGGATTTCTCCTTCCTGACTCCACCTCCTCTTGCTAGCAAAGTGCCAACTGAGGAAGAACTACGGCATGCAACCGACAGATTGGTTCAGCTTTTTGAGACAAACCTTCCAGATGTTCAAGAAGCAGATGGTAAGGAAGCTTTGAAACATGTGAAGATTTTACTGGCAGATCCTCAGATAGTCCCAGAGAGTAAAAATAGGTTCATACGTTTGGAGCACGACTTGCATCATCTACCCACTGCTTTTCATCAAGATTATTCTCTGGAACAGACCTTATCTAGCAAGTTAGAGGATTTATCTAAAGACCGAGCTGCTTATGATATTTTACTTACCAATTCTGAAAGTCTGGCTGCTGAAGACCTTGGGATTCAAAAAGACATTATTGCTACTCAAGAGGAGATTGAAACTTTGGAGCTCAAAATCCAAAGTTTGAAGGATAAGATTCTGCAGCAGCATGATGCAAGAGGCCATGTGCATGAAAAATTCCAAGAGGCTCAGCAAAGCATCAATACTCTAGGTTCTTCTATCAAGTCCCGACTACCTGATGCTCAAGCTTGGTCTTCAGATCTGCAGCTGACTCAAGCTCGTCTTTAGGCTCATCAAAATACTTGGTCATCCTTAAAGCACATGCTAACTTGACTATTGGATTTTTGCCATTGTTTGGCCTTGGTTGGTTTATTTTATTGTCATCTATATTGGCTTCTAGTATTTGACTTTGGCCATTACTTGGCCTTAATTTCGAACATTTTTCTTTTATAATTGCTAATCATTTATTTGTAATTTCTTTTGTGTGGCCTGTGGCCATCTACTATTTTTTATTCATAATATGCGGCCGCTAAGGCCAGCTCATGGCTGCGGCTAAATAGCCTGCTTTTACATTCTTTATGCCATTACAGATGTAGATTCCCAAATGCTTGGGAAATATGGCTTTAAGTATTTGCCATTAATAAATCTCTTATAAGGCTGACCATCTAAGTCTGTCAACCAGTATGCATTGCCTTTGAGAATTCTGTGCACTTTGAAGGGTCCTTCCCAATTTGGAGACTATTTGCCTAGCTCTCTGTCCTTAATTCTTGGTGGTAGGATTACATTCCACACCATTTGGCCTTCATGGAACACTTTCTTCTTCACTTTCTTATTGTAGGCCTTTGCTATCTTCTTCTTTTGGACTATCATTCTGTTCAGAGCCTCCATCCTGCATTCATCCAACTGCTCCAGCTCTATGTTCATGGCTTATGAATATTCTCCAGCAGATAGACCATGTTGTTTCATGACCCTCAAAGATGGAACTACCAACTCCATAGGCAGTACTGCATCATGCCCATATGTGAGAGCAAAAGCACTAGTGGCAGTACTTGTTCTCTTGGATATGCGGTAGGCCCATAAAGTATCTTATGCCATGCTCTAGGATTATCCTCGATAGTTTTCTGCAAGATAGAAATGATTACCTTATTTGAAGCCTCTGCCTGTCCATTGGCCTGAGCATAGTATGGAGTAGATGTGAGCAATTTGACTCCATAGTCTTCTAGGAATGCTTTGACCTCCCCTCCAGTGAACATTGTCCCCTGGTCAGTTGTGATAGTTTCTGGAATGCCAAATCTGAAAATGAGGTGCTCTTTGATGAAATCTACTACCTTTGCTTGCTCGACCTTTTTCAGGGGTACTGCCTCTACCCATTTTTTGAAATAGTCAATAGCCACCAGAATAAAATGATGACCCCTAGATGAGGCAGGAAAAATCTTTCCAATGATATCAAGTGCCCATCCTCTAAATGACCATGGTTTAATGATAGGCTGCATGTTTGCTGCTAGTGCTTTTTGAATGTTGCCAAACTTTTGGCATTGTTGACAGCCTTTTGCATATTTAATGCAATCTTTCAGGATGGTCGGCCAATAATAGCCGTGTCTTCTTATCAACCATCTCATCTTTGGCCCGCCTTGATGTGCACCACAGATACCTTCGTGTACCTATTGCATTATTTTCATACTTTCAATAAAACTAGGGCATCGAAGTAACAAACCATCAGCTCCTTTTCTGAAGAGTTCTCATTCGATCATTACATAGCTTTGTGCCATCACTTTGATCTTTCTGGATGCTGGATCATTGGGATATGATAGATGGTTAATGATATCTCTCCTCCAGTTTTCCATCTGATTGTCAAGAGCTAGACATTCAACCGCCATGCCTCTTTCCTTGATAGATGGATGAGATCGTCTTTCCACCGTGATGATTTGTTGTACCAGACTTTCTGGGAGTATTAAACTAGAAGCTAATTGGGCCAATCCGTTGGCCTCATGATTTTGTTCTCGTGGAATGTACTTCAACTCCACCTCCTGGAAATCATCAAGCAATTGCAAGGCTGTACTGTAGTATGGCGCCAATGTGAAACTAGCACATTTGTATTCTCCAGCCAATTGTTTTTAGCACCAATTGAGAATCTCTAACCACCAGAATATTCTTGGCTTTTAGTTCAAGCAAAATCTCCAAGCCAATGATCAGTGCCTCATATTCTGCCTAGTTGTTAGTACAATCAAAATCCAAATTAAAAGCTAAGGTGGTTCTTGTACCTCTTGGGGATTGAATGACTACCCCAGCTCCAGCAACCACCTCAGTGCAGGACCTATCGAATTTTAGCACCCATTCACCTTCATCTTCGAAGTTTGGTGTAGTGTGCGCATCTATCATACCTTGTAAGGTCTCAGGAATTTCCAGATAGGGGTGGTCAGCAAGGAAATCAGCCAGTGCTTGTCCTTTCACTGCCTGTTGTGGTCTCCATTTGAGGTTGAATTCTGTCAAGGCCAATGACCATCGACCTATCCTTCCGGTTAGCAATGGCTTGGTCAGCATGTGCTTGATCAAATGCATCTTTGAGATCACGTACACCTTAGTTTGAAGCAAGTAGTGTCTCAACTTGGTACATGCAAAATATAATGCAAGGCAGAGCTTCTCCACTGCAGAATATCATCCTTCAGTATCTGCCAGCAATCTGCTTAGGTAGTAGACTGCTCTTTCTCTTCCAACATCGTCATCCTGGGCTAGTAGGCTCCCAATGGAATCATCAGTAGCTGATATATACAACTTCAGTGGTTTATGCCTGGTAGGTGGCATGAGGACTGGAGGTTTGCTTTGGTAGGCCTTGATGGTTTGAAAGGCCTCTTCATGTTTTGACTCCCATCTGAATTCATCCTTCTTCTTTAACTTCAATAATTCTGAGGACACCTTGGTCTTACCTGCAAGATTAGAAATAAATCTTCTAAGGTAATTTACTTGACCAAGGAAGCTTTGGAGTTGTTGTTTGTTCTTTGGTGGTTAAGCTTGGCATATAGCTTTGGCTTTGTTTTGGTCAACCTCCATGCCTCTCTGGTGAACCAAAAACCCCAGGAAGTTTCCAGCTTTGACTCCAAATGCGCATTTCAAAGGATTGAGCTTTAGTTGGTACTGCCTCATCCTTTCAAATGCAAGTTTGAGATCGGCCACATGGACATTGGCCTTGACTGACTTGACAATAATATCATCAATATAAACTTCTAGTTTCCTGCCTATCATGTCATGAAAGATAGCATTCATTGCTCGTTGGTAGGTTGCTCCGCATTTTTTAGGCCAAAGGGCATCATTACCCATTCATATGTACCCACTGCTCCTGGACATCTAAATGCCATTTTTGAAACATCTTCTTCTGCAATAAATATCTGGTTGTACCCAGAGTAACCATCCATCATAGATAGTAACTCGTGTTGAGACACACTATCTATCAACATGTCAACAATTGGCATAACATACACATCTTTAGGTGTAGCAGTGTTTAAATCATGAAAACCAACACAGATACGAATTTTGCCATTTCTCTTAACTACCGATACAATATTGGATAACCGTTCAGCATACCTGGTTGGCCGTATGAAGCCGGCCTTAACCAACTTCTATATTTCTTCTTTGACACGCAACTCCACTTCTGAAGACATTCTTCTAGATGGTTGCTGGTATGGTTTGTATCCTGGCTTGATAGGCAGTCTATGTTCTACCACCTTTCTATTCAATCCTGGCATTTCCTGGTAATCCCAAGCAAAACAATCACGAAACTCGTGAAGTAAAGCTATTAGTTTTACCTTGATAGATGGATCCAAGGTAGAACTTATGTAAGTAATTCTGGACTCTTCTTGCCCTCCCAAGTTCACTTCTTCCAAAGGATCTTGGGTTTCGGCCTTCAAATCATCTAATTTGGCTGGTGCTATTTCCAAATCGTTCCATCTCAACTCCTCTTTATTATTAGTGGCTAAACAGCCATCATCTTCTATTATCATCTCTTTTTCATTAATTTCTTCTATTACAACTTTATCAATGGCAGCTTGTACTATAATCTTATTTATTGCAGCCGCCACTATCTTCTCTTCATCCTTCGACCACATCATGGAACTTCTTCAATGATTGGTTCTGAACTCCTCGGCCTGTAAGGAACAACGGCCGTTGGTTGCAATAATTGTTCTGTAATTTTCTGCATCTCTTCTTTCTTGGTTTCGAATTGGATTGGTCCACATTGGGCATGATAATAGCGAGCTTCCACCTGATCTGATGTAGTCTTGAATGGCTAGTTGTCTGCCCAAATGATTTCCTCATCATTTCCTCTCCAACACACCAAGAGCTAATGTAGTGAAGATGGAATGCACCAATTGGAATGAATCCAATCTCTTCCCAATAAAGCTTGATATTTGGCATGATTGTCAATGACAAAGAAGGCAGTCATGGAAGATTTTTGCCCGACAGTCAGCTCCACTGGTAGTATACCCACTGCCTTAGTAACTTCACCTGTAAAACCTGCCATAGTCATGTCAGTTCGAATTAAATAATCTTCTTTCTTACCCAACAGCCTGAGAACCGATCGTGGGATGGTATTGACCGTAGAGCCATTGTCTTCCAAGACTCTGTCAATTGGCCTGCCATTTATCTGTGCTCTGACGTACAATGGCTTGATGTGTTGTGACATTTGGATTGAAGGTTTCTCCAAGATAACCCTTTTGGGGGTCTCTTCATCCACTATCTGCACCTTCACTGAGCTGAAAGGTTGATCACCTTTCCCTAGTCGGTTAAACTTTGGCATTTGATTTTCTAAAGTAGTAGTAGAACATTCATATGGTACCTGAATTGCTCCCACCATGAATTCTTTTGCAGGCGGTTGATCTTTTTTCACTTGGTAGTTGTCCTCTTGCTTCTTTTCTGTGAACCCATGTCCAGTTTCTATGTTGAACCACTGGAGGCTTGTAATAACTCCTCATATAGGCAGCATACTGTCTCTGCTTCCTCCTCAACTGAGTTCTGGTTAGAGGTGCTGGAAATTTCTTATGTTTCATCACCTGCCATCTGTTGGTAACGGTGCTAGCTGGTGGTTGCACATAGTGCGGTTTTCATCCCTTCTTCTCCTTGTGGACCTGAGAATTTTGAGAATGATGAGCTTTTGGTTCCCATACCTGAGACTTTTCCTTCAATTTCCTTTTAAGCTCCAGGTAGTCATGAAGATCTACATCAATTACATGCATAGTGGTTGCCACCGGGGGGAATGGATCTTCATCTACAAGCATTGACTCCTTATCGGGGAATCGTAGGACACCTTTGTTTATTTTCTCCTAAATCATGTTCTTCAGAGTCCAGTAGTTGTTAGTGGTATGAGACCATAGGTCATAGTACTTGCAATACTCCTTCCCTTTCATATCCTTCTGAGATGGTATTTTGTGTCCAGCTGGAAATGTAACCCACTTTTCCTGCCACAGAAAATCAAAAATCTCCTCCGTTTTGGTCACATCAAAAGTATAATTGATGTTACCACCCATAGGCTGCTTCTTTACTGGCTCAGTTGCCTTCGGTTTGGATAATGCGGGATAAACCCACACTTTCTTTTCTGAAGTCACATCCGCAGTAGCCATCTCCAGCTCCTGGTAGTAAGTTCCCATAGAAGATTTCTTTCTCCTACTTTCTTCTTTCAACAATTCTTCATACTTTGCTACCTTTGCTGCCATTTCATAAAAATCATAAAATTCCATACCTTGGAACTTTTTGCGCAATTTAATGTCCAATCCTCGTTGGGCCATCTTGACAAATTCTGACTCAGGCAGATAGATGTGGCATCTATTCCTCAGCTTTTTAAAACGAGCAATATAAACATTGGTGGTTTCTCCTGCCTTCTGCACCAATCTGGATAGTTCAACCACAGACACCTCTGGTTCAGCTCTAAAGAATTGAGTATGAAATGACCGTTCCATCTCCTACCATGTGCTGATGGAATTCCTTGGTAATGTGGAATACCAAGTAAAAGCAGCTCCTGTCAAAGAATTTGGAAATAACCTGAGACGAAGGTTGTCAAAGTTATCATAGTTTGCTAATTCGCCACACTGCACAGTGAAGCGACAATATGCTCCACAATGGACAGTCCTTCTTCTCTAGAAAATAAAGTGAAGTCGGGTACTCTGAATCCTCTTGGGTAAGGATTTTCCCTATCCACAGCGGCTGGATAAGGTTTGTGATACTTTGGCCGGCCAACTGGTCTATGGCCATAGCCATATAAGTCCTGAACTAGCTGTCTGAGAATCTCCAGATCAACCGGTGGTGTTGGTGGAATTATAGGTTAAACTCTACGAGCAGTACCCACTCCTGCAGCCGTGTTACCTGCAGATCCAGCGGGTTCAGTATTTGCATAAACAGCTGGATTACTCATAGGATTAGTATTCTCATATGTAACAGGTCTGAAATTTTGACCATTACCAGATGGAGAGTGCATCGGGGGAGGTGTGTATTTGCTGTAACCACCATCAGCCTGGTAGTTTGCTCCTTTCTGTGATGGGAATTGCCCCCCCATAGTCAGATCTTCGAACTTCTGCTCCAGCTTTCGCTCCATCTGCTTCATGGCATCTTCCATTGTTTGATTTGAATGTGCCTCCAGATTTTTGATAGTTTTGACCAGATGTTCAAACAAGATAGAGGCTTCATCGGATAAGCCAGCTGGTCATTCAATTAGCTCCTGTTTTTCTTCAGTACCGCCATCATTGGTAACTTCTTCTACTTCTATCAACAGGTTTTCTTCCTGCAGATTCTCCCCAACCACTGGTTCCTTTCCTGACAAACGAGTGCGCGGAGACATGATAACTTGTAGTGCTTCTTCTTTGGTCCCACCAGGTGTGCCAAAAAAGGTTGTTGTCACCTAAATGTGGCCCAAGGTGATGGTGATTTGCAGGTGAGCCAAGGATTATAGTTTCCTACACTAATGAATAAATTGCACCGAATGTAAATATGACTTCTATCTAGACGATTGAGCGAACTATCTTGGGACCTCAATAGTTCTAGGTTCCTCAACTCCACTGAAGTGCGCTTCGTTGAGATTGAAATGAAGAAACAAAAACAGATACCAAGAACAATTTACACAACGATGGTTGGTATTGAAACTTGATTGGAAATAAATACAAGAGAATTTGACATAGTTTGAGATTGACAAAGATTTGGAAATGTAATTGAAATGCTAGAATGATAGGAAGCTTGAAAGTTGAAGTTGCCTTTGGGCTTGAGTAGTTTGTTTGATTGATTGGTTGTGTGTGTCTGTCCTCCGTCTACCATCTTTTATACCTCCTGTCTTGCACGAAAATCTCCTCCATAAACCATGATTTCTCTGCAGTTATCCTTGATTCATGCCATCTTCTGTCAGTTTGAAACCATTACCACATTACCACCTCTTCATGTTAGTTTTCCCTTAAATCTCTCACAAGCTACCACTTGGTCCATCTTGTTATAACTGCCACCACTTCTTCCTCTTTTCATGGATCACTCACAGCACAACTGCACCTGGGCAGTTACTCACCATCTGGGCTTCATATAATGGGCTCATGGGCTGTGATAAAACATGATGGACCGTATGGGCTGCACCTTGGCCCTTGTACATGGACTAGGCTTATTAGGCCCAAGATATTTTTTGGTGCCAACACCATGATAGGAAGACATGAATGTTGTCATCTTATTTTATTGGATTTTACGATTATTCATGAACAAATAACTTTTCATTATGACAGATAAACCATTTTTTTTAAAATTCTAGATTGTTTATGATATAAGTTATTTGTAAATTTTTAGGCAGGTGGTACTGATTTGATTGAATTAATTTATTATGTGTTTGGAACTTATTTTATTTGAAAATTTATGATAGATTAAAGTATGATGAAACATATAACATTGGGGAAAATATATAAAATTTTAGCAGATCCTAAACAGATAACATATAAACAGATCCAAAAATAGATTCATCATAACCAGAACATGGAGAAAAAGAAAATACAAAAAGAAAGAAGAAAGGTGTTGCACATTTTCAGATATAATTTTAGCAAATTCAAAACAAATATGATATTAGAGATTGAAGATAGATCAAAGCCTTTTCATTTTGTTCTCTATTTCTCTGTCTAGATCAAATTTCTGCTTTGAAGATCTGTCTTTGTCGGAAGCTAATGAAGAAGAAGAATCTTGAATCTCAATCGCAAGGAAGAAGAATAAGCACCAGTCTAAGTCACAAGCAAAAGAAGAAGAGAGAAGAAGTGTTGATCAAGGAAGAAGATAGAAGAGGCAGCGAAGGAAGAAGAGAGAAGAAGAGGCATTGAAGAAAAAAGAGAGAAGAAAGGGAAGGAAGAATATAAGCATATTTTGTGTTTAACAAAGAAAGGGGTATTTTAGTCACTTACTATCATTTGCCATTTTCCCTAAACTTCTTCTCGGTTTGTCCTTAATGGCTTACAAATGTTGTATTTTGACCTTCTATATAATTTTTCATTATGTTAATGTGCCTGTTTGGCACAACGGACCACAAAGTGGGTCCGCTACCGGTCCCGCTGTGCCAAACGACACAGCGGGACTAGCAGAATCACTAGCACTTTATAAGCTCTCAATGGGAGCTTATACAGGCGGAAATGCCTACAATTATTTTTAAAAAAAAAGAAGTTAACGTGGGGCCCACACTGGCCCCACTGTTTGTACTTATATAATATTTTTTAAAGTTAACGTGGGGCTCATACTGACCCCACTGTTTGTAAGAAAACTTTAGTTTATTTTTTTATTTTAAGTTAAGTACAATTTATACTTAAATTAATAATACGTAATGCTAATTGCATTTAATAATTAAAATATATTTTATTAATTAATATTTTAATTATTAAATATATTATTAGTAAATTTTAAGATGTTTTGATACTTAAGATTAATTTTAATAAGAACTTATATTTATTAGATTAAATTTAATAACAAAATTTAATATAAAAATCATAAAATCTAATATTTTAATTCAACAACATTTCCATTAATTAGCGTCAGTTTTTGATTAACCAAACACCTCACAGCATTTTTCACAACTTTAAGCTTATTTTTTTTTTCACAGCCTTTCCACTAGCATTGAAAATCAATTTTTCCGCTCTACCGAACGGACCCATTACTAATAGTATTTGTGCAAAATGTCCCACATCATATTATTGTAGGTGTAAACCAGTTGATATGAGCTCGACCTTCCCCTCCACCTTCATTGTGTTTGTTTGTGCTGGAGCATCTAAAAATATTTCATCCGCAATTTCCCTCATTTAACCTATCATCCATATGAAGTGTTGCATGTTTAGGGGTCCCTACACACAGAGCCACCCCAACCCTAAAGCAGCCCAAGCTAGGGCTTTGGCTACCAAGCCGGGACGGGGCACCATCATTTTTTAAGGAAAAAACCCATCCAAAATCATGATTCCTATAGCAACCCATAATCAGCCAATTTTTTTAACCATTTCTCTTTTCCCTCCCTTCTCCCTTAGACCTCATCACGCACATCATTATTAGTCTACCGTCTACGAGCTCAAGCTTAGGTGTTTGCTGAATGCGAGATGGCGAAACCAGCCATACTATCTAATGAGCAAGATTTGATGGATAAACTTGATTTTGAGAATATAATCAGTAACTTTGCATCTCAAAAGTCAAGATGAATATTTTCAAAACATACTTGATAACTTTTTCATGTAAACTAGATTGTGATATTTTTAAAACCCTAAACTAGAATTTATGTTTATGTCTATGTTTTCTATTTAAATTTTGTTGCAAACTTACTGATCACTTTTGATATAAAAATTGTGCGAGCACTTTGCATTTTTTTTTTGGCAATAGGGCATCATTTTATTGCTTTGGGCACCAAAGTGGCTAAGACCTCCCTTGCCTACATTGTGTACAAAATCAATGAATATCCCACTTATCATATGGATTGGGAGACAATTTTGAGGGTTTGTAGCATTGGTTATATTTGAGACACAAAATCTGATCACAAACTAAGTATACTAATTTATATGGTTGGCAATAAGGTTAAGATTAGGAAGAGGGTCCAAAATGATTGGGAAGAAGACAGTTTCAAAGGATTACCAAATATGTAAATTTCTTTCAAACCCCTTCAGATCCCTTCTCCATCTGAATTATTCTCCCAAAATTAACCTCAAGTTTAGATCAATGAGCAATCTACCAAAGATATCAGTACTATTGATAAGAGAAATTGCTATAAAAAAAGATTTTCACTATTAATTTCTCTCTAAAGGTATATAAGTCACAACCCAAACCTTACAACTATATTACCCCCACAATGTATTCAGTATTCACTAATCCAAATACACTGCAAGTACAACCCAAGTGCCCTTGGAGCACAAATCTCGAAGGTTTGAAGTAGGCAACCCTAGCATGGAAAATTCTTTTTGGCTCTTTCAAACATTAATTACCCAAACCAAATTCATAATATGTTTAGTACAACGATGTTGGTTGGGGTCTATATATATATATATATATATATATATATATATATATATATATATATTCTAGAATGTCCTCTTCACTCCAAGTCAACTTTATAATATTGTATGTACATATGCATTAGATTTTTTTCCTTTTAGAAATTACTAGTTTTAGTTCTACTCCAATAAATTGGGGAAAACCAAAAACAATAAATTTTTAGAATGCATCCTCCCAAATTAGTTAAATAATTAAGGCGCTAAATTTCATTGCAACATTTATAATTTATCTATTTGAAGCAAAGATTGAAAAGCATCCTCGCAAACTTGGTAAACAATTAACTCGCCTCACTTCATCGCATAATTTGAATTTGTTGTTACTTTGGTTTTGTTATTTTCTCCAAAATTAGGTAGATTCAATTAGTAGTTTTTCACCAACCAAGAATTTTCAATTCTAGTAGGATAAGTCAAAATAAAAGAGCATTTTTGGGAATGCATCTTATCAATATAAGCATAAATGGTAATAAAAATAAAGGCACCTTCATATATATATAAGAAGAGAATGTGCATACCCAAATCTTCAACTTCTCAAAAATCATTTCTTGCTTCCATTTAGAAGGTTAGACTTTCATTAGAGTTTTCTTTCTTCTATTGTTTGTCTTCAAATGATTTAACTAACAAACTATTTTATATTTATCTTTTTATAGGTCATCAAGTCTTTCAAAAATGGAGAATGTAAGGATGACCAATGACATGTTCTTAGCCCTATCAAAATCTCAAGAACCATTGTTGTCTTCAATATGCATTGATCATATTGAGCAACTGGAAAAACAGCTAAATTCTCTTGAGGTAATTGAAATATATTTTCTTACGTTATATTTTAAATATTATTACATATTCATTTTTTTGATATATACATATATATATTGATGTATGAAGTTGGAGCTACGCGATATGTATATGAGGATTAACAACGATACGAACAGGTATTTGAGGTCGGAAATGAGAAATGTTTACATCGAAAGAAAGCTTAATACCTATCGCGATGAACTCGCGATCAAGGAAGGTAATCTCTCTCACACACACATATGAACAAATCAATCAATTCAGTATGAGATTTTATTGAGTGATTAAGGTTAACCATGGTTTTATATATATATATACAGCTCAATACGAGGAACTACTGCGGGAAACAGATTCATTGCTAGAAATTTTCACAGCCAATCAACAACAATTGTTGGATCAACAACCACCACTGGATATTGACTTGAATTGGACACCAACTTGCTATCAACCTTTGGATTTAATCATGGAACGAACCATGTTTGATTTGAACGAAACTCCAACAGAGGAGGCCGTAATCCTTGAAGAATATATGGATGAGGATAGTTCATTTGAAAATGAATTCTTCATTTAATATATATATATGTATTCCTAATGTGTTCTTGTATTTGGAGTACTAATATTGATAATAATTAAACAAATTAATGCTCCCTCTATATTGTTGTTTTGAATTGGAACTAAAAAAGATTAAGGTTTAATTTGTAATTAATTGCTTCTTTTACCAGTTCCTATTTAATTTATCCAGGAAAAATTATATTATTTTTAAGATAATAATTTTTTAGAAAAGTAGGCCGTAATTCAATTGAAAATAAATTCTTCACTTGATATTTATATACTAAGGTATTCCTAATGTGCTCTTGTATTTGGAGTACTATATTTTATGCAAATAAAAGGTAGCCCAAGTCCAGGTGGGATGTCCAGTCCGCAATCTTATGTGGACAAATTTTGAACTTTGAAAATTAAACACAAATACCCACTGTCTCTCCCCTCCCCCTCACTTTCACGTTCTCCTTCTACTCTTTCTTTCCTCTGTTTTCCTCTCACCGTGAAGAGACTGCGTTGGGGATGAATGAGGTCATTGACAGGTTGAGTAACAATAACACCAAGGTGGTTGAACGAATAAACAACGTTATTCAAAAAAATCTCAATGGGTTTCAAATAAAAAATGATGATTTAGTTATTCCACTGTTTTAATTCAATGAAATAAGTATTGGTCTAGGATGAAATTGAATGGAATTAGTTATTTCTCTGTTTTAATACAATGAAATAATGATTGATCTTAGATGAAATTGAATGGAATTAGTTATTCCACTGTTTCAATTCATGGAATAAACATAGATCTAAGACGAAATTCATTGTTTTCTGAAAGCATATTCCAGAATCCATTGTTCTTTAAAAACACGGTTCGGAATCCATTTCTTTTAACTGTTTTAATTCACTGTTCTTTTACTGAGACAAAATTATTTATTTTACTATTTTAATTTGATGAAATAAACATTGCTCTGCTATGAAATTGAATGGAATTAGTTGTTGCACTATTTCATTTCATGGAATAAAACATAGGTTTGAGACCAAATTCATTGTTTTTTGAAAGCACAGTCTATAATCCATTCGTTTTTATATTAAAATTCTTAAGTGCGTACGTTTCAAACTTATAACTAGTGAAATGATTTTGGAGCAAGCTATTTGTTCTCTTTCATCTAATATCTTCATCAGTTCTTCCTAAGAAGACAAGTCTTCTCTCAATTCTATTGGAGGAGTTTTCAAAACATGTAATGGCCGGGTATACGTTTTTCAACAAGAAAACATAAAATACATCATGAATCCTTGACATTTCAAGAGGCAATGTTAGTCGATTACCACAGGTTCTACAAGAGCAATAATCTCAAAACGACTAATATATCGTGGACTTAACTTACCATATTTACCAACCTCATTACACCTTTCATGGCGATACTTTAAAAAACACATTTAAAAAAACAGCAAAGTCACTTTTATATAATAGAGAAAATTAAAATTAAAATAAATAAATATCAAAACATAATTTTCCAACAAGAGTTTAGAACCACCTGGCCTAATGTGGATAAAATCGAATTTCAAAATATAAAATAGTTGAATTAGAAATTTTAGATTTGATAGTAAAATTCCCAATCCACACACTACTTGGTAGTCTCAACTCAATCAACTCCAATCATCAACACCCAAACAATCAATTGCAAAATATATGAAAAGCAATAAGAATTAAGACTCATTTAATGAGGACAAACTTTATCACAAGAATAAGGAAAAAAAACCTCGATTCTATGAGCAACCAACCACTTTCAAATCCACTATAGAAAATCAAGTGTACCAGGTTACACCCAACATTACAAACCTACACAAGAGAATATACCTAGAGACTCAATCCACTCTTCAATTGACTTGTCCAAATAGTGGAGATGAATATGATCCTCCTTAGAAGAATTATAATCAAATTTAAGGCACGCATTAGCTTGACGGGGAGAGGCCTAGAGTTAGCTCATGTGATAATGAAGATAGATCATACGAATTGACAAGATATAATATTTCACTCTGTTTTATGTTACTATTATTAGTATCTAACAACAAGGTCTAATTACGGTTAGTTTCTTTTTTTTAATATATTTTTTTATAGGCATCTCATTGAGTCAATACCTAGGTTGAAAAGAGTGAAAAGAATGGCTGAAGTTCTAGATTGGAAAAGACTGGAGAAGGTAATTGATGAGAATTCTTTGGCAAGCATAGGGATTAATGATGAAAAATACCCATAAGGTAGACCCCAGAAGTATTATGGCACCTCTGGACATGGTTGGCGAGATGCGGATAGAAGGAGCTAGCGAGGTGAGTGAAGGAAGTGCCTTAGAGTCGTAAGACGCCAAAAGACCCTTGAGCGTGACAAACAAGATGAGTAAAAAGATGGCATTGGTGTCACCAAGAGAGGAGCAAAGGACAAGACCAAACATTGTGGTGACGTGGTGAGCAGAAGCATGTCCAAGTACTAATGTGGCGAGGTGAGCAGAAGACCAAGTGAATAGGATGCATGTCCGCCATGTCACGTGTCCGCAAGACGTGTTTTCACAATGGGTTGGCTTTGAAAATCACTTGATCAATTCTGATAGTATAAATAGAAGACTTGTGTATGAGTTAGAGATCTACCTAAAAAAGAAGAATAGTAATAGGAAATAGTGCTGCAATCAAGGGAAAACCCAAAATAGGACGAATTTTCAAAGTACTCTTGCTTTGATTTTCTTGGGTTAGGCTTGAACCCTAATCAAGGTTGTTATTTAGATTTTGACTCTTTGGGGGTACTCTTGCCTTTTGCTTGGGCTAGGGTAAGGATCAATACTATGGCTTCTTCCTTAGAGATTGGATTAGGGCTTAGTTGTGTAAGTTATATTAAGTCGAATGTATCTTTACTCTCAATTTTTGTTCTTATTGATTGTTCTATTTGAAGTTATTTGATACTTTGTGTTGTTTGGATTGGCTTGGTGTTGGATATGGGAATCAGATCTTCATCAATTTGATGCTCTCATTGAGAGTTAAAATATCTTCTTGTTCCTTTAGTTTTATTTGAAATCGATGGAGACAAATAACTAGAGTACCAACAGAGCAATGTTTGAGGCCTTGGAGGGGAAGGGAAGGAAGATGTCGTAGACATTGAAGGAGGTTATCGGTGTCATGGCTCAACTAACGATGACCCTCAATGAGATAAGGAGGGAGAATATGGAGTTGAGGAGAGAGAGTAGATAGGGTATTAAGAGCTTAGAACGAAGGGTGGCATCATATCTGAGCAGATCTCTAGATCCACTTGTCTATGCAGTTAATAGAGGTGGATAGATAGTGAACTCATGGTGAAGGATCATATTTAGGAGGAATAAAAGTTATTCAAAAGGTGGCTTGGAGGTGATGACCATAGATCTAGGACTTACAATGAAATGAGTCAACCAAGTTACCAACTCCACGAAGAGAAGGATGAAGATGAGTTTTGGGAGGAGCCATGAAGGCATCACCATAAGTCCTATGGTAGACGCGGCTAATGTGTAGGACGAAGATTGTGAAACTATGGTGAGAAAAGGTATATAGAGAATAGGCCATTTGATAGGGGATCCAAGAATCCTAATGCAGATTTGGTTTAGTGGCGGGGACCCACATAAGTGGCTAGACAAGGCCGAGCACTACTTCCATGTCTTCGAGTTGCCACATGAAGAAAGAGTGGCGATTGTATATTTCTACTTGGATGATAAGGTGAGCAAAAAGTTGTGATGGATCAAAGGTCAGTATGACCAGGAAGAAAAAAGGCTAGGATGGAAAATGTTTGAAAAGGAGTTTTTGGCTCAATAAAGACCATTGTTAGTAGCCAACCATCATGGAAAATTGCCTAAGTTGAAGCAAGAAGGACGTGTCTAGGAATATGTGGATGATTTTAGGTGATTATAGACCGTTCTGAAGGGTTGGTTTGAAGCAGCACTACTGGAAGCATTCCTTGTTAGGCTAAAATCTTGGTTGGCGAGTGTTGCAGGTGTCTACCAATTTACACCTTCCAATAAACTTTGATCGCCATATAATGTTGAAGGATGAGACAAAGGCAGTCAACGTGCCACCATATAGCTATGACACTTCCAAAAGGGAGAGATAGAGAGATAAGTGAAAGAAATACTCACGAGTGCTTTGTTCCACCATAGAACTAGTACATTCTCGTAACTAGTGTTACTATTTAGGAAGAATGATGAGAAGTGGAGATTTTGTACTGACTATAGGCTTTGAATGAGGTGACTATCAAGAATAGATTTCTCATTAGGAATAGCTGACAAGATGTTGGACGATTACATGGTGCAAAGATGTTCACCATGATGGATATGAGGGCAGATTACCATCATATTCATATGAAGGAAACATACGTGCACAAAACAGGCTTTAGGACATTGTCTGCTAGGTCACAAGCTCACTAAGACACGTATCAGCAAGAGGCTTGTTCACCAAGGATTGCTCTAAAAATCACTCAGTCAACCCTAATAGTATAAATAGAAAACACATGTATGAGTTAGGAATCTATCTAGAAAGAAGAATAGGAAACAACACTACAGCTAAGGGGAACCCAGAATATGTTGGATCTTCAAAGTACTCTTACTTTGATTTTGTTAGGCTAGGCTTGAACCCTAATCAAGGTTCTTGTTCAGATTTTGACTCTTTGGGGGTATTCTTGCCTGGATTTGTTTGGGCTAGGGTAAGGGCCTGTCAGAATTTAACCAAAGTTTGGATACAACTCAAAGTCTCCCAGAATTGACGAAATGAAAAAGACAAGTGGGATTCACTATGGGGCCCACGTGGAGTAAATAGAACACAGAGACATGTTCTTTTTTTGTGTAACATGGTGATGTCTTTGTCTTTTATTTGTGTAACATGGAGAAGTCCTTGTTTTGCGTAAGTTTTTTTTTTCTCTTTAAATGGTAGAGGAGTGTCGTGTGTGAGGGTGTGCTGTAGGGGTTGCAAAGCCGAGGGCAAATGGGAGTGGTGAGAGAAAGTCCAATATAGATATTTGATTGGTTAGTTCTTGAGTTTAAGAACACATCTATTTTGTAATCTTCTTCGTATTAGTGAAATTCTTCGTTGTTCTTCACCCGAAGACTTAGACAAGGTGTGTCGAACCTTGTTAAATCCTATGTCTTCTTTTTCTCCTTTGTTTTCACATACTTTATATCTTCGAGTTTTGTTCGTTAATTCACAACAAAGTGATATCGAAACTTAGGTTCAATGGTTCTTGCAAAATTCAAAATAGAAAATTTTGATGGAGAAAATAGTTTAAGTTTGTGGCATGCCAGGATGCACGTAGTTTTGTGACAACATTGTTTGATGAAAATTTTGGATGCAAGCAGCCAAGTTACACAAAGAAAATGTAGCAGAGATAGACGAGAAGATGAAGTGGCACTCATTATGGTGGAGATTTATTAGAATTAGATCAAAATTTGGATACATCTCAAAAACTTCCAGAATTAAAGAAAGGAAAAGAAAAATGGGACTCAATATGGGGCCCAAGTATGGTAAATAGAACAAAAGGACGTGTTTTTTTTGTGTAACATGGTGACGTCTTTGGTTTCTCTTTCCTCGTATTAGGTAGAGAAGTCCTTGTTTTGCATAGTTTTTTTTCTCTTTAAATAGGAGAGGAGTGTCGAGTGTGAGGGTGTGCCTCAGGGGTTGCAAAACTAAAGGTAAAAGCAATGGTGAGAGAGAGTCCAATATAGAGATTTTGTTGGTTCTCTATTGGCGCCGACGTGAGATCAAGAGATAACGAATCAATAATAGTACACACTACACAAGCAGCAAATCAAATCAACTACACAGTTTACCAGTCGATTCGACTATGAGAAGCCTATCTCCTCTTTAGCGAAGCCAATCCCTCATCGATGACTACGAGAAGTAGCAAATTGTTCTCTGATCTAATTCTCTATCTGACATCGACGTGAGAGCAGAGGAATGGAGTGAGAGTGATACTCTGTGAGTGTGACCTACTAACCTAATCAACACTAATTTGTGTAAAATAAAATTATAATTTAATTTTTTATCATTTATCATATATATAATTATAACTAAAACTAAAATTATTAATTTAATTTATTATCTTAATGGGTTATCGGGTGACCTGATAACCCGATAATACATAATAATCTAACCTAGAGCCCGGCCATGTTAACTTCGTAAAGAGCTGGGTAAGGCATGGTCCGATAAAAATATTTTTTGGTTAGTGTGATAAGACCCGGGTTGGGTCGGGTCTCTATGTCAATCCAGGTTTAAACACCCAGTGGACGACCCTAGCTGTGGATATAAATTTACATGTAAGGAGGTGATTGTAAGTAGGGGTGATAAAATTTTATCCGATCAGGATTATCGAATCTGTCGACCAGGATCAAACCAAGTTTGTGACGGATCGAGTTTTAACACAAGAGGGGGGGTGAATTGTGTCCCCAAATTCCAATTGGAATCCCTTTTTCAATTTAAACAAATTAATGGCAATTAACAAGTAGCACACAAATTTGGACTCTAATGATTTTCCTAATCAATATTCAATCCAATGCAAGATGTGATACAATATAGTGAATGACCAAATATCAAATAATCAAGAATTGCACAAAACAGATTTTCAAGCAACACACTGCACACAGATTTTTCAACTCAGATTTTACCTATCAAATGATGTCAAAATGCAACGAAATTTTATATGCAATGTCACAACACCTTAATAAACACTATATCAAAATTTCAGATCAAAATTCAAAGTTTAAGGCAGTCTACTAATCTCGGACAGATTAGGGTTTTGAAAATCCTGCAGTTTGAAACAAGTAGTAAATATAAACAAGTAAACAAAGAAATCAACACAGTGATTTATAGTAGTTCGGAGACCCTTCTCCTACGTCTACTACCTAGATTCACCAACCTAGGATTTTCAACCTCCACTAAGGATGTGGTTTTCTCAAGAGCTCCACAAAACTCACAAGGGTTTTTAGGTCACCCTTGAAACTAAAGATTTCAAGACAATCTTCAAACTTTACAACCAAGGGTTTCTAAGAACTCCCTCAAACTTCAATGTTTGTAATATGCCCTAACAAAGGGACTTTAAGTGAAGAACTTTCAATAACAACAATCACACACTCACGGGTAGGATTTTCAAGTAGGTAAGGTGAGGTGATTTTGGGAGAAATAACACCTTGAGCTCAAGTGAAAGCACCCTCTCTTTGCAGCAGCAAAATGGTGAGAAGGCCTTGAGTAGTGGGTCAAGAAGAAGCTGGGATTTTAGTAGACAATGGATGCTTGAATGTTTGAAAGCTTTGAACAAAGTTCTCTCTTGATTGCAAATGCTTCTCCAAGTTGTATGAAAGGGAAGATCCTCTTTTAAAGGCAATTCTCTCCTATGCTTGCAGCCATTGGATCAAACTTCAAGAGTTGATCTCTACCATCCATTGCAGCTCCTAATCTTGGTCATTGAAGATTTGAGCAAACAAATCTCCACCATAGAGCATATAGACGTTGCACATGCTCCTTTTTTTAAGTCAAAAATTGCAAGCAAGAAAGTTGTCTTATGCACAACCATTTGATCAATGTATGTCTTCAAATCTTGACCAGTCAAACTCTCTTTAATTCTCAGCCATGGATGTAGATTGTACTATGCCATCTTGTCCCTTCATTTTGAATCAAAGACTTCAAAAGTGATCTCTTAGTCAAGGATCTTGTTTGATTGCACCAACCTAACTTTCTTGGTAGCACATGTCTTGAGTGAAAATGTCAAACAAGAATATATCACTAATGATAGAGAGGACAAGGTTTGTCCCACATGTTTGAAAAGAGTTGTATCTCCATGAAGACCACAACCAATAGCCTCAATGTTTGATTCATTCAACTTGATAAAGTGCCTTAGTGGAAAGTTGGCAAATATAGGATTTTTCATAGTTTCCTAGAGCTCCAAGCTCATTCTTAGAAACTGGACTTCGACCACTCTTGAACATACTGAATTCTGAGCCATATGAGACCACAATGATGATTAACCTACAAGGAAATAGGAGGTAGAACTCCCCAATTGCATGTAAGCTCAAAGAGCTTCATATAGAGCGCATAGGTTAATTACATTAGAAAAACAATCCAGAAAATTCATATTACTGCATGATAAATCATTTTATATGTAGTATAATGTCCATGTAAAATTTCATAACAATCGGAAATCGTTTGGTCACTCAACCAAGCAATTTGATCACTAATAGTGAAACCGATAAATTCTAAATGTAAATTCAAAGTCATTTTGCAAACTCAGTGTAAATGACCTTTTCTCTTGAACTTTAATAAATCAAATATGTTCATAGTGATGAAACTAAGATGCACACGAAATTTCATTTAAATCGGAGTTCATTTGGTTCACCACGTTCACAAAGAACACATATGCACAAAATTAGGTAAAACCTAGTTTTGGCGGAATTTAAGCATATGACCAAATATATATGTGATGCACTTAATTTCTCATGATTATAGTCCTAGAACATATATTACACCTTCATGTGCATGTGATTCAAGTTTCAAGTCATTTGGACCTAAGTAAGATAAATTATGATCATTAGAAGATTAATGCCCTAACTTAGTCCATGTATGTTTGTTTCCAAAACTTAATTTCCAGCACTATCTAAAAAATATATAGTCATTTAAATTCAATTCATATAAATCAAATATTGCTTTAATGTTTCATTATGATTTATAAATGATTTAATATCATCAAAATTAGACATATAGGACCATAGGTCCAACAGTTTGGACATAACTTATATGTCTGAAATCGGTTTAAAACTGGGTCTGGGTCCAAACACGCCGGTTTACTTATCCAGACCTTAACCAGAATTAGTTTATTGTTGAATTTATTTATCCGGATTTAAACCAATATGAGTTTGATCAATTAGGTACGTATGAAATCCTATCCGGGTTAGGGTCCAAACAGGTAAATATTTCGTAAACACTTGATGTTGTCTGACCTGGAATCGACCCAAAACCAATTTTTTGCCAACCATAATTGTAAGGAGTGAACCCACATGTAAATTCCATTTTGATAAAGTAAAAGAAAAGCAAAGTTTTATAACCAAAAATAGACTTCGAAACCATGACCTATACAATAGAAGCCAAGTTCAATATAATTTGAATACCATATGATCTGAAGATTTATACATGTAAATAACATAGTTATTATTCACAAATCAGTTTTTGTTCCATATGGCAACAATGGAGTGCCTCCAAGAATCCCAACTTTTTCCCTCAAGTTTGTATCCATTCTCGGTTGTCGCACATTGTTAAACACCAATACGGTGTCGTAGTAATTAGGTTTCTTTAGGCGGCAATCTTGGAGCCCTTTCTTCTTTGTATAATACACGTCCATTATTGTATTATTTTGATTGGGATAGTACTTAGGTTGTAAGTGATGGTTTCAGTGAAATTAATAAGAACAGAGCTGAGAACTTCTTCTGATTACTCTCTCATCTCTCCTTGAGATTATTGTCTGTTCTCTTTGTTTTGATGGTATCGGAGCTCTAGTCTTCATCATTGAGATCTTTGTCTTCACAACTTCATGTCTCTCACCCCTCCAACCGACGATACTGGTGCCATTACGACTTCTACAACCGATGGTACTGGTGTTATCACCCCTTCAGCCTCTACACCACCTATCACAGGCTATGTGCCTTCATCCATCAACATTGATGATCCGTTTCTTCTTACTCCTACTGATTATGCAGTCAACAAGTTGATTTCACTCACCCTCACTGGTGATGATAATTATCACATCTGGAGTTGTACGATCTTGACGGCACTTGAAGCTCGCAACAAACATAAGCTTGTTGATGGCTCACTTATAGTGGATAATCCCGATGATACTCGTTATTCCTCTTGGAAGCGATGTAATAGTCTTGTGGTTACTTGGCTCTTGAATTGCATTTCCCAACATATCGTAGGTAGTTTGTCTAGTTCTACTACGGCTTGTGGCTTATGGCTAGATCTATAGTTGTGGTATGCATCTTCAAATGATACTCGAGTTTACAAACTTCGCCAAGCTTTAAGTGCCACTCATCAAGGCAGCATGAATGTCACAGAATATTACACTAAACAAAAGAGTTATTTGGATGAACTAGCATACTATAATGTGATTCCTACTTGCAGCTGTGGTACTTAAGCTGCTCTTTAACAACACCAGGAGAAGACAAATACTATGTTTTCTTGATGGGTCTAGGTGAATGCTTCTCTGCAAAACACAGCCATATTTTATCTTTAGATCCTCTTCAAGGGTCACTACAGCTTTATCCATGGTCCTTCATATGGAGAGGCAGTAAAGCGTTTCCTCTGGCCAATCTTCTCCAGCTCAACTTGAAGCCTCTACAATGGCCGCCAAGGGAGCGACCAACCTAGATATTGGGAAAGGTGTTTCCTCTAATTATCCAAACCGTCGTGACAGTTTATCCTGCAATTATTGTCACAAACAAGGACATACCATCGATAAATGCTATAAACTCAATGGTTATCCTCTGGGGCAACCAAAATGACAAACTCGCTACGGGAACAATTCTCGTGGTGATAAAGCTCACTATGCCTACAGTGGCGCAACTTTCCCATCATCGAACTTGCCTCAGTCCTCTTTGCAGATGCCTCCAGAGCTTTGCAATCAACTCATGAATTTTCTAAAATTGACTTCCAACGTGTCTCAGCAAAATGACACTTCCATTTCCAATATTTCTTCAAGTAGCAATTTTCATGTGCAAACCCCTTTGCCTACTGTTTCTACAGTGGCAGGTAAAATTTTTTCCACTCTTCCGATTCTCTTTGTCTTGACTTTACCAACGCTTACTGTCATCCCTTGGATAATTGACAGTGGGGATAGTGATCACGTTGTTAGTTCCCCTGCTTATCTTCGTTCCGTAAAACCTTTACATAATTCCTATGTTACACTACCAAATGGAGAGAAACAAGTGACTACTCACATTGGTTCTGTTCATTTGCACAATGGCTTGATGCTTAATCAAGTTCTTTATGTTCCCACTTTTGATATCAATTTGATTTCCATGAGCAAACTCACTTCTTCCCAAACTTATTCCCGGATATTTAATTAGAATTATTATCTATTGCAGGACTCAGTCACCTCGAAGAAGATTGGAATGGGAATATGCATAGAGGGCTTTATTTTTTGAAAACACCTACTCCAACAATCAATTCTGTTTTGTCTCTTCCAAAACCGCCAGACTCCATGCTATTACATCATCGTTTGGGACATCGTTCAAACTCTTCCAATGCTTTTTTGCCTAAGCCCTTGTGTCATTCTTTTGAGTTTTGTTGAGTCTGTCCTCTAGCTAAGATGAAACACCAACCCTTTAGCCTTAGTGTAACTCAAAGTGTGTCAATTTTTGAACTTATGCATGTAGACATATGGGGACCTCATTCCCTTACTTCTATTGATGGATACAAATATTTTTTGACTATTGTCGATGATTTTAGTCGCACTACTTGGATCTACTTGATGCATACCAAAACTGAAACCCGATTTTTCATCCAACAATTCTGCAACTATGTTGAAACACATTCTGATACTAAGGTTAAAACAATTTGCTCTGACAAGGGATTGGAATTTTAGATGCGAGACTTCTATGCTTCCAAAGGCATTTTTCATCAAAAGACTTGTGTTTACACTCCTTAACAAATTGGGGTAGTGCAGCGTAAACACCAACATATTATCAACACTGCTCGAGCCTTGAGGTTTCATGCTCACTTACCTGAAACTTTTTGGAGTTTTTGCACTATTGCTGCTGTTTATCTCATTAACAGACTCCCGTCTCATACTTTAGATAAATATAGTCCCAATCAAATTTTGTTTAACAAACCTCAAGACTATGCCAATCTTCGGGTGTTTGGATGTTTATGTTATTCTGTAGTTACCTCTCCAAAACGCTCCAAATTGTCACCTAGAGCACGGGCTTACATTTTCTTGGGATATCCTCTCGGGGTCAAAGGCTACAAAGTCTTTGATTTGGAAACACATGATATTTTTATTTCACGTGGTGTTCAATTTCATGAACACATTTTTTCTTTTCATATGCCTCCTTCCACATCTAGCTCTCCTAACTCTCCACCTGATGATGTGGTTCACGACATTCTACCTCTCCTAATGCATGACCATCCTTTACCTCAACACCTTCCTTCACCAACATCAGTTGCCACACCAACTCCATCACCCAATGCTTCTGCTTCTTATTCAGACCTGTCCCTTTGTACTTCATTCTCTACTCCTCCACCTATTCGCCACTCCTTGCGCCATACACACCCACCTTCCTATCTCCAAGATTATCACTACAATTCTGTTATATGCATCAGCTCCAGCAGCTTCAAGGGCAGAGTCTGTGACACTTTAGCCCATTAGTAAGTTTCTTGACAACTCTAATTTCTCTTCCTCTCATACTTCATTTCTCTATTCTATCTCTTCTTCCCGTGAGCCTGCTCACTTTGCTGAGGCCGTGAAGGGATTAGTTTGGCATAAAGCCATGAACCTTGAATTGTAAGCATTGGAGATAAACAATACTTGGACATTGACCTCTTTAACTGCTAGCCATAAAGCAATTGGCTTTAAGTGGGTTTACAAGATCAAATATAATCCCGATGACACACTTGAACGTCACAAAACACATTTGGTTGCTCAAGGTTTTATACAAAAACCTGGTTTTGATTACAATCAAAACCAGTGGTGAAGATGGTTACGGTCCGTATTTTTTCTTACCTTAGCATCAATGTACAGTTGGTCCTTACATCAATTGGACGTCTATAATGCCTTCCTCAATGGTGACTTGCATGAGGAGGTATATATCCTTCCTCCTGGTTATCACACCTCTGATCCCACTCTTGTTTGCTTGGTCTTCTTCGCTATGGTTTTAAACAATCCAAAAGTGATTATTCTCTGTTCACTGTGAAGAAGGGGCAGGAGTTTGTTGCTCTTCTTCTTTATGTCGACAATATGGTTATAGGTGACACAAGTGAGGTTCTCATCCAGTCTGTTAAAGATTATTTGTGTTCTAGTTTCAAACTTAAGGACCTCAGGCTCATGAAATATTTTTTGGGCCTTGAGATCTCTCGATCTTCATCTGGGTTGATCATCAGTCAACGAAAGTACTCCTTGGATCTATTACATGATTCTGATTTTACTAATGCTAAACCTCTCACTTCCCCTACTGAATTGAATACTCACTTGTCCGTCACTTCAGGGACGTGCCTTGCTGATCCCACTTCTTATCGTCAGCTTCTTGGTCACCTCATGTATCTCATAGTGACCCGCCCAAACATCTCTTATGTTGTTCATCATTTAAGCTAGTTCTTACAAGCTCTTGCAGACTTGCATCTTCTCCAGGTCAAGGACTTTTCTTCCCCTCCAGTTCTTCATGTGCTATTCGTGCATACTACAACTCAGACTAGGGAGGGTGCCCTGACTCTCATTGCTCTGTTACTGGTTTTTGTATTATCTTGGTGGTTCCCTTATTTCTTGAAAGTCGAAGAAATAACACATTGTCTCGCGTTCATTTGCTGAGGCTGAGTACCGTGCAATGGCAAACACTTGCAGTGAACTTGTTTGGCTTTCAGCTTTACTTCATGATCTACAGGTTCATATTCCTCAACCTATCTCATCATTCTGTGATAGCAAAGCCGCATGTACTCCTTGAGATTGATTATTATTTTGTTCATGAAAAAGTGCAACTGGGCTTCTTAAAACTCTTTCATGTAGCTTCCGCAGAGCAACCCAGTGATTTCCTTACTAAGTCGGTAACCGTACAACAATTGAACCATCTTTTGCGCAAGCTGAACATCGTCAATGCATACCATTCACCTTGTGTGGGGGTGTTAAACACCAATACGGTGTTGTAGTAATTAGGTTTCTTTAGGCGACAATCTTGGAGCCCCTTCTACATGTAGTAACCGGTTTTCGTCCGGCCAAAAATAATACAAAAATTCAAAAGCCCTTTTTGGACCCACAAGCCTATAAAACTCATTTCCTTGGCCTATGAGCACACAAATATTCATAATTCATTTCTTTGATCCATGAACCCATAAGTACCCAAAATTTTGGTCCAGCCCACCAATGAATCAAAACTCTAGAAAATATTTAGGAGTAAAAGGAAACAAAAAAACATAAAAATAAAATAAAATAAGGTTAAGAAAAAGACAAAACAATGGGTAGGAGAGGGAGGTGGCGTGAAAGAAGAAAAGAAAGGACAAAAGGGGTATAAAAAGGAGAGTAGGGTTTAAAGTTGAGGGGACATGGTAGGGGGTTTAGAGGCTCTTGGTAAGGGTCGTTCTAAATGCACATTGTTTTTACTTTGTACACACACATTGTTAAATGTGTTGATTTGACATTCTATTATGTCTCTCTGTCCATCATATCATTACGAAATTTTTTTATATAAATATGTAGCATTGAAATCGGTGATTAGACATAAACATGTCTGCCATCCCCTCCCTTCTCAGTCAAAAACTATGACTCATTCGTGTGACCCCACCTCACCCAGACCAACTAATTACCCCACACAGACTCAAATATATACATATATATATATATATAATAAAGTAAAAAAGACAAGCAATTGTAATGAAAATGCAAATACAAGGAAAACTAAACAATAATGACTCTCTCGCTCACACCGCCTGTGAGACGGACCCCCGCCTCATCATACATCTATGCTCCAACTCTATATATCTATGTCCATAGTCTCTACTACCTCTTTCTTTGTCTCTCTTAGCTTACTCCACGCCAGTGTAAGGGATGCTAGTGTTTCTACAATGGCAATATCTTTTCTCAAAGTTATTCATCCTTTCTTTGATCCCAGAAAAAAAAACTTGCTTGTGCACAAAGTATTTGTTTATTTTTCTCTTTTATCTCTAAGAGATGATGAAGAGGAGATACTAGCAAAATGGGTTATAATGGCGTGGAGTACGTTTGTCAGTCGAGCCATCTACGTAGGTACGTTTGTGTTTTTTTTTATTTAATTTTTTTTATCGTTTGACATGAATCATGAAATTAATATAGCACACTAGATATTTATATTTATTTATTGTAAGCAAAATATAATTAAGTCTCCATTGTTCAACAGCTATGGATTCTCAAGTACCGCCTTGTTTGATAGGACGGACAGAGTGCTCAATCCGTAGCTTGGTCTAGTGTTTGTCCAGTGTTCTAAGGAAGTGAGTCCCTCTTTTAAGTTATTCCAGTTGCCATCTTGTCAGTTTTCGAAGAAAAGCAAGGGTTCAAGCCATTCATTACGTAGCCCCTCTAAAACCATTACCTATCCCGTCCAAAACAACATATACCTCAACAGCAGAAGAAGGAAGTCACCCTCAATGCCCTTCAACTGATCATCTTACTTTCCTAATCAATAAGAGCAATCGGGCTTAAGAGAGGTGGGATAAGTAGGACTCACCAATGTGAATGGACACCACATAATAGATTTTGAGAAATCCATGCCCCACAACTAAATAAGCCCGCCAATAACTCCGGAGAGGAATATAGGTGCTTGCCCTTCAGTCTATCAAAAAAAATATTTAGTTAACATTTGATTAACTACACTCACCCAAACTTCGGACTTAATTTTTATTGTTGCAGATATGGACCATTTGGAAGAAATGAGAGCTTGGGCCGAAGATTTACGATTGTCAAGTCGCAGTTCTAGTGATAAGGTAAATATAGATATTGAAGAAATTTCTTATTTGTGATACAAAATATTTTGATTAATTACAGATATTCAAGTAAATTTTTTTGTTGACAGGATTATACTATAAGAAATGAAATGAAAAAAGAAGAACTTGCGGATGATTGTGAAGAAAAAATTGAAGTTGACGTTACATATTCATTTTTAACCGAGATGGTATAACAACTAGGGAAATAATATGTCATCTATTTTGAACATTTTCAGCAAACTTGTTTAACTTTATAACAATTATAAATTTTTTTAGGTGTTCGATTCACGTCAATCATTGATTGATTGGGTTCAAGAAACATGGCGTAATTTGGGATATATCATCATTACAAGAAGCTCATCGGGCTCATCATTATTGTTGCAATGCGAGCGCAGTGGCACGTACAGAAGGAGGAGAACCTCAACGAAGTCAACAGGCACGAAAAAGCTTGATTGTCCTTTCAAACTTAAAGGGGTGAAACTATGTGGAGCTGATGATTGGATGGTAAAAGTGTCATGTGGAATGCACAATCATGCCACTGCGTCATATATGGAGGGGCATCCGTACGTTGGTCGCCTTTCTAACTTTGAATTGAGATAATGGTCGATATGTCTAGCGATCATGTCAAGCCACGAGACATCTTGGCATCATTGAAGAAACGAGATGCAAAAAATGCCTCCACTATTAAAACAATATACAATGCACGACAGAAATTCTGAACTTCTAAAAAAGCCAGTAAATCCCACATTCAGTCTCTAATGTCATTCCTACATGAGCACATGTACATTTTCTATTATCGAACCGATGATATAACCAACGAGCTCCAAGATTTATTCTTTGCTCATCTAGACTCGTTAGAAATACTACGTGCATTCCCACATGTTTTATTAATGGACGCAGCATACAAGACGAACAGGTTCAGGATGCCTCTTATTGAGATTGTTGGGGTGACTCCAACAAATATGACATATTACATAGCATTCGTGCTCTTGAATTCTGAGAAGGAGGACAATTATACATGGGCTTTAAGGTGTTTGCAATCAACAATAGAGGAAAGCATTGCCCCAAGAGTTATTGTCACCAATAGAGAGTTGGCGCCGATGAAATCATATGCTCTGGTATTTCCTGATACAAAGAAACTACTCTGTAGATGGCACATATATAGGAGTGTTTTGGCGAACTGCAAAAGATTATTTCAAAATAAGGAATCATGGGATGCATTCTACTCCTCATGGAATACGTTGGTGGAGTTTGAAAATGAGATTGCCTACGTGTACAATTTGGCACACCTAGAGGTAACCCTACAAAACTATGCATTTGTGGTTAATTACATTAAAGATGTATGGTTGACACCATAAGGAGATGTTTGTCTCTGCTTGGACAAATACGTATTTGCATTTCGGGAACTTGACCACTAATAGGGTCGAGAGTCAGCATGCAAAGTTAAAGAAATACCTGGGATCATCACAGTCAGACGTTGAGTCCATAGTATCTTGCATTCATCAGCTCGTCCAAGCTCAGGCCACATCAATCAAGGCTAGTTTGGAGAAAAGTAGACATCTCGTCAAGCATCGGTTCAACACAGATCAATTCAGAGAATTACGTGGTTTTGTTTCGATTGTTGCGTTGAATCTGATTTTCAACGAATCTGAGCAATCTAAAGTTGTCAGAGAAGATTCGTACACCTGTGGATGTAAACTTCGCACAATCTATGGACTACCGTGTGCGCACGAGCTTTCAATATAAGTAAATGATAGTCAACCTATACCACTTGCTTCAATCGATGCATTCTGGAAGAAACTTGACCTATCGCCATGTGTTTCTCTTAGAGATGATGACATAGATTATACTGTTGAGCTACAAATGTTTGCAGAACAATTTAACCGTCACTCACGACCAGGAAAGTTCAATCTACCGCGGAAGATCAGGGAGATAATTAAACCCTCAACTACTATAGTACAAGATCCAGTTGTTTTGAAAAGTACACGTGGACATCCCTCTTCGAAGAAAAAAGCAGAATTACATACTCATTGTAATCCTATCACACCCGACTCCGTAGAACACGATTTTCTTCAATCATACCAAAAAAGTAGACACAGTATTTCAATGGGACATCAATCCTCATTGAAAAAGGCAGGTAAAGTAACTCATACAGAACCAGGGAGACACAGTTGCTCATCCCTCTACGGTACTCCACCACTCCCTACACAAAGGAGTTCCAGATCAAGTAACGTTACGCATGAACATATTTATGTTCGCCAGTTTCCCCCAATATTACATCCTTACATTGGGTCTGTACAAGATGTAATACCTGATGGAAATTGCAGCTTTTGGGCAATAGCTGTTTGTCTTGGTTTTGGCGAACATGCATGGGATACTATCCGTCGTGACTTGATAGGTGAGTTGAGCGCATTCTGGCATGAATATGTTGCAATGTTTGGTAGTGAAGAGCATGCATTGGGTGTTCACAACTCACTGAACTTCTTTGAACTAGATAGAGCAGCACCAGTTCAGCATTGGATGACAATGCCAAACATGGGTCTCTTGATTGCTTCGAGGTACAATATCATACTACACGTTCTTAGTTTTGCATAGAGCTTCACGTATTTACCACTGCGATCAACTCCTCCACCGCAGTATCAACATGTAGCTATCGCTATCGGACACTTTAATAATAATCACTACATCCAGGTTTCCTTAACTGGGGGTTACCCGATGCCTACCATTGTGCCTCAGTAGAATTACTTCAGGTATGAGTGCGCAGCTGCATGGGTTTTACCATATATGGAACAACTTGATATATACATGCATCATACTCGTTCTAGGTTTCCTCCTGAATCTATTGTGGTAGAAGATTAGTAATGTAACAAATGCTATAATGCTTAAATAGAGTATTTGTTAATAGACTCTGATGAGAATGCTTTAATACATGAAAAATAAAGATGTTCTTTTAGCGTAAAAAAATGGCTTGAATTAGTGTACCAAAAAAATATAAACACCTAATAGTATTTGATTGATCGAAAAAATATGAACACCTAATAAAAACCAATGAATCGGGAGCCTCAGCGTTTTTTTCTGAATTAAAGTATTATAATATTAGATTTCATAATTTTTATATTAAATTTTGTTATTAAATTTAATCTAATAATATAATTTTTATTATTATTAAAATTTAGTTTAAACATAGTTATTTTTATTAATATAATGATTTTGTAATAATTTTTATTTTTATTAATCTTACATTTAATTTAATAAATTAAATTTACTAATAAAATTAATGTTAAATATAACATCAGATTTTTCTTTAAAAAAAATGTAAAAAACTATCCAATCCACGTGGCACAGTCTTTTGACAAGTTAACGCCAATGTAATTGATGGATAGAGAGACAAAAAACTATCCGTGTCTCGTGTCTCTCTCTAGCAAAAAAAAGGGTAGTTCTAATCACTGTGTGTACTAAGTAAATGCACATTGTTTTTACATTGACTGAGAAGGGAGGGGATGGCAGGCATGCTTATGTCTAATCATTGTGTGTACTAAGTAAAACGTGTGTGTATTTAGCAATTACCAGGAAGAAATCACAAAGGAGATCTGGTGTGGCAGGAGAGGGCGGCTGCACAGGAGCAAATCAAAAGGGAGGTAGCGTGTAAGAAGAGAAAAGGTGTAAGAGAGATGGGATTTTGGCACAAAAAAGAGAGGAGACATGGGAAAAGGAGAAAAGGTGTAAGAGTGGCAGTAGAGATATAAGGGCGTAAGAGGTCATATACAGGGGGCAAAAAAGAAATTTAAGAGACCAAGAAAAGAAGAAAAAGAGAGGTTTTTCGTGTGAGAAAAAAGAGGAGAACAAGCAGGAAAAGAGAAACAAAAAAGCCAAGAGGAAAAAGAAAAAAGGAGAAGAAAAGAGAGGAACAAGAGAAGAAGAAGAGAAAAGAGTGTCTCCTCCTTTAACTCTTGAAGGTAATATTCGGCACACATCTCTGTATCTCTCTATTTTTCTCTGATTCTATCTTTCATTCATACTTTGCATCTCTCTGACTTGGTTTCCTTGGTTTCTATGATTTCTTAGGTTTCATATGTTACTTGTTCTATATGTCCAAGTTGCTAGCTCGGATGCTTGTTTAGATGGCCTTTGTTTATATTGTCTATATATTCTTGTTTATATTGGCTCTTTTGGATCTGTTTATATGGGTTGTTGTTTATATCAATCTATTTATATTGATCGCTCCTGTTTATATATATGTGTGTATATTGTTCGGGTTTTTAGAGATGTTTATATGCCTATATTCTGTTTATACTAATGATGAACTACTGAGATGTTGTTTGAGTTTGTTTTAATCTCTTTTGCGTGTATGTGTGGTGCATATATATATATATCGTGTCTGAGAGCATATTATATATATATATATGGTGTCTGTGTGTGAATGTATATGTATAGATACCGTGGGTTTGTGTGTGTATGTATATATATGTATATTATATATATATATATATATATATATATATATATATTGTATATGTGCTTGTATATGTATATATTCCAGTTTGTATATATGTGTTCGTGTGGGCATGTTTTTAATATATATGGACTGAATTTGATTTGAGTTTTTATGGCATTTGAGCACAATTTTGACCCTCCATTTTCATGTTTGATGTTGGGTTTGGGCCGGGCTTGACCACACTTGGACCGAGGGGCAATTTAGAGGACTTGGGCCGAAGGGCATACTTAGAGGAATTGTGGTGGATTTGAGCATTGGCCCCATGGGCTATATTTGTACATTATTTCTATTATTTGTATTTTTCATTTTTATTCTGAAAAGTGTAAGCCCTTGTAATAGTGTAGCAAAAATAGTAAAAATGTATACATAGATATTGTTGGTTGCTAGAAGCATATAGATATTAGGTTGCTAGAAGCATATAGATATTAGGGATTGATTTTGTGAATGATGATTGCATTAGAATGCATGCTTAGGACTTTGATTTTTCTTATTATGCCATGCTCTAGATGGATACTAGGATTGTTTGAATGGCATGAAAACAAATGCAACGCGTCGGTCATTTGATTAATCCAAGCCGTCTCACATTAATAAATACACCAAGAATAAATTATGGAACCCTTATGTTTCGTTTAAATGCCAAGGAGCCTTCAAGATATTGGGGTTCCATTGGCATTCATCCAAAACATTTGGATTTCGTGGACCCGGAAAGCAAATATGTTTTTAGGGATTAGGAGAATTTATTTAAGAATTCAAAGGTGGGTTTAAAGATATTTGGCCAGCCTTAAATAGATTCTTTCTTTTCTCATGAAGAACATAATTGTGAGTAAGGCTTAAATTGAACCTTATTCCTTGATTGTGGACCCTTTTGGTTCATCAACCAAGTCCTCAAGAGCACCCTTTTTCCAAATATCCAAACCCACTCTAAGTGGTATTTTATCCAATCTTTGGCCAAGCTGGGAATGACCCCAATAATCCCGTGCACACCCCTTTTTTAAAATATTCAAACCCACTCCAAGTGGTATTTTATCCAGTCTTCGATCAAGCCGGGAATGGCCCCAATGATCCCGTGCACATCCTTTTTTTCAAATATTCAAACCCACTCCAAGTGGTATTTTATCCAGTCTTTGGCAAAGCCAGGAATGACCCCAATGATCCCGTGCACACCTTTTTTTTCAAAATTACCAAACCCACTCCAGGTGGATTTTATCCAATCCTTGGCCAAGCCGGGAATGGCCCCAATGATCCTGTGCACCTTGTTCTCCAAACCACTCCAAGTGGATTTTTCATCACATTTCAATAAGACTCATCAAAATGGGATTTTCAAAAACAAATAAGAACCAAATAGAAAAACATTCAAAGGTAACCGATTTCGGGAGTTGTGGGGTGCCTAACACCTTCCCTATACTCAATAGACCCCCTTGCCCATTTTTCTCGTAGACCAGAATGAATGTCCAATTGCATCCTAAAAATCAATTGGTGGCGACTTAATTGTTTTTCATGCCGGTTGCTTCAGTACACATCCATTATTTTATTATTTTGATTGGGATAGTACTTAGGTTGTAAGTGATGGTTTCGGTGAAATTAATACCAACAGAGCTGACAACTTCTTCTGATTACTCTCTCATCTCCCCTTGAGATTATTGTCTTTTCTCTTTGTTCTCACACATTTTGCAAAATTTTACTCTAGACGAGCTTGAGAGTTTTTTTGGAATCCTCAACTACATCTGGCAAGCTAGAAACAACGTGATTCATGGTGATAATCATACTCCTTTAACTTCAATTGTCCACTACTCCTCGAAACAGATTTTGGATTTTAGAGCTATTATAATATTGAATCCAGTAGCCAGGATTCCCAGGCCAAGGGCTAATATTGTTTGGTAGCCTCCTCCCCATGGTGCTCTTAAAATTAATATCGATGACTCCTGAGAGCCAGGTAAGACTTTTGGTGGAGTGGGAGCACTCATGAGAGATCATAGAGGTCATGTAATCAGAGCGGCCATGAAACAAGTGTTCTCTGTGGTGGGTCCCTCAGGCCTCAATGGTGGAGATGGTTGCCTTTGGTTATGGTATAGAGTTGGCCCAATCTTATGGAATTTCTAGTTTTGTTCTGGAAGGAGACGTTCTGGAGGTTGTCTAAGCTATCTCAAATGGACGATCATCTTTTGCTCCCCATGGCTTTATGTTGGATCATATTCAAGATCAATTATCACATTTAAATTGTCAGGTTATGTTTACTCCTAGGGACGTTGATGCCTTAGCATCCTAAGGTGCTATTTGTCCAAATGAGTTTGTTTTGCAGAATGAGGTCCCTTCCTTTGTATTGAATCTGTATCTCTCTAGGGTTTGTCCTCCTGTTTAATGGAATTTTCCTTTCAAAAAAAATTCACATTCTTGAACACTTTGTTTTTCCTTTTCTTTTATTCCCAACCTTCGAGAAAAATACTTACTCGCAAGAATTGATGCCTGTAGTGAAATCAGCGGAATGACACGGTGCAAAAGTATGGATCGATTGACTAGTTCACGACTAAGTCAACATAACTTGGAATCCACCAAGGAAGTTGAGAAAAATCTCAAAATAACGTAAACGTATTTTATTTCAAAGATTTAAAGATTACTTAGCTTGACAACTCACAATCTCTTCCACTTGAAAAATAACTCGCCCTCGAGTTAGGATTTGACTAAAAAGAATTGTCTCGAAAGTCAAACTCATGCATAACTAATCTTTTGAAGTCTTTGAGCCCATATATTGAAATTGTAGTCTTCCATTCCAAAGAATAGATATTTCGAATAAAATAGAGGCTAACTTGACATGCTCCCAAAATATCTCTCCATGAATTGCAAAATGTCAAATTTTTTCTTTCTTCGCATCAACTCCTTGACAACTTGTAATATTGAAGAACTAACATTCAAGTTAGGTTCCTCAAACCCAACAAAATCAATATGTTGCAACTTCAGATCTTTGACAAGTTTGATGAGCACTCCCAATATTTGCTCCAAAACATTGTAATATTCTGCAAATTTTCTATCGGCTGAATAAAGATCCACTTGCAAAGCTGATTCTTCCATTTCAATATCCTCAATTAGCAATTTAACCCTTTCTGGAAGCCAAGCAATTGAATTTTGATTGCCATGTGATGAGTCAATTTCATCAACAAACGCATCCACTAATTTATCACACTTAGCCTTCAAACGAGTGTCAATTTCAGGAGAACACAGCCCTTGGACATCTCGAATCCCTCTAAGATTAGTCACTGAAATAGCCTGTTGATCGATTGGACCTCTATTTTGAGGTTCCAATGCCCTTTAATTAGGATGTTCTAGCACTTAGCTAATGTATTTGATTGCATTTTAGCTTAGTTTTACACTTACAAATGTTTCCCCTGGGATTTGTAGGAATCGGACCTTGTTCGGGCAAGTTGGAACACTTTTTGGGCATTTTTTGTTGTGAGGCGTCGGGACACCTCTCAAGGTGTCCGGACACTTACTTTGAAAAATGAGACAGAGTCTATAACGAAGACTTAATGAAGCCCAGGTGTCCGGACACCTTCCGAAGCCGTCCGGACACCTACGACGGATCTGCAATTTTCTGCACCCAAATTTCAAGGGCATTTGGGGTAAATCATGTATGTAACCAATGGGGAACGATTTTATAAGGGTAGTTAGGTATTTTCTATTGTAAAAAGAGGGGAAAACCCTAAGATTGGGGCTTCTTCATAATTCATCTCCTCCAACATCTAGCCTCCATTGTTTTTCTCTCTCTTTCTCTCTCTAGGGTTTTACTTAGTTCTTGTGATCTTGATTGTAAACATTGGTTTTTATCTATAAAATTGATGTTTATTCTCATTATAATGAGTGGCTAAGCTCCCTTTCTAGTTTCTAGTCCCGAACGGTGGGTGCAAGGTTCCGATTACTCAAGGTATGCTCAAAGAATCGTAGCTTCGATTTCTCTCTTTTAATTTCGTGATAGTTGTGTGATTGGATCTATGGGAATGACATATTTGATTGTATTCTTGGATTGTCTAGTCTAGGGATTGCATCTAATGTGTTCGATTGAGAATTGTTAAACCCATTGCATGATTTCCTTAATTAATTGAGTTTTTCATTGCGTAGCTATTAATTATGTGTATTGATGATGGGGTTTTGGGTTAATTTAGGAATGTGCATGGGAGAGTTATGGTTAATTGATCTTTGAGTGTGAAACTAGGGTGTTAGCCAAGCCGAGCCCCAAGGGGGAACATTAATCCATAATATTAGGTGCTTATCCCTTTGCGTTCATCGTAGATTAAGAGACCCGATGGCCTACATGTAGGAATTGAAATCTTATATCCCAATTCTCTTTGCATATGCATGATTGATAGTATCACACAATGCATTGTGTATGGTTGTGTGTGTTTGCAATGATACCTTGAGTATGAGAACCGAGCAGCCACCGGGACGGACTAGAGACTAGGTTTTTAATTAATTGTTTTAAATCCAATTTGTGCTTACTTTGATTACAAAATCGCTCATGCTACCGAGTCATTCGGCCCATTTCTTTTACTTGCTTTTATTTGATATTCATTGTGTTTATTAGTGTTAGCTAATCATTTGCATATCATTCACTTCAAATTTGCATTGCTTCCTCGTGGATCGATACCGGACTCACCGGTTTATTACTTGACGATACCCTACACTTGGGGTAAGTACACACACTTTGGTGTCGGTCATTGATAATCTTCCACCATAGCAATTTATTCACAATAAATTTACTAGTGGATTGAAGGTTAATGCAGATGGACAATAACATGGTGATCAAGATTCGGCCTACTACGATCTCTATCTGGGTCTGGGCGCACGTTCCTCTGGTCCTAACTCCTCAACAGGAAGTTGAGGTTCAACCTATCTTGGTTGCATCTGAATTATGAATCGCATCGCGCGAACTTCGTCTATCTACTGCATTTGGAAATCAAACGCTTCCCAAACAACCTCAAGCCCACGACCATCATCACCAATTTGTCCTCCTTTGTTGTTTGCCATAGATCTAAGGCAAACTCCTTAGCTTCAATACCAACTGACACAATGCGAAAGTACAGACGACTAAGCCAACATAACTTGGAATCCACCAAGGAAGCTTGGAATCCATCAAGAAAATTGAGAACCCTCAAAATAATGTAGACTTATTTTATTTAAAAGATTTAAAGATTACTTAGTCAACAGCTTACAATCCTATATATACCAAAACTATAAAGCCCTAACAGATATAAAATTACCAGAAAGTACCAATAATAAAATTAGAACTAGACTTCTAACAAGACAAGGAAATAATTAAACTAAGTCTCCTAATTATTATAAAAACTACTAAACTTGTCCTACAACATGGAATAACAACAAACTAGATAATAATTCGAGCAATCAATTTAGCAGTATCAAGAGAATATGCAAGCAAATCAAACAAAATAAGTAGAAGAAGGGACGACACAAATTTACCCTTATTCGGACTCAATATGAGATTTTACGTCCAGCAATTAGGAGTGGAGCCACACACAACAAGGTTGGGCGGCTGCCCCTCTTAAAATTTTTTTTAACTATAGTAGTACATATATTTTTAGAAAAATAAATTTATTAATTGACTTTGCCCCCGTTAAATATTGAGAAAGAAAAATAAACATTAAATTAATCTCATATGTGTTGGACCCAGCTACACAGACTAAGTTTAAACACTAATATCAACCCCGCAGTAAGTTCCGCCCTCCTTAGTGACGGATCGAGTTTTAACACAAGAGGGGGGGTGAATTGTGTCCCCAAATTCCAATTGGAATCCCTTTTTCAATTTAAACAAATTAATGGCAATTAACAAGTAGCACACAAATTTGGACTCTAATGATTTTCCTAATCAATATTCAATCCAATGCAAGATGTGATACAATATAGTGAATGACCAAATATCAAATAATCAAGAATTGCACAAAACAGATTTTCAAGCAACACACTGCACACAGATTTTTCAACTCAGATTTTACCTATCAAATGATGTCAAAATGCAACGAAATTTTATATGCAATGTCACAACACCTTAATAAACACTATATCAAAATTTCAGATCAAAATTCAAAGTTTAAGGCAGTCTGCTAATCTCGGACAGATTAGGGTTTTGAAAATCCTGCAGTTTGAAACAAGTAGTAAATATAAACAAGTAAACAAAGAAATCAACACAGCGATTTATAGTAGTTCGGAGACCCTTCTCCTACGTCTACTACCTAGATTCACCAACCTAGGATTTTCAACCTCCACTAAGGATGTGGTTTTCTCAAGAGCTCCACAAAACTCACAAGGGTTTTTAGGTCACCCTTGAAACTAAAGATTTCAAGACAATCTTCAAACTTTACAACCAAGGGTTTCTAAGAACTCCCTCAAACTTCAATGTTTGTAATATGCCCTAACAAAGGGACTTTAAGTGAAGAACTTTCAATAACAACAATCACACACTCACGGGTAGGATTTTCAAGTAGGTAAGGTGAGGTGATTTTGGGAGAAATAACACCTTGAGCTCAAGTGAAAGCACCCTCTCTTTGCAGCAGCAAAATGGTGAGAAGGCCTTGAGTAGTGGCTCAAGAAGAAGCTGGGATTTTAGTAGACAATGGATGCTTGAATGTTTGAAAGCTTTGAACAAAGTTCTCTCTTGATTGCAAATGCTTCTCCAAGTTGTATGAAAGGGAAGATCCTCTTTTAAAGGCAATTCTCTCCTATGCTTGCAGCCATTGGATCAAACTTCAAGAGTTGATCTCTACCATCCATTGTAGCTCCTAATCTTGGTCATTGATGATTTGAGCAAACAAATCTCCACCATAGAGCATATAGACGTTGCACATGCTCCTTTTTTTAAGTCAAAAATTCCAAGCAAGAAAGTTGTCTTATGCACAACCATTTGATCAATGTATGTCTTCAAATCTTGACCATTCAAACTCTCTTTAATTCTCAGCCATGGATGTAGATTGTACTATGCCATCTTGTCCCTTCATTTTGAATCAAAGACTTCAAAAGTGATCCCTTAGTCAAGGATCTTGTTTGATTGCACCAACATAACTTTCTTGGTAGCACATGTCTTGAGTGAAAATGTCAAGGATCTTGTTTGATTGCACCAACCTAACTTTCTTGGTAGCACATGTCTTGAGTGAAAATGTCAAACAAGAATATATCACTAATGATAGAGAGGACAAGGTTTGTCTCATATGATTGAAAAGAGTTGTATCTCCATGAAGACCACAACCAATAGCCTCAATGTTTGATTCATTCAACTTGATTAAGTGCCTTAGTGGAAAGTTGGCAAATATAGGATTTTTCATAGTTTCCTAGAGCTCCAAGCTCATTCTTAGAAACTGGACTTCGACCACTCTTGAACATACTGAATTCTGAGCCATATGAGACCACAATGATGATTAACCTACAAGGAAATAGGAGGTAGAACTCCCCAATTGCATGTAAGCTCAAAGAGCTTCATAAAGAGCGCATAGGTTAATTATATTAGAAAAACAACCCAGAAAATTCATATTACTGCATGATAAATCATTTTATATGTATTAGAATGTCCATGTAAAATTTCATAACAATCGGAAATCGTTTGGTCACTCAACCAAGCAATTTGATCACTAATAGTGAAACCGATAAATTCTAAGTGTAAATTCAAAGTCATTTTGCTAACTCAGTGTAAATGACCTTTTCTCTTGAACTTTACTAAATAAAATATGTTCATAGTGATGAAACTAAGATGCACACGAAATTTCATTTAAATCGGAGTTCATTTGGTTCACCACGTTCACAAAGAACACATATGCACAAAATTAGGTAAAACCTAGTTTTGGCGGAATTTAAGCATATGACCAAATATATATGTGATGCACTTAATTTCTCATGATTATAGTCCTAGAACATATATTAAACCTTCATGTATATGTGATTCAAGTTTCAAGTCATTTGGACCTAAGTTGGTTAGGATATGATAATTGGAAAATTGATGCTCTAACTTAGTCCATGTATGTTTGTTTTCAAAACTTAATTTTCAGCACTATCTCAAAAATATATAGTCATTTAAATTCAATTCATATAAATCAAATATTGCTTTAATGTTTCATTATGATTTATAAATGATTTAATATCATCAAAATTAGACATATAGGACCATAGGTCCAACACTTAGGACTGCCTCTCTTTCTCTTGTTCTTTTCCTATCCGTTTTAGCCAAAAAAAAGAAAAAAAAAAAACTTCCTTCTCCAATCGCGAAACTGGGTTTATAATTTTATATACCAACGTCAGGTCACCCATCCGGACAGATACTTATGACATCCGGACGGATTCAAATCTGCCGTGTCAAGGCTCATGTGAGCTGTTATCTTCACAAAGCCCAATTTTTTCTTTTGACAATAATTTGAGCTCATATTTGTTATTTCAATCATATATACAATACAAGACAAGATTGTACATGTCATACTTTGTGGGCAAGTACATATACTTGCAACTCTTTAAGCCAGATTATTTATACAGGAACACTAGATGGGTAGTCTTTGGGATGTCTAGTGATGGTCTCTCTGAGTTGTTTCTCTTGTTCTTGAAGGTTCAATGGTGGAGCATCATACACATCAGCAAATAACTCTGTAACTGGATGTTTGTCAGTCTTCTCAGCGAGTTGAATCACTTGCAACAACTGCAAAGGAAGGAAACAAACATTATAAATGAGAATATTGACTCGGGCGTTTGATTTTTATTTGGTAGTAATTGATATCTCATATGAAACCTCCTTCCTGACGTTGCTTCTGAGCTCGCGATCTTCTTCGTCGCTCCACCATCCATTCCTCTCAACCCATTTTCTATATCTATTTACAGGGTTACGCGCTGATTTCCAGTACTCGATTTCTTCGATTGGTCGATATTTGGTGGAATCATCGGACGTGGAGTGATGTCCTACTCTATATGTTAGGCACTGAACATTTAAAGCAAAGTAGAAGTTATTACGTTGCATATAAAAGAGCTTTTCTGTGCTTTGATTTCAAGTTCAAGACTCACCTCAACTAATATTGGTCTTTGTTCACTTACAGCCATTTCACGAGCTGCGTGAATCGCACAATAGACAGCAAGTGCATCATTTCCATCTATACGAATGCTTCGAATTCCGTATGCTTGTCCTTTAACAACAATGCCATCACCTGCCAAAAGCTCGAAATTAGTACCGAGTTTGAAACTGATATTCTGATCAATGTAAGGGATGTAGTTCGTACTTCGGAATTGTTCCGATATATGAGTACTGATAGCCCAGCCATTGTTGCGGCAGATGAAAACTACAGGGGCTTCCATAACAGCTGCAAAGTTCAAAGCAGCATGAAAATCTCCCTGAAACAATACAAAGTAAGCAATTGGAAATAAGACAATAAAATTTCTGTCCGCTGAGGAAGAATGTTTAGAGAAGTAATAGTTGCAGTCACCTCGCTCGTACCACCGTCCCCAATATATGTGACTACACATGCATCCTTTTTATCCATTTTTAGTGAATAGGCAGCTCCAACTGCTTGAGGAAGTTGAGTACTGAAAAACAATAAGATTAATAAGAACACTAGAATCGGTTGTTTTGAATCATGCAGATTGTATCAAGATATCTCACGCAATAGGCGATGACACCGTGAAGTAGTTGAGCTTGTTAGACCCATAATGGATTGGCATCTGCCTCCCTTTCCCATAATCAGCCTTATTTCCAAAACACTGGTTTGCAAACTCTTGCAGCGTGAAGCCTCGCCATAGCAGAACTCCAGGCTCTCGGTACTGCGATGTCATTTAGGATATGCCAGTGAAGAAGGAAATTTATATAACAATTACATAATATACATATACATGTGACTGGCAATACCTGAGGCATGACAACATCATCAGGAGTAAGTGCAGCTGCCGATGCAATGTTAATTGCTTCTTCACCGAGTGAGGTTACATAGAAAGAAATCCTTCCCTGTCTTTGTGCTTCATAAAATATAGTGTCCATCATTTGAAGTGTGACCATGTTACCATACATCTTTACTGCTAATTCCTTTGTAAGCTGATAAATAAAACAGTCAAGTTTATATTAATCAACTCAAAATTTTACTTTTCAGTTGTAAAAATTTTTACTGGTAATTTGATTTGTGAAAATTTTTAATAGAAGATTGTACTTTTTTCTTGCATCAGATGGAGGTATATACCTGTTCATAGTTACTGCCAATTATGGGTTCTCCATTGTCATCAAGAACTCTATAACAGGGTACCCTGTTTTCGCCAGTTTCGGAAATGAACCGCATTTGAGAGCTGAATGTAACCTTGCCTCCAGGAAAATCTAAAGCCTGAGAGATATTTGATATTGTTGAGCTCAAAATTCAAAGCCCACTGTAATTGACTATGTAGTGCAAAAAAGATAACCCAGAAATAACAAAGCAGCTTAGGACTATGACAGACTTGTAATCTCGCATCTCTTAAGACAGCACCAAGCAATTTTGGTTTATAAGAAAAGCCCAAGTATCTCTCAAAATAACAAAGCCTTTTTTGGGCTAAGTACAGTTGACGATGACTAAAAAAAAAATAAAGTCTGGGTTTGATGTATCATGATGAACTAGTAAACCCAAAGCAAACAATATTTATTGTTGATTTGAGTGAGTTGAGATTTTTGATAGACTAGGGCCGTCGTCGCTGTACCATGACGGTTAAAATTAATTTTTCACAGCTGACTATGTAGTGAAGCAATACAAGTCTAAAGACATACAGTTACCTCTATATTTAAACCAAAAAAAAAAAATAGCTTTTACAACACAATAGATCATATTTGTTAGATGATACAGATCTATTTATTAATTCAAACATTATCTTTAACACAGAGAGCACCAATTTATATGGACAGAGTTAGGTCTGGATGGGACAAAAATGGAGAGGATAAGGACGTGCATTGTTCTACATGCCTAATAAAGATAGATATAAAGATGAAACATGGCATGCCATACTTGACTCTATGGATTGGTTTCCAGATTAATCTACTGTTACTAATCGGAACATTTTCTTTCAAAATTATTTAAAAAGAAAGAAAAGAAGAGTCTCTGAAACACTTGTTTTCTTCTTCACTAACATAAATGTTAACTGACATAAATGTTAACTGATCGATCTTACCTGGTTATTGTCATCATCACTAACATAAAGCGAATCGAGTTGGTTTGCAGTTCTGGAGGAATTGAAACAAAAGGAGGAGACTGAGCTTCTGCATAGATATGAATATGAGTCACCACCAAAACAACTCTGATTGACAGCTCCAAAAAAACCCATAATCCTCGTCTTCATGAGATTATTGGCTATGGATCTTGACCCTTTGATCCAAAGAGCCATGATTAATCAAATTTAGTTGCAGAGAAGAACAATGAAGAAGAGGAAGGAACAAGACTGTGGAGTTGGGAGATAGAATTGAAGGAGGTGGGACAGTTTATCTTGAAAATTGTAAACTTTGTGTCAGTTATAGATGTGTGTATGACATGCTTTGTCAGAGCATCCACAATGGGATAATTTTAAAGTACTTGATATGATACTTTCTTGATAAGTTAAGTGTTAGATGTTCACAATGGGTATAATGGAGTGTATTTCAAGTACTTGAAATGATACTTTTTTGATAAGTATAGTGCTATATACACACAGTGGATGAAAAATGACACTTGAAAATTTAATTGTGGAAAAATGATACTTGAGAGTTGGAGTATGTATGTAGTTGATGAATAGTGAAGTGAGAGATGATAAAAAGGAAAAGAGAGGTGATGAAAAGGAAGAGATGTGATGAAAAGGAATAGAGATGATGAAAAGGAAGAGATAGATATGAAAAGGAAGAGAGAGATGATAAAAAGGAAGAAAAAGAAAATAGAGAAAGTGAGTATGGCGTGTTGGAATGTATGAAGTGTTGATGAATAATATATATTGTGGGATTCACTCATCCAATCAAGTTGTGCCACGCAGGATAAAAGAGAAGAGAGAGAATGGTTTTAGAGTGCTTGATATTACCAGCACAACTATGGATGCTCTCACACCTGGGAAAAGACATCAGATTTGTTCCAATCCTTTTAGCCTCCTTTTTTGGACCTAAAAAGGAGGCTAATCTGCTCCACACATCATACCCATGTGGGAAACACATTCTACTCTTTCATTTGCATGGAGCATGAATCCAAACCAAGTCATGTCAGTGTGAAGGACCCACTCAAATTGTGCAATCATATCAACCATGATACAGATGTGCACTAGCGGAAAAAACAAAATCATGAATGTTATGCCATCATGAATGTTAACATTGAATAAATGCTATTGCCTTCATGAAGCTGTAACTGCTCTCAATTAAAAGTTTATACGCAATTTGTAACTCCAATCCAACTACATCCCGTCACGTTATGAACCCTTTCCGTTTCATTGAGTTCCATGCGATCAAGCTTCTGCTAGGCGTTGTATCAAATATTACTTTTTGCATCCTCTGTTCTTCCCGTGTCATCACATTCCATGCAACCACATCTCTCTTAGACATCTTATTAAACAAATTCCTAGCAATATAACTGCTTTTGCAAACCCAGAAATGACACTGTTCCACGAGAAATCATTCTTGTGGGACATCAAATTAATCATTTCCTGTGAATTCTCTCTACATCCTATTTTCATTTAGCCATCGATCATGGTGTTCCATGAAAAATAGTTTCTCTTAGGCATATCATCAAACAGTTTTTCTACAGCGGTCATCCTGCCAAACCGCAAGTACGTCTACAGGAGCCGGTTGGCCGGTGAGAGAGTGGAACCCAGATACCCTTTTTGAAGAAGAAAAGGTGGAGCTGCTTATCTAGCGAATTGAATGGTTATGGCAAGGACCGGAGGAGACGGGCCAAATAAAGTATGTCAAAATATGATCATTCATGGATTCCTGGTTCACCAATTGATAGAATCTCCGCTGCGCCTGCGATCCTGATCTTGCCTCGTGTTTGGTCTTGCCGACGATAAGCTTTTCCCGTGTTTTTGCCCTTTCTTGTTGTTGGGCTTACCTCTTGTAGGCTTTTTCAATTTGGCTTTGGGCTTTTATCTATTGACTTAAATTTATTTACATTGGGCTAGTTTTATTGTATTTAGGCCCACCTTTGATCTTGTTTTGCTTTCTGTCTTATCAGAGCTCTGTTCATGTCAGTGCTCATGTTTTCTTCTCTTATTAAGGCTCAAGGAGCCGTTCCATTACACACTTTGGAATTTATGAAATCATATGAATTTATCTTCTTTTCATTATCTTCTTCTTCTCATCTCAACCGAGTTCTGGTTCTTCTTGATCTTTCTCACCTGCATAACAAATACAAGACTTTGTCATTACAAAGTATATCACCAATACAACTCTTACATACAATGGAACCGGAAGAGGAACAAGAGATTGCTTTGTCGATGCTTTATAAGGTAAGAGTGTTTAAACCGCAGTAAAAAGTGCAAGTGCAACTAATCGAAGTTGATTCCTTGTTGTATAATTGTTTAAATTTTGCAGGTCTCAATCCAACAACACAATAAAGAAGTAAATTCTTTCTATCAAAAAAATTAAAGAAGTAAATTCTATAGTGGAAATGAATACTATGAATGAATGCTTTTGCTAGGCGATCAAAGAAGTCTGGTTTAATCCATTATTGCTTATTTTCACCTATTTATGCTTTTATATTCAAGGATAAACAATGTAAAATTGAAGAAAAAAAAAGTCACTTAACATTAAATGAAAGCTATTCGTCAAAAAAATTAAATGTAGAATTGAAGAAAAGTATATAATACCAAATTAGACCTTAAGGCTCCGTTTGGCAGAGCGAAAAAATTGATTTTCAATGCTAACGGAAATGCTGTGAAAAATATGCTGAGCTTAAAGTTGTGAAATATGCTGTGAGGTGTTTGGTGCCCAAAAGAGCTGACGCTAGCGGTTATGCTGTGAAATATGCTGTCAGGTGTTTGGTGCCCAAAAGAGCTGACGCTAGCAGTTATGTTGTTTAATTAATAAACATATGTAAATAATTGTTGTAATGAATTTAATTTTAGTCTTAACAACTTTAATTAATTATATCTTGCATTTTAGTCCAACTCATTTATAATCTCTCTTTTAAATTAATTTCTATAATTTTCCTAATGTAAACATAATTACTAAATTAACAATATTTAAATGCATGTTTGATATTACACATAATAGTAAGTATCATATTACAATCTCACAACTCGAAATATTTAACTCTCAAATATTGTTTACATATGCCCACAATCTCAATTACGCTCCCTCCGACGGACAAGCTTGTTTGCAATAAGATCTCGAACACGCGTCATTGTATTGTCGTCACGTAAATCCGAATCCCCTGCTGCAGCAGCGTCACTAGGACCTTCGTCATATGAACAACTTGGTTCTTCATCTATGTCCGTGAACTCCTCATCATCTGTCACCCTTAATCGAATAAAATTGTGAAGTGTCATGTACGCTATCACAATTTCCACTTGAATTGGGAACGGGAATGACCGCATATTTCTCAGCATCGGCCACCTATTCTTTGTTACCCCAAAAGTTCTTTCTATCACATTTCGAAGCGATGAATGTGCATGGTTGAATACCTCCTGAGGTCCCGATGCTCTACGACCATATTCAAATTGAGATGAATGATATCTTTCACCTCTATATGGGGCAAGATAACCAATCCTGTTAGGATATCCCGCATCTACTAATCCTTATATTTACACAATTCCATAACTGTATGAACCAAATAATAGTCATAAAGAATGCAACTACTTCTTTGAAAACGGATAATATGTGTTAGAAATGCCCTAAAAAAGCTTGAAGCTTAAAGTTTAACTTAACTGAATTTCTACTTTTGACTGGGTAATGAAACAGGACTGAGGTAAAGACGATCTATAATAAAATCAGATATAGTTTTTCAAAAGATCATCAGGTTTTAGAAAACAAATTTTTAAAAAAACACAAACACACAGTGCTCATGAATTACTCAATAATACACAACTGAAGGAATCAACACAGTGAAACAGTACCACGACACCACAACTTCACCAACAATTTCAAATTCCAATAACAGAAAGAAAAATTGATCAAATAAACAAACCAGTCAGCATCAAACACCGCAAACCCTCATTCTAAATCAAGAAAACCCATAAAAGATTCAAAGAACAACCAATCAAAACCCAGTCTAAACAAAAGTTCTTACATAGATCTTACATCCAACGCTTAAAGATCTCCAATATCTCCACAAGATAACAAAAATTAAAGAAAACAAAATAAACTAAATCGCAAGAAATTAACCAAAACAACATAAATCGAAGCACACATTCGTTCGAAGGAGCTGCCGGAAAATCGATTTAACGTATGATCGGATACCGAAATCAGAATTAGAAAGTCAGAACTCGCAAAAGTCACTCGATTTGGACGCTTACCTTACTCGCGAAGAGGAAAGAAACCGCAAGTAAATCAGAAGATGCAGCAGCGTCACTCGAATCCAGTAAGAAGGTCGATTGAGGCTTGGCAAGATGGAGCTCGTCGCTTAACTGGATCGCAGGAGATGAAAAAGATGGACGTCGGGTGGGTGTAGAGAGAGAAGAGAGAATAGAGAAGAGAGAAGAGAGAAGAGTGTGTAAGATATATGAGTGAGAATTTTTTTTTTTTAATTTCCGCCTTTAACGTAGGCGGAAGCATCAAATAATCTCCTATTTGGAGCTTATCAGATGCTAGCGGATCCGCTGTCATTTTGACAACGGATCCACTGCCACCGCTCTGCCGTTTGGCAGAGCATTAGATGACAGCGTTCCGCTTAGCAGAACCGCTGCGTTATCTGCTCTGCCAAACAGGCAGTAAGTTGTCTCTATGGATCTATGTATGTTGAGAATCTTGAGATTACAATAGACAAATCTGTAATATTAAGTGATTCAATTGTTTACACTTTACAATAAGTATACTTTTTTACTTTAGCTGCATTTAGAAGGGCGTTTGCCATCATTTTTGCTAGCGACAAATGTTGAGCAATGCTCACCAACCAAACAGGCAGTAAACGGCGCCGTTTTAGTTGTCGTTTGCGCCAACATATAACACGCTCGTGTTGCGAGAGTAATTTTATACGCCATGCCCGTATTCCCTCGTCACCTCTCTTGCCATTCGATATCCCCACCCGCTGGCACTACGACATGCACACTCACAACAGCGACATCATAGCTCCATCTTCAAAACTGCGATCAAGATCTCATGCTCTGCTCCTCTTTCTCATCCCCACTCATACCAATTCAACAACACCAACATCGATCTACATACACAGTAACCCAAATTAGAACTGCTAGAATCATTGATGAAGAAGTTGAAATGGCAAAGATTTGTTGATGAATGGCTTGTCAGAGGACTTGTTACCAACCCATGCTCTTACCCGAAATGCCACTTTGTTACAAAAATAATTCTACCCATCCCATACCATTACCGATTAAGCCGTATCATGAAACACGTACAAACCACACATAGGACGTCCCAATTTGTAAACAGAAATATATTTTCTAAATTCTTTGATTATCTCTAGTATAGCAAGAATCGACAACCTAGTTAAAAAGAATGACTAATGAGTCACTTCCGGCCTTAATAACCAAATATAACTAGAGTACAACCCCATATCCCATGGGCATGAATAGGTGTGTTCACTGTGCACCCACACACGAACACATACATGGCACAAAGCTAAATTTGTTACCAGCTTGTTACATATATATATATATCATATATATATCATGTTTCAAAATCTAAGATCCCACATGGTTCAAATGATGTCCAAGGGTTCTTAATAACATGGGCTATTATCCATGAATTACAAAGATCACGTTTTAATTTTTTAACAAACCACAATCATATTATCACATCACCTATCCAAACTTATCAATTCTGAGAAAAATCCACTCTCAAATCAATCATGAATCAACAATCCTATACATACTATGATTTGCTTACCTATAACTTATATACAAAAATCATAACATGTCTACTATCTTTGATTAATAGCAAAACTTACCAGAAAATAACTCCTTGATCACAACCTTGATCTGGTTCAATCCTCCACCACAACACCAACCAAACTAATGTCAACACCTTGCCTAACAAATCCTATTACCTGACAACACTACGTATCAAAATCAATTAAGGGATCAACAAAAATAAATCTTGAAGAACACACCCTTTTATAGATCAATCCTTCTTAAGTTCATCAACCCTTTGGAATGTCCATTAACTCTCTTTATCATTATAACCACTAATAACCCTCTTAACCAAGCTCTTAATCACTTCACTAACACCTTAAATGGACCCTCGAAACTTTGTAAACAAAGCATACCAACCGACATACCCTTAAATCTACTAAAAGGACTAATTCTGTGATAGGTGTCCGGACACTTACTCAAGGTGTGTGGACAAAAATACCTCGATCGCATTTCTCCACGAGTTTGTAAAAACTGAAAATTTGGGAACCGATGTCCGGACACTTGTTGCGAAAACAGCAGTTTGCTTCTACTAAGCCCACTTAATTTTTACCAATTTAAATTATAAACATATATATATTCTCTACACATAAAAATTTAATTTTTTATTATTTAAATTTAGTCAAAATGTTGTACATTTGACACCATATATTTACACGCGGCACATTGCCATTAGTCGTCAAATTTTTGGGGCACTTAAGTCGAATTTCGCTAAACTCGATTATTACCCATCTTATTGCTGTAGGTGGGATGTTCCTATATGCAATTTATCCATCTTATTGGCATAAATTAAACACTATGAATTCATTATTGTGGAAATAGGAATCATACAACCTAATCAAAGAGTCATGTAAATTTGCAATTCAAGATTTCAAGAAACATTGAATCATACAACATCTTATTGTCTATATGACTCCATCAAATAATTCATATGCAATTCCAATGCTTGTCAATCACAAGAATAAACATAAGAATTCAATAAGCATAGAAAGCAAGAATTTGTAATCAATCTCAAGCATTTATAAATTCAGAATCCATGTATACATGGTAAACAAGACTAAGACATCTTCCTAACCTTGGATGGAAAACTTAGGTAGACATAGAAAATAAAAAGAAAGAATTCAAGTTGTGAAACATAGTTATACCCTTGAGAAGATTTGAGGTAGAACAATGGCCTTCTCCTTTTCTCTCTCCCGAATTCTCTCCTCTCTCTTCTAAGGGCACTTGTAATGGTAGACAATTATTGAGCCAACAAAAATGTTGTCTTTTGCTGATGTGGCTGTATTGTAAAACGTGTTTTGCTTATGTGGCTGCATTGGGAGAAGTGTTTTCCTGATGTGGATGTATTGGTATTTGGTGTTTTGATGTAGTTTTGTTGTGGATAATATAGAGGAATGTAATGTTGTTGGGTTGGGTGGAAAGAGAAAGTGTGTGGGAAGAGAAAGTGTATAGAAATTTGTGTTTTGTTGATGTGACTGTATTAGAATACGTGTCTAACTTGACTTTTTATGTAATAGAGGTGAGACCCAAAATTAATTTTGTTGAGGACATTTCCCCCTAAACCATTGCAGGTGCCCTAAATGCTCTGCTGCCGTGCTCTCTCTTCTTTAGGTTAATACTCAAGTCAATAGGATGACAAATTTGCCCCTTCCATGGGCTGGGCGGCAATGAGCTTCAAGTGGGCCTTAAATTGGGCTGAAATGAAATTGAAAGCTGAAATCTGTACTAAAACAGATTTTGAAGTTCATTTCCTACGCTCGTAACTTCCTCATCCCTTATCCGAATTTAGCAAACTTGGTATCCACATAAAGTTTGAGAAGTCTACTTTCCAATGCCACTGAAATTGCCTCAATCAGACTTCTATAGCAACAGCCACAGTCATCCGAATAGCAGTACGCCAAATATGAAAATTAAGCTCAAAATAATCTTGTTCGCCAAATTATCTACAAATTCATAAATAAAGCAAATAAAGAAATAAAATAGAGAAACACATATAAAAAAAACATAGCATAATGATACGAAATACCTATAAAATATGGATTTATCAGAACGAGTCCACACAAGACTTGCAATTTACCAATAAGATACTGTTCGTTTTAACTCATCCGAACCCAATCTAAGGTTGACCCACTATGGGGGTACTAGTCATGTGCTAGTCCCACACAAATTTGATTGGCTTTTCAAATCCTCACGAATTTGAAAGACCTCTTACTTAGTCAAGGTTGATATTTTTTTTCTTTTTGCATACATAACCCATCATTTTAGGTTACACTAACGATGTAGGATTTATGTCCTAACAATTTCTCTCTCACTTGTGGGATGGCACAACTCACAAAGTGTAAATTGGGCTCAACCAACATCGTTAGCTTGAATTTGTTCTGACACCAATTGAAAGTGGGTCTAAGCAATATTCTCCCTCGAAACGCAGAGAACGAGCCCACACATGACTCACACATTAATACCAATTGAAAGTGAGTCTATGCCAAACCCAATCCAAGTTCTCCTAGTGGGATAAGTTAGATTTGGAAGCTATAGCAGCAATTTTCTTAGATAGAGATGTGGCTTATGCGGTTGAGGATGAGACAACAGCGGTCGGGGTTTGGCTAAAGTTGAAGTCCTTATACATGACAAAAAATCTAACAAATGGCTCTATTTGATGTCTAAGTTGTACATAAATAAGATAGATGAGGAGACTCCTATCCAGGATCATATAGCAAGATTTGATAGGGCAATTTCAAACTTACGAGATGTTTATGTTAAGGTAGAAGATGAGGACCAAGTTGTGCTTCTAGTATTCTCATTGCCGTGGTCTTATGAAAATTTTGTCCAAAGCATGATACTTGGGAGAGACACTCTAACCATGGATGAAGTTAAGGCAACATTGATGAATAATGAACTACGTCAATTGGCTAGTGATGGAGCTGTCCAAGAACAAGGTTAAGGGTTAGGGCTGAATGATTCTCGATTTTCGATAATGTTGAAATCGCTAATAAATGGGTTCTTGATTCGGGTTGCACTTACCATATGTGCCCAAATAGGAAGTGTTTCTCTTCTTATCGAAGATTTGATGGTGGAACCGTGTTGTTGGGTAATATCTATGCATGTAAAATGGTTGGGATTGACAACATGAACATCAAGATGTATGATGGAGTGGTGAGGACATTGGTAGATGCGAGGCATGTTCCTACACTGTGACAAAATCTTATTTCTCTTGGAGCTCTTGATTCAGATGGTTGCAAGTTTACAGGGCATGACGCGGTTATGAAGAGAGTTTGTGGCTCTTTGGTTGTTATAAAATGTATCATGCAGGGTAACTTGTATACTCTTTTGGGTACTATAGAGATAGGTAGAGTGGCAGTACCGAGCTGTGAAATTTCATCGGATTGCATTAGACTTTGGCGTATGAGCCAAGGGCATCCGACTACCGATTATATATTTCAAGTTTATTATACTCCAGTTGGTAGGCGATCATTGCTACAAGCTGCAATTACACTTTCTACCACGGAGGCTGATATATGATAGTGGCAAAGGCTTTGAAAGAGGTTTTGCAGTTATGGGGTTTGCTAGAGGATTTGGGTGTTGAGTAGGACAGTGTTGAGCTACATTGTGATAGTCAGGTGCATCACGCCCGCACCAAACATATTGATGTTTGGCATCATTTTGTGTGTAATGTCATTGAAGATGGCGGTATTACCTTGGTGAAGGTGCATACAAATGATAAACTTGCAAACATGTTGACCAAAGTGTTACCAGAAGCAAGTTTGAGCATTGCTTGGACTTGCTCCAAGTTACTTCTTCTTGATTGGATTCACCCTTTTGGGCGATTGTAGGTTGTGGAGCTGGTTTCTAGATGGAGAGGTTTGATGAAGCTTCTTATTGGTTGTTTGACTGTTTGATAGGGATCTTCTGTTGTTGACTCGTTTTTTGGTTTTAAAAAATTGCTGGACACCACCAGCTGCACCTACAATTCTCTCGAACACCACCCAAGCTGTCTAGACAAGTGGTGTTGGGACACCACTACAAGGTGTCCGGACGGATGGCCCATGATCGTGTTTTTTTCCAGGCAGAGAGTAATCTGTCTGGACAACATCATTAGCCATCCGACTCAATTAGACATTATAAGTTGTATCAGGACTCTTTTTTGGGAATTTTATTCTCTTGGTTTTTTGGGACTTTCTTCTAGGGTTTTAGGGAGAGACAAAAACGGGGACAGATGAGAGCTTGGTGATATCAATCTTGAGTGTACAAGGATGATTTCTTGTGGGTTTCTCAAGGGGTATTGATCAAAACTTGGGTGGATCAAACTTGGAGGTTGTCCAAGGGGCTCAAATTTATTCATCTAGTGGAATACTCGCACAAACCCGTTGACGTAGGCTTGGTATAGCCAAACCACATAAATCCCAAAGTCTTCTTCTTTTCTCTCTACTTGATTTACTTTCGTGTGTGCTTGATTATTGCTTGTGATGGTTGAACCTTTGTCCCTGATTGTGTTTTTGCCGAATTATTGTTGATTTGAGGTTGTATATATCTTGTGTGTTCCGAATCGCTATACCTCAACACTAACAATGTGGAATTTTTGTCCGAAGAGTAATCTTTGTCTTCGTTGGTTCAGGTTGAAGGTAAAAGAGTGTTGTATCAATAATCTTTATCTTCATTGGTTAAGGTGAAAGTAGAAAAGTATCCATTATAGAGATAGGTTAGCACTGCCTCAAAAAGATTTATCTTTGCCTAAAAAAGATTTCATGTTGGCTCCTTTTCAGTACAATAATTGATCACGCTCAATGCATAGCTAGATCTAAATGGGTCCATTAGGAACGTGCATGAAGAAAAAATAGACGTTTTGATTGATTTAACTTCACTATGTATGTTTCATTTTTGTCATAGTCTTCCTATGAAACATACATCAATCATGCATTAATATTTGCTGGACTAAAAGCAAGTTTTTGGTGGACGTCAATTGTCCTCTTTTGAGGGCCTGACACTTAACAAATCAGCATTAATAACCCATAGAAAAAAAAATTTCTTTGGAAGAAAATTTTGAATCACGCAATTTGGATAAAGACCACACTTCAACGAAAATTTTTTTTCAGGAGTCGGTCAACTTTGGAACCTATATTGTTCAAACTTGTAATTTCTAGGATAAAGATTTCGCAAGGATTTTTAGATTCAACTCTCATATCAAGCGAATTTATTTGGAGTCACAAATGAGAGGCATTGTAATTACCTAGCGGGATGGAGGAACTCGTGTATCCAGAATTTATCATGTAAAATTGAGTACAATAAAACCGGATCTTGGAATGGATTTGTTTTAGAATGATACTACATCTACATATGGTCTTGTATTCTAGCACAACTTTGATTCTATCTAAAGTGGTCACTTTGCGCCATTTTCATTTGCCATTCGGACACACTCCACTAAGTCCACTATTTTTGTGATCTTGGGTTGGGCTGGATTATTATGTCTTTCTTTATTTTCTAAAAATTTATAGAGATAAAAGAACACAAAAAAAATGGGAATAAAAAGTAAAAAAAGTTGAAAAACAAGAATAGAAAAGGGAGACTAATGCTCTAAGGAAAAATCATTCGTCCTTTTCTCTCTTGTCTTTTGTTCAAAAAGTTAAGATCATTAATCTTAATCCTAAAATTTGTGGTCAAGCCAATTGAATTTTAATAATTAAATGAACACGAGCATCTTGCCCACCTATATATATATATATATATATAATGCTCTCAATCAATTCTCTTCTTAATAATTATTTAGAATAGTCAGTTCTTAATCATTCTTTAGAATAGTTTGTATTGTATTTCCGTTTTTTCCCTTTAGTGTGGGGTTTTCTACTTGGTGTGATATCTTCGGTGTCCATTGATACAGATAGGATTTAGTTTGTTTTGTTTATTGATAGTTTTTTTTTTCTTTATGAGTTTCGTCTATCATTGAGTAGAGAACATTATCGAATGATGTGGTACTCTGTATTGGTTCTTAACTAATGCAATCAGATCTTTTGACTCTAAAGAAAAAAAAAGAATGAAGTGGAGTATTATTTGAGCCAAAAAAAAAAAAAGAAGAGAAAGTTCTAACTTCCACGATCGAAATACAACTAAAAAATCATTATTAATTTGTAATCAAGTTTTTCAATGGGTTCTTAGTTACATGTACGTAAGCGATGACAGAAAGAATATCCGTAAATTATATTAAATGGAGGCTGCATGATGAGTCAAATTATAAATTATTAATAAAAATAAGAGAATTATAAAATTAGTAGACAACAATAAGAATAGTATAATTATCATGTCGCTCATAAGGACATCAATGAAACAATAAATAAGGGGATGTCATTAAAAAAACTAAACATGGAGTAAAGGCCACCAGGCAGCTTAAGATAATTAGTCAATTAGATATAAAGGTTGTCCTAAAACCAATAACTAAGAATTTTATTACCGACAAAACTTGGTTTGGTTGACAATTGGTTGGGTTAGGCATATGTGTGCCCAAAGTTCAATTTCAACGGCAAACATAATTCTTGATGGTATTTAAAAAAAAACTAAAAATTTTATTATGGAATCAAAGCAGGAAATTAATGACCAAATCATTATAAATGCACCTATAATTGTATTTAAAAGCCTTGTATTTCTCTTCATTTCAAATCTTTTTATGAGAATTAAATGAGTTGGCGGATTGGTTTCGATTCGGTTTTAGTAAAATCAAAATATTTTGGAATGGTAAAAATGAAAACCAAACCAAATAATTTTATGATTAAAATCATACCAAACTGTTGAGGATCTATCCAGTTTCAATCTTTTGGGTTAAAACCATAAAATTTATAAATTACTTTGTTTTACAAAATACCATTAACAAAAAATATAATTCATTACGTTATTTGTAAATCACAAATAATATTTTCATACTTCATTAACACTAAAAATAAAACAATATATAATGTTAATAAGTAATATATAATCTTTTAACACAATAATTATTTCAGTTTCAAACCGAATTTCATTTTCAAAAACAAACTGAAGACCGAAATTATCAAAATTCTAAAACTGAAACCAAACCGAAAAATCAAATCGAGTTAAATTTTCAATTTGGTTTCGATTTAGTTTTCGATTCCAGTTTGATTTTGGACACCCTACTCCCCACCACAAAGATGAAGAATACATAACGAATTTGTAACTATTTAATAACAAAAAATCACATCTTTTACTATTTTACAAACTACCATTTCAAATACTCTATAAATTAAATATTTCATTCTCGGCTAACTTAATTACTTACGTAACGTTATCACAATAATGCCAATTGTATGCCACAAAACCTTTGAGGTATCCTTTTCAAGATTCCAGAACCTCCACAAACAACTAGTTAAATTCGATTCCTTGATGAGAATGACTAATTAGCTTCACTGAGATACTTTGTTAAATATACACACCCAACCAAAAAATCAAAATAACAAAAAAAGAAGAAGAAATATTCTAATTTTCTATTTCCATATAACAAAAAAGAAAAAAAGGAAAAAAAAAAGAGAGAGAAGAAACTCATTGGTGGCTCATGAAAATACAAGAAAAAAATTATTAAAATTGAGGCAGAGAAGTTCCTAGTTGTACCAATCCATCTAGAACAACTTGACTTTTTTTGTTTTTTCATTAATAATGTGATCACAAAGGGGAAAAAGAAAACTAAAAATTGACATACCAACATCATCACAATAACCAGCATAGTCGGTGAAAGAAGACAATGAACCCCACAATCTTCAATTCAATTCAATACAGCCGACAAATCACACCTCCTCTTCCTCTCCTCCTTTCAATGCCACAAGAACACGCCATGTTTGATCCTGCCAAAAACCCAAGATCAAGGTATGACAGTTATGGCAGTTATGGTGTTCCAAACAGGGGATTGGAATTTGGGGCTGAAACAGATGAGTCTGGAGAGTCTACACCTCCCTTGTGGAGGACAAGTCCAAACCATCCCCTGCTTCGTCCGAATCAGTATCGAAACTTGTCGCCCGAGGCGAAGACTCAGGCGATTGCGAGGGGTCAAGTGGAGTTAATGGAGATGGTGGGTCGGATGCCAGAGTCAAGTTATGAGCTTTCTCTGAAAGATCTTGTTGAGCATCCATTGAGACAGGATAATTTTATGGAAGAACAGAGGGTCAATATTGATCATGAAATTAGTGCTCAGAGAAGAGAACAAGAGCTATTGAGGAGGAGGAAGAATAATGGGAGGAGATTGCCGATCATGAACAGAAATGGAAGTGCTGAGAACAGAGGGTTTTTGTTAAAGATGGGTTTTCCAGTTTCTAATTGGGGGTCTAGTAAGAAGAAGACGAATTTGATTTTGAATTCGATGGATTCGAAGGTTTTGCCGAAGCCAGCGGTGGCCGCAGAGAGAGGTGGGGAGGAGTGGTGGAAGAAGAGGCATGTGGTGTCAGCAGGGGAGAGTGAAAGTGTTGGGCTGAGTAGTAATAGTGGAAGCTCTAAAAGCAGTGGTAGCAGCAGTAGCCGAAGCAGCAGCAGCAGAAGCAGAAGCAGAAGCGGCAGCAGGTGTGTTTTCTTTGATCTTTAGTTTGTGAGGCATCTTGAAAAAACTCTCTTAAAATGGTTCTATGGATTTGCTTGATTTGCATTCAAACTGATGGAGATTTTGTTGATTAAAGAGTCCATTTCTTATGTTAGATAAACATGATTGTCTTCAAATTTGGGCAATTCTGATCTTATAGAAAACAGAGAATATCTTCAATACATGGACAGATCCTTGATTTCAGCAAACCTTGACCTTTTGCCACAGAGCAAAGAACACTGATATGTTTGGTGACGCCTTGGACGCCAGTGGCCCGCATAGCGGAACCGTTGATCCCAACGCCTTAACAAACAAGCGGCTTAAAGGGTCAATTTAGTTTGTGTTCTGTGTTTTCAATTTTGTTTCAATTTGTTATTTTTAGAAAACGTCTTTTTACATTTTTTATTTTTAACTGACTTTATGTTTTCCGTATTTTCTAAAATTACAACCAAATATGCTTTTCTGATTGTTTTTCATTTTCTGTTTCGGAAAACGTATAGAAACAAACCATGCGAAATGGACCCTTAGGAGTTCATCTACAAATTTATTTTATTTTCTAATGATTTGATTATGTTGGGTAGGAGTATTCGTGGACGTTAAGGAGAGGAGGGAGGGAATCTTGTAATAGGTTTTTTAAAAATATTTACTTTTTTTTTTTTTTATTGAAATGCTCCCCAATTCTCTTTAATTTCTATTGTCAAATATGGTGAGATGATAGGTTGTTCAGATGGTAGGATGACATGTTGTACAAGACAATTTGGGGGGTTTTTGTATTTGAAATTCAAATAGACACAACATGGGATATGATGGGACATGTTAATTGTTTAGTCTTAATTGGGAAGTCTCAATTGTGACATTTATTCTTTAATTTAATGCAGGCATAAGGGTGGCGGTTGTTGGGCTCTTCTCTGCACCAAACGAGGCAAGATGGTAGATTAGACAAGTTGTGAGACTTCTCAAGTGAGGGCGTCCATAACATATAAGTTATGGTCGCTCGCTTAATGACATATCTGAAAAGTGAACAACAATGGGGCTCACTGTCTCAGGCCTCACTGCTACAAACAAAACAAGACAAAAGACCAGCGTCCGTAATATAAATTAGAGATGTCCATATAAGAGCAAGTCTCTATATATATATATATTATATATATAAATGTTCTTGTAATTTGATACTCCTACCTTGTTTCAACATATACTAGTAGGATATAATGTATATGTTTTTTTTTTTTTAACTGTTGTTGAATAATCTTTCATTTCATGATCATTCATTTTGTTCTTCATCCTTGCATTTGGTAATCTCATGATTCAGGTGTTTATGTTTTCTAATCCAAAATTATTGAATTCATGTATGCTGATATGAATTCATGCACCATACCTTATTTGGATTATTACAATTAGAGATGGGTGTTTAAAATCATAGATCTTTAGTTGGGCTCATTTAAACCAATATTTTTGAGAGTGTTGTTTTGGTGGGTTGTCAATGTTATTATGAAAAAGTAAGTGATATAAACGTGTTTATTTAATGCGTTCATGAAATGTGAACTTATTAGTTGATTATTGACAATTTGATACCATAAAATTCTTATCGTGCGTTTGGTAGGGAGTATCATTGATAAAGCATATGTTGAGCCAAGTCCACTCATATTTGTTTTAATTTATAAGGTCCATAAGGTTATACCTTACATTCAATGAAGGACAAATAATCTAAAATAAGTTTTTATTGATCAAATTAAAGTGCCCTCCGCTCTTGTTTATCTTTGATTTAAATAAGGTATATCTTTGATCTTTTTCGAGATTGATGAACAGTAATAGGGTCAGTTATCAGGATGTAGCGTCGCATCTCCATCACTTGCACTGAGAGCTTTGGCTTAGTCTACTAGTATATTCATTCAGTCACCATGGGGTAATTTATCCTTCCATCTCTTTTTTTAGGCCATTTTGTTTTCAATTGTTTGCCATGAAAGAAAAGTGAAATTTGGCTCAAATGGGAGATGTTGTCTAGACAGGACTTCATGTTGTCCAAACATCATATGTATTTTTCAGAAGCTAGATCAAGCTGTCTGAGACAGGGAACACAAATTTTTTTTTTATCAAGACAAACCTTACAAATAGGTATTATTTGTTGAATAATTTTGTTGCAAACTAAGAGAGATACCATTTTTAGAGAGAAAAAACATAGAGAGAGCTTGAGGAAGCAAGATAGCATCAAGAGTGAGCTTGTTTTCTTTGTAATTGGTGGGTTTTCTTCCTTGTAATGTTTTACAACATAGAGAATACTTGATCTCTACTATCCGTGGATGTAGGTTTTTGCCAAACGACGTGAATATTGCGTTCTTTACTGTTTTGATTTAGTTCTCTATGATTGTTCTGACTTGGAATTTGTTATTGATTTAGTAAATCCTTTTGTGCTTCGTCTGTGGGTTTGGTTTCTATCCCATTTTAAAAAAAACATCCTTGAAATTTCACTGTACTCAAATGGTTGTATTACGTCGGTAGTTCTCCCGTATTTTTGACAAATAACAAAAACATGCCGCCTCTTGATCTTTTAACTCAACAATCATTCGCTAGATGTTATCAATACAACTACTCTTTTTGTAGCATTCCAATACACCTTTCGATCATCATTCTGATGTTGAAACACGTAACTCTATCTCTACTATATCGACTCAGAATTTCATGGTCACTTAAGTGAATCACACAACATGACAAACACTACATCACACAACACGACAAATACTACTAGCGTGAAGGGTTTGTCCTTATGGGGACTTGACAATCACATGGTTCCAAATGGGGTAGCGCTCTATCTCAATACAAACACAAAAAAGATGATAATAACCGAATGTGAATTCTGGGCATCAAACAATAAACAAGACCAACAACTAAATCGAAACAATTTAACTACACCCGATTTCCTACTCAACACCGAGAATCACTCATAACCCCAAAACGAAATTCATAACCCTAAAACGAAATATGGTACAATCACGAGTCAACCAGAGAACAAAGTCCAACTAGAAGTCAATTGCCCAACAAAACCAATTCATCAAGAGAAGAAGCAACATTATAACCCAACAATAATACTATGCGAATCAAACAAATCGAGGGGATCCACAATCCAAAATTGAAGGAAATTAATGCCTCGTTAAACTTGCCAACATCCGCCAAACAAGATTCCAATGCGAAATACTATGCATGAAATTGAGCAATCAACCAAATATCATCCAACCCACAAACTCCAATATCTATAAGTAAGCATTGCATTAAAATAAAACACGTAGAAAATATGAGTACATACCCAATCTCAAAGTCCCACCAACATAACCAAATCGAACAAAAACCCACAAAATCCTGAAAAAGGACAACAAAAGAGAACAAAGACTCATCCCAAAACCACAAGTCCCCAAAGCCCATCCCCAAGCAATCAGCATATGTAGCTCAAAAGAATAAGCAGGCCAAATGTCAAGGGCAAACGTACAATGCCTGGAATGGTATCAATCCAAGGCTCAAATTAGTCAAGTCTACAAAAAAAAAAGAGTATGAAACAGTAAAAAAATCACATTCAAACGTATAATAGATAAATGAATGAAAAAATTAAATTAATATATTTACAATTCTCAATGGTTTCAAGGACTTCCAACTCCCCTTCAATATTTATATATTGTTTTCTTCGGCCGTCTTAGCCAATCTAGTGTACAAATGTATCTTAGGAGTAAGCGAACTCCTAAAAGCATCAAGCACTCAATCACCCATACTAAAAGTCGATTATATGGTCACTAGTAAATATTGGAACATCAAGAGATCGCGAGCCGACCATTTCTTCAAGGATAGAAAATCTATTTTGTTAAGGAAGATATGCCAGATGTTGGGAGTGACTCTAGGATTAATTAATTCCTCCTTATTTGTATCCATTTATGTATTTGATTATTCCCTTGTATTATGGTTTATAATAGGAAGCTTATCATGAGGATGATCTAAAGAACCTAGATTGATTACCCTCCTTATATAGCCTATGTTTATCACATAATAAAAATACACTTTTTAAATCAAGTTTTAATATGATATTAGAGTACTAGGACTCATCCTGCATCTAAATCCAGCCACCACTTTTTTCACCAACAGTTTCGATGACAAATGATGGCGAGAGAACAACAGATAAATTCGAGACTTGTAATCTAAAACAAACAGAAACAGGTACGAGGGTCTGAGCGATCCCCTTTACCTTCATCATTCGGATCAACCAGACTTGGTCTCTGTTACGCAGTTGTTAACCCAATAAAATTATCCTATTTGGAGTCATGCTATGCTCTTGGCTCTCCCCACCAAAAACAAAGATAGTTTCAATGATAGTACCAACCAAACCAGTTTCTAGATTAGTAGAAGCAATCATGCAGTGGACTTGCTGCAACCTCCTTCTCAAGGGAGTCAACACCATCTCACCTACTATTGCACAAAGTTTCATGTACAATGACAGTTCCTTTGTGCTTTCGAGCGAGCTACAGGAGCGATTCTCTCATAGTAACAGTGTGGGCCTCTTCCACATCAAGCAAGAGATTCACGATTGCGTCCAAGGGGGCATAAGCATTGGTGAATACTCTACCAAAACTAAAGACCTTATGGGATACACGAGATGCGCGCTATGTCCTCTTCCACCTTGCAATGGCAATACGACGAAGGAGCTGCAGCAATATCAACAAACACAATGAACCATAAAGTTTCTCATGGGACTTAAAAGAAGTTTACACAATAGCTCGCGGACAAATCTTACTTATGGAACCTTTACATGCGATAAACAAGGTACTATCTCATTATTCAAGATGAAAAATAATGGGTTGTTGCTTCACTGGTGATGAGAAAGACACCAAATGCCGTGTCTTTTGCTGTCAAAAATGGATGGCAACATTCCAACAAGCTAGACTTACTCCTCAAGGAACACACCTCAAGTATGATCACTACAACATTCATCATTATAGGGCACACCACCATCGATAATTGCCGTGCATAGCTCAAATGCAATTATTGTGGCTTCAAGGGCCGTACTCTTGATGTGTGTCGAAAACTAAAGAGAGCTACCCTACATGGGGACAAAGGGGAAAACTCAAGCTACTCTTTCAAGGCTCACTATGTTGATTGCAAACCATACAAGGCTAAAACAGAACCAACATCTTAAAACCTTACGGCAGATTAATATTACAATCTTCTCGCTCTCATTGATCAAACTAAGACACGTAGCATGGCCAATGAGCAATTTTTCAGGTACGACGTACAGCTTGTGCATATATTTTTGGTTTAGAAGCTAGTTGAATTTTCTACAGAGGAGCAACCAACAATGAGCAATATTTCAAGTACCGCAGCTTGTGAAAATATTTTTTGTTCAAAAGCTGATTGGATTTTTGACACATGAGCAACTGATCATAATATCATATGGTCTGCTCATCCTGGTTTATGACTTCAAGCTAATCATTTACCAATCGTCATGTGCATTTACTAAACCATATTCTTGCCTGTGTAACACACATAGGCACCATACGGTTCTTCGATAATGTCATTCTTTATAATGTTCAATGTGTTTCATCTTTTAGATTATATTTAATATCAATAGAAAACCTTATAAAGACTTCCGTTTGTGTCTTTATTTATCAAAACTATACCATTTTGTTCCATTGAAAATTATTCTATTTGCCCATTTGCTAAACAAACTCTCAAAAGCCTTTTGGTTTGAACTTTACCAATATAAAGACACTTTTTGAATTAATTCACATTGATATTTGGGGTTAGCATATATCAACGCTCACTGGGTGAAATATTCTTTTACCATCGTTGATGATTTTTAACGATGCACATGGATCTATCTATTACATAGAAAATTTGTTGCACGTAATTACCTCATTGCTTTCGTAAACTTTGTTGAGCACAATTTGCATCTAGAATAAATGTTATTCGCCATGACAATGGGTGGAATTTGTCATAACCCATTTCTTTTTTGACAAATGTATTTTGCATCAAACTAGTTGCATATCTACTCCACAACGAAATGGAGTTGTTGAGAGCAAACATTGCCACCTCCCAAATATCGCATGTGCTTACTTTTTCAAGCAAACTTTCCTAAATAATTTTGGGGTGATACAATATTTACTACCACTATATCATTAACCGCACGCCTACACGAGTCCTTAAAGTCAAAACCTCATTCGAAGTTCTTTTCCACAAACCATCAAGTATATACATATACGTTTTTTTGGTTGCTTGTGCTTTGCATCCACTCATCACCATCGGTCAAATAAAATTGAGTCTCGATCCATTCGTTGTTTATTTCCTATTGAGTTCATGACTTAGACACTGGATGAGTTTTTATCTTTAGTGCCTGACCCTCTTAAAGTCTCTCCTATTTTTGTTGGTGACAATTGGACAAGTCCCAGATCAAACCGGACATATGCTTTTCTGGATCGGGTGTCCTTACCTTTACTCGAGTCTCCTATGAACCCTCCTAATCCCGTTGTCACTATTTCTCCAACCTCGCCGATACCTATCACAAACCCTAAACTTGTGCTCACCCCACTTGAAAATGCTTCTCCCGTTTCGTGTACCCCACCAAATGATCTCATGAGTTCCCCTCCTTCTTCATCTGTAATAAACCTTGGAAGCAATTGAGAACTTAGGGAAAGAGAGTTTTCATATATTTCACAGAAAGATCGCTTACAAAACAAAGAAAGAATCAAGCCTCATATAAAGAGGAGAAGTACAAGAGAGAGCCGTTAGACACAAAGAGAGAGAGAGAGACCCGTTAGACATGGGTTTGAAAATCAAAGAAGCTCAGCTACTGTAACCTGTAACATCAGGTATAAGAAGAAGCCTCGGGAAAAAAATGACATCGTGTAATGAAGAGTTACACGCTGTCGTTCAACAAAGTATAACAAAGAGATATAAGTGTATATGTCTAACATCATCGTCTCCTTCATCAGAACTTCGACTGCGATGCATCACTCATGACCCTTATATCTTTAGCAATACCACGTACAAAATTCCTTGCCAACTCGGTCTCTCCCTTCGTCAAACTCATTATTGGCTGACAACAAAGGTACTTCTTATCCCTTATCTTAGTTTCTTTATTATGATAGACGCTCACCTGTCTATCAAGTCTTTGCTACTTCTATTTCAACCGTCAAAGAACGTGATTCGTTTGCCCAAGCTGTATAGGACCCAAAATGGCGCATTGCCGTGTACCAAGAACTTAGCGCACTCACGGTAAACGACACTTGGTTCTCCAACCCCTTCTTCGAATAAGAAATCCATTAGTTGCAAATGGGTTTATAAAATCAAGTTCCATCCTGATAGCACCATTGATCGCTACAAAGCTCGTTTGGTCGCCAACGTTACAGTCAAGATGAAAACTATAATCAATTAGATATGTTAGTTTTATTTTTTATTAAAAGTTATATTTTGGATGTCTTCTATTTGTTTAAAATCCTCTTTTCTCTATTTACCTCGTTAAACAACACATGAATCCATGTCAGTTCCTGAATTAATCATGATCTATCTAGAAGTGAAAGAAACGTTGAACAAAGGAATATAGTTTGTCCTCTGTAATTGAATAACATGTATAAACTCTTGTTATATTGTCTCTTATAAGCAAGCATTTATTTATTGCAATCAAAAAGAGTACAAAAGATAAAGAAACACAACCATTAGAATTGAAAAAGTCTCAAACACAATCCATAAACCAACAACCACCCAAATCCAAAACACACAGAGAACACTACCCGCAAAAGGTGCAATCTCTTTTACCTAATTGATCAAGATGCATAATGAGATAGCATATAGGTCCATATTATTCCAGAAAACGTAGAAATTAATGTAGATGGGACCATTAAGCATGCATGTTGAACCACGATTCCTTCAAAAAACTCTCCACCCTCAGTTTGTCTGTGATAGGGATGATGGTTCCTGGAACAGTTTGCAATATTCTATCTTGTGTGCCAACCTCCGGAGATGTTTTTTTTCTCCTTGGTGTTCTTCCATTTGTTTCTTTAGCCTAAAATTTAACATAACACATGATCAATTAATTAATTTAACATATAAATATCATTAGTTAGAAGGAGTTGTATATAAATGTATACATTACTTACACTGCTGGAGGAATCTTCTTCTATTTCTTTCTTCTTCCCCTTCATATATTGCTTTTTTGGATAAGCCCCGTCTAACATGAAATTTATTACTTCATTTTTAGAACGGAACAATACTTCATTGTGGTAATAGTACTGCACACAAAGTTTACAGTATTATTTTTATTAGACTAAAGTAGAGCTATATTAATTGAAATATATATATATATATATATACACTATAGAAATGTACAAAGTCGTGTGTTCCGGCAGATCGTAGTCTCCGCTCAATCTTCCATTGGGCGAGTCTCTTTGCGAAGGTTAGTTTGCATCTCTTATTTCTGTCTTCCACTGGCATATCCTTCTATACATATATCATAAGAAGATTATAGGCAATGTCAGTCTTATATATATATATATATATATATGTATGTCTGTATCTATTTGTTCTCAAAATTAGATAATCATACAACTTACTTTTTCCATGTATGCAACAAAATGGGAGTAATATTGTTCTGGGAGTTGGAAAGTCTTTGTAATACCTCCAACAAATGTAGTTGCTGTCTTTCTACGTCTTGGAGTTTCAACCTACAGTAGCATGGATTGAAATCTACTAGAAAATCCATGAACAAAATTACAAAAAAAAAAATTCTTTGAAAATTGAAAAATTACCGGAGTTGCATGGCTTGAATTATCATTTTCTATTGGCCAGACAGATATCGGGATTGCTGCAACTGCGCCCTCTTCCACCTTTTGTTTTTTAATCTCCAAAATTGCCTCCTTTTTAAAATAAATAAAATATCACACACGCGCACACACACACATATATATATATATATATATAAATGAAAACAACGAATTAAACGAGAGGTACTTGGACAAGAATGACTTACATTGATTATTTCTTTCATTATGGAAAAAAGCTTGTCACGCTCTTCATTTTTCTCCTCTAGAGTTGGAGTTGGTGGAGGATTATTATACGAGACTATTGCTAAATCCTTAATGTATTGCTCCATATCATTCTCAAGTTGATCGAAAAATACTGCTAAAGTATTGAATGGTACAATCTCCAACCCATTAAGATTCTCCAACCCACCAAGGTTTTGATCATTCTCAATGTTGGATGTCATTGCTAGATGCTGAATATAATGAGAAAAAATGGGAAGGAATATTAGAGAGTTTGTTTACTTTGATAAAAAAACATTTTTTATATAGCGGCGAAATAGAATATTATTTTGAATAGTTAACATTCAGATTAATTTACCATAAATGAAAAAAAAAACTTACCGTTTGAGTTAAATATCCAATCATTCATATCTTTGCTTAAAAATTGAAAAGAAATTTTAATACCAAAGTCAAAATGTCTCAAATTCAATGTTTTGTATACACATGTTATTTTAATTATTGGATTGTAAGAAACAATTCATTCCTTGGTGTCACTTCTTACTATATATGTAAATACAAATCTGTAGCAAAAGCTAATAATTTGCAGCTTTTTATATTGGTCAAAATGGAAGTTTTCTTGAAAATTGTGTCCATGTTCAAAAAATTTAGAAAGATTGAAAGGAAAAAAAAGAAAGTTAATCACACCTTTAGTCATAGCTTTTCCATTTATATGATATTAAATGAAATAAAAATATAAACTTCAAAAAATAATCTATCTTGATATAAATAACTAACACGGAAGCCTTAAGTGGAAAAAAATGCCTTTTCAAGCTGTCACGTCATCCAATAAACCTTGTCGATTTTTAACATGTGGTTTATTTTTAGTAAGATGGCCAATTTTGTAATTATATTTTGTCTCGATATATTCAAAAGGCCGAAACTTCTCCAAGACGTACGCTTTCTTCATTAGATATCAACGTTTTCTGCTTTTTCAGGACACTTTTTTCATTAGACCTCATTATGTTTTTTAGCCCTCACCTTCTAGAGAGAACGCCAATCAAGAGGCGAAAGAATGTGGCCGATGTTGACGAAGGGCAATGTGTACTTTTGACGCTTGCATTTTCAATTACTTACCGAGAAAGAGGTAGAGCTCCGAACATTGAGCCATCCTACCTAGGATTAATTGATTCTTCCTTATTTGTATACATTTATGTATTTTGATTCTTTCCTTTTTTGTATCAATAAACTTCATCGATTTTTAACACGTGGTGTATTTTTAGTTAGATGGCCTATTTTTGTAATTATATTTTGTCTCGATATATCCAAAAGGCAGAAACTTCTTCAAGATGCTTTCTACATTAGATATCAATGTTTTTTGCTTCTTCGGGACAACTTCTTCATTATACCTCATTACATTTTTTAGCTCCCGGCTTTTAGATAGAGCACCATTCAAGAGACGGAAGAATGTGGCCAATGTCGATGAAGGGCAATGTGTATTTTTGATAGTTGCATTTTCAATTAAATATAGAGAAAGAGGTAGGGCTCCGAGCATCGAGCCATCCCACCTAGGATTACTTGATTCTTCCTTATTTGTATCCATTTATGTATTTTGATTCTTTCCTTCTTTGTATCAATAAACCTCGTCGATTTTTAACATGTGGGTTATTTTTAGTTAGATGGCCTATTTTGTAATTATATTTTGTCACGATATATCCAAAAGGCCGAAGCTTCTCCAAGACGCTTTCTTCATTAAATATCAACGTTTCAGCTTCTTTAGGACACTTTCTTCATTAGACCTCACTACTTTTTTAGCCCTTGCCTTCTAGAGTGAATGTCAATCAAGAGAGAGAAGAATGTGACGGATGTAGATGAAGGGCAATGTGTACTTTTGATGCTTGCATTTTCAATTACTTACTGAGAAAGAGGCAGAGCTCCGAGCATCGAGTCATCCTGCCTAGGATTAATTGATTCTTCCTTATTTGTATCCATTTATGTATTTTGATTCTTTCCTTATTTGTATCAATAAACCTCGTCGATTTTTAACATGTGGTTTATTTTTAATTAGATAGCCTATTTTTGTAATTATATTTTGTCTCATAATATCCAAAAGGCCGAAACTTCTCCAAGATGCTTTCTTCATTAGATATCAACGTTTTTGCTTCTTCGGGACACCTTCTTTATTAGACATCATTACATTTTTTACCCTTCGCCTTCTAGGGAGACCGCCAATCAAGAGACGGAAGAATGTGGTCGATGTCGATGAAGGGGAATGTGTACTTTTTGACACTTGCATTTTCAATTACATACAGAGACAGAGGTAGAACTCTGAGCATCAAGCCATCCTTTCAAGGATTAATTGATTCTTCCTTATTTATATCCATTTATGTATTTTGATTCTTTCCTTATTTGTATCAATAAACCTCGTCGATTTTTAACACGTGGGTTATTTTTAGTTAGATGGCCTATTTTGTAATTATATTTTGTCTCGATATATCCAAAAGGCCAAAGCTTCTCCAAGATGCTTGCTTCATTAGATATCAACGTTTCTGCTTCTTCAGGACACTTTCTTCATTAGACCTCATTACATTTTTTAGCCCTCGCCTTCTAGAGAGAACGTGAATCAAGAAACGGAAGAATGTGGCCATTGGAGATGAAAGGTAATATGTACTTTTGACGCTTGCATTTTCAATTACTTGCTGAGAAAGAGGCAGAGCTCCGAGCATTGAGCCATCCTACCTAGGATTAATTGATTGTTCCTTATTTGTATCCATTTATGTATTTTGATTCAATTATTTCCTTATATTAGGATTTAGAACAAGAAACTTATCATGGGGCTAATCTTTAGAATCTATATTGATCCCCTCTTTGTATATAACCTATCATTATCAGATAATAAAAACATACCTTTTATTGTAATTAATATGATATTAGAGCAGATGGACTCCACCACAACTACCTTTCCATCACCAGGAATTGCATTGTGACAATTCTTCAATAACTTCAAGCAATATCCACCACAAAACAATTCAATCAAAAATAACACATAAAAGTCCGAATCTTACGAAAAAATTGTTTGCAAAAAAATACAGAACTTACCTTCATGAAAATAACATCTCCTTTGGGAACTAACACAGAATGGAAACTGATAAAAAGGTAGTCGTCAATACCTTCGAAAAAAAGTAAACTAAAAGAAAATCTGAACGGTGTATTTATTTTATTTCAAAAGCAATCTCTCCAAAGAGATTACAAAACCTTATATAAAAATTTGTAAACCCTAATTGCGACATAATTAAAAAGCAAAAGAACATACTAATGCAACAAAATAAGGGAAATCCTAAAAACACGCTACAAATACAAATACGTAAAAAAGGCCTAAAACCCATCAAAACGTCCATTTTTTAGGCCGAAAATGATGCCTAACTGCTTTGCTTATAGCCCCCACGCTGTTGGGCTCAAAACAATTTTCGATTTGATATATAATGGGTCCAAAACGAACATTCGAGGCCCAAATTATGACCATTTCAATGTGCATAGGTCAAAGACCCTTGTTTTCTATCCCAAACTTCATAGAAATCTTCTGAATTCTATTCTGCATCAGGAACACTTGATTGAACCTAGAGTCATTGTCTGCATAATCGAAGTGCATTCCATGCATCCGGTTAAATGGAACTCCTCCTTGAAGGACTACATCTTTCTCGTTGGATTTGGTCTATGGTTAGGGGTTAATACATACCAAAAGGTTCGAAGACGGAACGAAGATTAATTGAAAATGCAAAAAAACAGATGATTACCTGAAATTGCTTACCTTCGGAAGCTATCGGAGAAAGATTAATCTAGTGCAGTGAGTGATCTCTTTAACCTTTATCATAAAGTCAACCAAGCTTGGTCCTTTTTAAACAATTATTAGCCCAAGAAAACTACCCCGTTGGGAGTCATACTCTGCTCATGACTTTCACAACCAAAAACAAAGATGGTTTCATTGATGGTATCATCATCAAACTAGTTTCTAGATTAGCATAAGCAATTAGGTAGTGGACTCGCTGTAATCTTCTCGTCAAGGGATGGATTCTCAACATCTCATTGACTACTGCGCAAAGTGTCATGTACAATGACAATGCCTTGCGCTTTTGAGCGAGTTATGGGAGCGATTCTCTCATATTAACAGTGTTGATCTCTTCCACATCGAGCAAAAGCTTCACGATTGCATTCAAGGGGGCATAAGCATTGGTGAATACTATATTAAACTAAAGATCTTGTGGGATACACGAGATGCACTATGTCCTCTTCCACCTAGATTTGGCAACACAAAAACAGAGTTGCACCACATCAAAAAATGCAGTTGACTCGATTGCCCATTTCCTTTAGTGTTGTCAAATCCATCATAACTTGCGTTTAAGATTGTTAGAGAAATTGGGGATGATATCGGTGAAAAATGGGTTTATTAGAGATGAAGATTCGAGGCAAGTTACAATGTTGCTCTCCTTAGGGCAAATTTGCCCCCACCAAATCGGTTGTATCACGGGTTACCGGCTAATTTCCTCTAGGTTACCACAAATCTTCTTTTCACTTGTACTTGTACTATCGAAAGTGAAACCTTAAAAACTTGGTAGAAGAAGAATGTAAATCAAAATTTTGATGCTTGTACATAGGACAAATATTTCATGATGCCTTTAGAGAGAAGTGTAGAGAAAGAGAAGGAATGCCTGAGAGATGTTATGTAGTTTTGTTGGCAAACCCATGGACTATATATTGCCTGAAGCAACCGTCATGAAAAACAATGAAGTCGCCACCAATTGATTTTTAGAATGCAATTGGACATCCGTTCTGGTCAACAAGAAAAATGGACAAATGAGTCTATTGAGCATGGGGAAGGTGTTAGGCACCCCACAACTCCCGAAAACGGTTACCTTTAAATGTTTTCCTATTTGGCTCTAATTTGTTTTTGAAAATCCCATTTTGATGGGTCTGGATAAAATACCACTTGGAGTGGGTTTGGATATTTGAAAAAAAGGTGTGCACAGGATCATTGGGGCCATTCACGGCTTGACCAAAGATTGGATAAAATACCACTTAGAGTGGGTTTGGATATTTGAAAAAATAGGGTTGCACGAGATCATTGGGCCCATTCCCGACTTGACCAAAGATTGGGAAGAGAACACCACTTGGAGTGGGTTTGGATATTTGGAAAAAGAGTGCATAGGATCATTGGGGCCATTCCTGACTTGACCAAAGATTGGATAAAATACCACTTGGAGTGGGTTTGGATATTTGAAAAAAAGGGTGTGCTCGAGATCATTGGGGCCATTCCTGACTTGGCGAAAGATTGTATAAAACACCACTTGAAGTGGGTTTGGATATTTGAAAAAAAGGTGTGCACGGGATTATTAGGGCCATTCCCTGCTTGACCAAAGATTGGATAAAATACCGCTTGGAGTGAGTTTTGATATTTGAAAAAAAGGTGTGCACGGGATCATTGGGGCCATTCCCGGCTTAACCAAAGATTGGATAAAAGACCACTTAGAGTGGGTTTGGATATTTGAAAAAATAGGGTTGCACGGGATCATTGGGCCCATTCCCGACTTGGCTGATAGTTGGATAAAAGACCACTTAGAGTTGGTTTGGATATTTGATAAAATAGGGTTGCACGGAATCATTGGGGCCACTCCCGGCTTGGCCAAAGACTTGATAAAATACAACTTGGAGTGGGTTTGGATATTTGAAAAAAAAGGTGTGCACGGGATCATTGAGGTCATTCCCGGCTTGGCCAAAAATGTTTGCTTTCCTTAGTTTGGAAGAAAATTCCACTCTGAGTGGGTTTTGATATTTTTGGAAAAGGGACTTTGAGGACTTGGTTGATGTACCAAAAGGGTCCACAATCAAGGAATAAGATTCAATTTAAGTCTTACTTACAATTATATTTTTCATGAGAAAAGAAAGAATCTATTTAAGGCTCATTGAATTGGCCAAATATTTTTAAACCCACCTTGAGTCCTTAAATAAATTCTCATAATCCCTAAAAGCATATTCGCTTTCCGGGTCCACGAAATCCAAATGTTTTGTATGAATGCCAATGAAACCCAATATCTTGAAGGCTCCTTGGTATTTAAACGAAACATAAGGGTTCCATAAATTAATCTTGGTGTGTTTATTAAGGTGAGACGGCTTGGATTAATTCTAATGACTAACGCGTTGCATTTATTTTCATGGTATTCAAACAATCCTAGCATACATCTAAGGCATGGCATAGTGTGAGAAATCAAAGTCCTAAGCATGCATTCTAATGCAATCATCATTCACAAAATTCATCTCTAATTTCTATATGCTTCTAGCATCCTAGGATATTCATGTATGCATTTTTACTATTTTTGCTACACTATTACAAGAGCTTACACTTTTCAAAATAAAAATGAAAAATACAAATAATAGAAATAATGTACAAATATAGCCCATGGGGCCAATGCTCAAATCTACCCCAATTCTTCCAAGTGTGCCCTTCGGCCCAAGTCCTCTAAATTGCCCCTCGGCCCAAGTGATCCACTCCGTCCAAATCCAATCATCAAACACAAAAATGGGTCAAAGGAGTATCCAAACATAATATCAAATTCAAATTAAATTAAGTATAAATACCCATACATTATAAACATATGAACTGGCATGTATACATACACAAACACATATACACGTACATAATAAACCTGCATCTACATAAACATATATACACGTACATAATAAACCTGCATCTATAGACAAACTTATATATACACACATACCAACAAATTCATACATACACACAATATATATACATGTATATATACACAATACAGATCCTAATATGAGACCTAACATTAAGCCATACATAAGAATGACCGGCCTTACTTCAAACAGATCTAAGCAGAGATGTCATTTAACAGGGAAACAAAAACCTTGAAAACAAATGCCTTAGGCTTTACTTTTAAGTCCAGTAAACCAAGAAGCCACAAAACCAAATAGGCCTTCATCGAGTCATACCTCCACAGATTTTATGGAATTCACATATATGCACAGATTTATGTTACATGTAAATGCTTTTTCCAAATCAGATCTGAAACTCCCATTTTTAAATTACATTTTGGCCAATCAATCGGACATCCAGAACAGAACTTCAGGCAGCCAAACCACATATTAGCATAATGAACAAGCTAGCATAGCAAGGTCAGATATCAAAATCAATGGGCAAACAAACATGGACCACATTTCACTCACCCACAAATCAACTACGGCCAGCAAAACCTCAATGTGGGCAAATACATATTACAAACTCAAACAAGCCACATGCAGCATATCGGTTACTCATCCTTAACACAAACCAATAATGTGAACCAGGTCTAAAATGGAGCCATATTCATGAAAACAGAGCATGATAGAAGCCTGTGCACACCATTACCATCTCAGAAACGGAATCCGGAAAATGAATCATAGTTTTAGAAATTGACTGGGAACATGCATAAATAGAACCAGAGGAATAGAATCAATAATGATAGAGATATGTGCGGGCTAACCTTCTCAAAGAGATGAAACCACACAGCTTTTCTTCTCTCGAACTCTCTCTTTTCTTCTCCCGATTCTGCTCTCTCTTGGTCCTTCTTTTCTCAACGAAAAACCTCCTTTCCCTTCTCCTTTTTCCTTTTTTTTTGCCCTTGTCTTCTGATCCCCTTTTTTCTACCCACTTCTTTGCTCTGTCTCTCCTCCTTTTACACGCTTTCCCCTCACCTTTCTGTCTTCTCCCTGCAGCTTATCTCTTCTTTTCTTCTGCCAACATCCCTCTCATACGCCACCATTTTGACCACACGCCATCTCTGTCTCACATCTCCCCTTTCAATAATAAAAACCCAAAACCTTGTTTTCTTTACACACTGCACCTATTTCACATTTTCTTTTTTTTTTATTTCCTTTTTCTTTAATTCCAGACCTCCTCTTTTTATTATTTATTTTCTATATTTTCAAATCTTTATTTCTGAGATATTTTTTTCGGGTTTTGATTTTATATGGTTTGGACTTGGGTGGGTAATTAGGTCAAGAACCTGGAATTGAGTATGTTCAAGAGTGGTTTTCACATCATTGTGGTCTCATATGGCTCAGAATTCAGTATGTTCAAGAGTGGTCGAAGTCCAGTTTCTAAGAATGAGCTTGGAGCTCTAGGAAACTATGAAAAATCCTATATTTGCCAACTTTCCACTAAGGCACTTTATCAAGTTGAATGAATCAAACATTGAGGCTATTGGTTGTGGTCTTCATGGAGATACAACTCTTTTCAAACATGTGGGACAAACCTTGTCCTCTCTATCATTAGTGATATATTCTTGTTTGACATTTTCACTCAAGACATGTGCTACCAAGAAAGTTAGGTTGGTGCAATCAAACAAGATCCTTGACATTTTCACTCAAGACATGTGCTACCAAGAAAGTTATGTTGGTGCAATCAAACAAGATCCTTGACTAAGAGATCACTTTTGAAGTCTTTGATTCAAAATGAAGGGACAAGATGGCATAGTACAATCTACATCCATGGCTGAGAATTAAAGAGAGTTTGAATGGTCAAGATTTGAAGACATACATTGATCAAATGGTTGTGCATAAGACAACTTTCTTGCTTGCAATTTTTGACTTAAAAAAAGGAGCATGTCCAACGTCTATATGCTCTATGGTGGAGATTTGTTTGCTCAAATCATCAATGACCAAGATTAGGAGCTGCAATGGATGGTAGAGATCAACTCTTGAATTTTGATCCAATGGCTGCAAGCATAGGAGAGAATTGCCTTTAAAAGAAGATCTTCCCTTTCATACAACTTGGAGAAGCATTTGCAATCAAGAGAGAACTTTGTTCAAAGCTTTCAAGCATTCAAGCATCCATTGTCTACTAAAATCCCAGCTTCTTCTTGAGCCACTACTCAAGGCCTTCTCACCATTTTGCTGCTGCAAAGAGAGGGTGCTTTCACTTGAGCTCAAAGTGTTATTTCTCCCAAAATCACCTCACCTTACCTACTTGAAAATCCTACCCGTGAGTGTGTGATTGTTGTTATTGAAAGTTCTTCACTTAAATAGCTTAGTGCTAGTTGTGAGAACCTTGGCTGAAAATCCCATTGAGAAATTCCCTTTGTTAGGGGAAATTGTAAACATTGAAGTTTGAGGGAGTTCTTAGAAACCCTTGGTGTAAGGAGTTTTGTGGGTCTCTTAAAACCACACCTTAGTGGAGTTGGGAAAATCCTAGGTTGGTGAATCTAGGTAGTAGACGTAGGAGAAGGGTCTCCGAACTACTATAAATCGCTGTGTTGATTTTTTTTTGTTTACTTGTTTATATTTACTACTTGTTTCAAACTGTAGGATTTTGAAAACCCTAATCTGTCCCAGATTAGCAGACTGCCTTAAACTTTGAATTTTGATCTGAAATTTTGATATAGTGTATATTAAGGTGTTGTGACATTGTATATAAAATTTCGTTGCATTTTGACATCATTTGATAGGTAACATCTGAGTTGAAAAATCTGTGTGCAGTGTGTTGCTTGAAAATCTGTTTTGTGCAATTCTTGATTATTTGATATTTGGTCATTCACTATATTGTATCACATCTTGCATTGGATTGAATATTGATTAGGAAAATCATTAGAGTCCAAATTTGTGTGCTACTTGTTAATTGTCATTAATTTGTTTAAATTGAAAAAGGGATTCCAATTGGAATTTGGGGACACAATTCACCCCCCCTCTTGTGTTAAACTCGATCCGTCAGATGAGACATGACCAATCATGAAGAGTGTCATGTCCATTCGGTTGGATCACATCCTTCTCTACACATTTCTTCCTTTATTCAAATTAGAAGCTCTTTCAAAAAAACTCTACTTATTTTGAAAATATCCAACAGTGTAGTGTGTACCTTATTCAATAACATGTACAAACTCATGGGTCTCTCAATTTATTTTTTTATTTGCTTTTTAATAAGCAAGCACTTATTTATTGTTATCAAAAAGAGTACAAGATATCAAGAAATACAATCATTACAATGGAAAAAATCTAAATCTCAATCGATAAACCAAGTACAACCCAAAACACACATGCACACATAGAGAATAATACTCGCAAAGGGTGAAATCCCTTTGAGTCTTTGACCTAATTGATCAAGATGTATAATGAGAGAAATTAATCTCGATAGACAGGACCATAAAGCATGTTGAACCATGATTCCTTCAAAAAACTCTCCACCCTCAGTTTGTCAGTGATAGAGATCTTGGTTCCTGGAATAGTTGCATCTTGTGTGCTAGCCTCTGGTGATGTCTTTCTTTTCTTTGGTGTTTTTCTATTTGTTTCTTCAACCTAAAATTTAACATAACACATTATCAATTAATTAATTTAATAAAAAAATACCATTAGTTAGAACGAGTTGTATATAAATGTACAAATTACTTACAGTGTTGGTGGAATCTTCTTCTATTTCTTTCTTCTTCCCCTTCATATCTTGCTTTTTGGGATAAGTTCCGTCTAATATGAAATTTATTACTTCATTTTTAGAACGGAACAATACTCCATTGTGGTAATAGTACTGCACACAAAGTTTATAGTATTTTTGTTAGTTTAAACCCTAAAGTAGCATTATATATACGTACTGAATTGTAATTGTTGTAGAAGCGTACAATATCATGTGTTCCAGCAGATCGTTGTCTCTGTTCAATCCTCCATTTGGCGAGTCTCTCTGTTAAAGTTAGTTTACATCTTTCATTTTTGTCTTCTACTGGCATATCCTTCTATACATATATATATATACACAAGAAGATTATATATTCTATGGAAATTCTTTGGCCGATAGAGAGGTGTGTGTGTATATATATATATATATATATATATATATATATATATATGTATGTATGTATGTAGGTATGTATGTATTTGTTTTCAAAATTTAGATAATCATACAACTTACTTTTTCCATGTATGTTACAAAATGGGAGTAATGTTGTTCTTGGAGTTGGAATGTCTTTGTAATTTCTCCAACAAATGTAGTCGCAGTCTTTCTACGTCTCGGAGTCTAAACAAACAATAGCATGGATAAAAATCTACTACAAAATCCATGAACAAGAAACACATGATTTGAAACTTGAGAAATTACCGGAGTTGCATGGCTTGAATTATCGTCTTCTAATGGCCATGGCCAGAAAGATATGGGGATTGCTGCAACTACTCCATCGTCCGCTTTTTGCCTTTTAATCTCGAAAATTGCCTCCTTTTCAAAATAAATAAATATCTTACATATATATATACTTTAACTTTATTGTGCATAAATAAATAAATGCATAAATAAATAAATAAATGATAGCAGTGGGGTCAACTGTTTCACGCCCTACTGCTCTAACAAAAATAAGCGCCCATATTTTGTAAGTTATGGACGCCCGTATAAGAGCAAAGCGCTCTCTATATATAGAAAGATAACAAAATTAAACATCAAATTAAAGGAGAGGTATTAGACAAGAATGACTTACGTTGATTATTTCTTTCATTATGGAAAAAAGTTTGTCACGCTCTTCATTTTTCTCCTCTTGACTTGGAGTTGGTGGAGGATTATGGGAGGCTATCGCTAAATCACTAATGAATTTCTCCATATCATTCTCAAGTTCATCGAAAAAGTCTGCTGAAGTATTGTGTGGTACAATCTCCAACACACTAAGATTCTCCAACCCACAAAGATTCTCCAACCCACCAAGGTTCTGATCATTCTCAATGTTGGCTGTCATGGCTAGATGCTGAAGATAATAAAAAAAAATGTAAAGGAATTTTAGAGCCTGTTTGCTTTGATAAAAAAAGGGTAAACAAACATTGTTTATATAGTAGAGAAACAGAGTATTCATTTGAATAGGCACGAATATTCAGATTAATTAATCATAGATGGAAAAAAAAACTAACCATTTGAGATAAATGCCCAAACATTCATACGTTTGTTTAAATATTTGAAATAAATTTTAATACCAAAGTTGAATGTGTCAAGTTCAATGTTTTGTATAGTTGGATTCTAATTTTACAATTCATTCCTTGGTGTGACTTTTTTACTTTTATGTAAAGGCAAATTTGTAGCAAAATCTAATAACTTGCCCCCTTTAAAATTTTTCAAAATGGAAGTTCAAAATGGAAGTTTTCTTGAAATATTGTGTCTATGTTCAAATAAGTTGCAAGGATTGGAAACAAAAAAAAAGAGGAAAGAAATTTAAACACACCCCTAGTCATAGCTTTCCCATTTATATGATATTAAAATGAACAAAAATATAACTTCAAAAAATAATCTATATCGGTTGATACAAATAACTAATAAGGAAGCCTCAAGTGGAAAAATAGGCTTTTTAGGTTGTCATGTCATCCAGTAAACGTCGTCGATTTTTAACACGCGATTTATTTTTAGTTAGATGGTCTATTTGGTAATTATATATTGTCTCGATCTATCCAAAAGATCGCAGCTTCTCCAGAGACTTTCCTCATTAAATCTCAACGTTTTCGTTTGCCAACTTCTTTCTTCATTGACCTCAACGTTTTCGTTTCCCAACTTTTTCGAGTTGCTTTTTAAGTAGACCTCATTACATTTCCATTATAGGTTTCAATTAGATATATTACTTTTATTTTTTATTAAAATGGAAAAATAAAAGTTATATTTTAGATGTCTTCTATTTGTTTATAATCTTTTTTTCTCTATTTACATCGTTAAACAACACATATGAATCCATATCAAATTTAGAATTAATCATATGCTTTGAAATGAAAAAAAAAAGTTGAATAAAGCTCGGGGACATAGTGCTCTCAGAAAATTTGTTGGATTATTTATAAATTATGTCTTCGAAAGTATGAAAAATAACATTAAAAATCATAAATTTATATAATAGCAATAAGTAATAATTGACAGTTAATTTACAAATATCAATTCCTTTTCGATCCAGGAGTTGCAGCTCATTGCGATAGTAATGGTTGTACAGCGACATGGATCCCATACACTATCCTTGGTAGGGATAAGATGTTTCTAAGGCGACATGGATCCATACACTCGTTTGGTGGAACAAATTCCCAACCTTGTGGACAAGGTCTTTTGATGGGGAGGGTATTGTCACGAATCTACTTTTTGGGACGTCGTTCTTCTATTGGTTTCCTAAAACTACAGTAGTTGGATGAGAGGAGTTTTAAGGGCTGAGATTAGCTTATGCATTAGTATATATTTTGGGATGTCAATTAGGGTACGTTGTCGAATGATATTTCTGTTATTGCTTTGGTTGAATAGAAGAGTTGCCTCTCTCGAATAGGCATCCATTTGTGCTTGCTAATGAAGTTTTTCCCTATATTTCTTATCAAACAGATATATATATATATATATATCAATCCTTTGTCTAGGTATTCTACTGATTGGGTTTTTATCTGCATTGTTTGGGATGTTATCTGCATTGTTTCTTATATCCTTGGCCAGGTACACCACGGTTGCATAACAGCTTTGTGAGAAAATCAGCCGACTGGTCTTCAAATTTGTGGTAAGCCAATTTTATCAAATCTTGCTTGACTTTGTCCTGTGTGTAGTGTAAATCTATTTCGATGTGCTTTGACCTTTTGTGAAATACTGGATTAGTGGCAATATGGATTGCAGCCTGATTATAACAATGGAGAATCATTGGATAATGAGGTTTGATATGCAGTTCCTTGATGAGATTTTGAATCCATACCAGTTCTATGGTTGTGGGTGCCATGGCTTCATATTCGGCTTCAGTAGAGGACTTAGAAACGGTTGATTGTTTCTTTGATTTCCATTTCACTAGGGCTTTACCAATTTTGACTAGATAACCAATTACAAACCTTCTTGTATCTGAGCAAGAAGCCTAGTATGAGTCACAATAGACTTGAACCTGTAGATTGTTAGTGGCAGGGTAGAATAATCCTTGATTTAAAGTGCCTTTTACATACCATAGAATTCTGATGGTTGGCATGCATATGTATATCTGATGGTTTTTGCATAAATTGACTTAGGGTATTAACAGAGAACTTATATCAAGTCTGGTTAATGTCAAATACATTAACTTTCCTATAACTCTTCTATAGGGCAAAAGGGTCATCTAATTGCTGTCCTTGTGTGCTTGATAATTTGTTGTTTGTATCTATGGGAGAGTTGTTGTGTTTAGCACGGGTAAGACCAGTTTATGTAATCAAATCTATAGCATACTTCTTTCGACAGATTTCTAAACCTTTAGGTGTATGGTTTACTTCGAGCCCTAAAAAATATTTCAGGGGACCAAGGTCTTTTATTTTGAAACAAGAAGCTAGATGTTGTTTAACTTGATTTATGAGGGCTACATTATTTCCTCCTATGGTCATATCATCCGCATATAAGAGTAGGAAAACTTTGTTGCCATTTTTATTATAACAAAACAGTGAATAGTCTGCTTTGCTTTTGAGAAATCCAAAGCCAGCTAGTGCTTTAGTGCACTTTTCATTCTATTTTCTTGAAGCTTGCTTCAAGCCATATATGGATTTGTTCAATTTATACATTAAATTCTTTTCAATAGTCTAGACGAGGAGGAACTTTCATGTAAATTAAACATCTTCTTCTAAATCACCATTAAGAAAAGTATTGTGAACATCTAAGTGGTAAATAGGCCATTCATACATAGTATTAAGAGCTAGGAAGATTGTAACAATATCTATTTTTACTACAGGAGCAAAAGTCTCCTTGTAGTCAAATCCTTCACTTTGGCTAAAACCTTGAGCTATAAGTCTAACTTTATATCTTTCAATTGTTCCATTTGAATTATATTTTATTTTGTAAATCCACTTGCATCCTATAGCTTTTCTACCCTTAGGCAACTCAATTAAGTTCGTGTATTATTTTCTTCTAAGGCTTTCATTTCACTTTGCATTGATTGACACCACTTCACATCTTGAATTACATCTTTATACTTTGTAAGTTCTGACTGTTGACAAATAGCAGCAATGAAATATTTATGAGATGGATTAAACAATGGACATGAAGATGCAGATGCAATGGATGATGTAGAAACCATGTCACAGCAATAATCTACAAGATAAGTAGGTTTTCTCCTATTTTTAGTTGTTTATGTCTGATTTGGTTCAGTGTTTAAATGTGTATGAGGTGCATAAATAGTTTCTTGCAAGCTTGTATTATGATTTGTGTTGTATCTAAAAGGAAATTCATTTTCATAGAAATTTACATCCCTAAAAATAAAAATTTCATGAGTATTTAAATCCATGAGTTTATATCCTTTGGTTCCCATTGGATATCCTAAAAAAATACATGGTGTAGCTCTAGGTTAAAATTTTTGATCCTTGGGGTCTATTTGTTTTAGCTAAGCAAAAACAACCAAACACCCTAAGGTTGTGTTTGGTATCACTTCCAAAAATTTTAAAAACAAAAATAAAAAACAAAAGCATAAAACATAAAATTGAAACTTGTTTAGCTGAATACTTAAAACTGAAAACAAAAACTGAAAGCATAAAACTGAAAAAAAAATGTGTGTTTATGCTTTTATTTTCATAATAATAGAATATATCTACACCACTATATTTTTCATAACTACAGCCTTCGTCGTGTCTATTGCAACGTAATTCACCATTGAAAACATCAGCGGAAGGAAAAAAAAAAGAAATAAAAAAATAACCCAAAGTATATTTGATCATTGTCTTCATATCTCTATTCAGTTTGTAATATGAAATCTTAAAGAAAGTGCAATCTATAATAAGTGTAACTAGTTCTGTTTTCAAAACTTTTAAAAACCTTTTTTTTCTTGTTTTCAAAAATTTTGAAAACCTGTTTTTGGTTTTCATAAAAACTAAAATAGAAAATACAAACAAACAATATTTTTTGTTTTTATTTTCTATTTTTTGAAAACTAAAACAAAAAACAAGAAACAAAAGTGATACCAAACAAACCCTAAGGTCTTGATAGTTTATAGTTTTATTAAATAAGATTTCACATGGAGACTTCTTATCTAATAATCTTGTTGATATTCTGTTAATAAGGTAAATAGCTGCTTGTATACAACATGAGCATAATTTTTGGTCCAATCCACTTTTTATCCATATTGTTCTAGCCACATTAGCTAGGTGTTGATGCTTCCTCTCTACCACACCATTTTGTTGTGGTGTGTAGGGACAAGAAGTTTGGTAAATACCTTCTTGGTGAAATAATTGTTGCATTTGAAATTCCTTTCCATTATCAGTTCTCAAAGTCTTTAGTCTTTTGTTAAAGTGAGTCTTTACAAAGTTTATGAATCTTTTGAACTGATTTCTAGTTTCATCTTTGGATTTCATCAAAAAAACCCAAGTCATTCTTGTATGATTATCAACTACAGTCAAAAAATATTTAAAACTATCTAAGGAAACTGTTGAATTGGGACCCCAAATGTCCATATGGACTAAATCAAAGCTTTCATTAGATTCTGAAGTACTAGTACAAAAACTCTTTTCTTGTCATTTTTCCTAGTTAACATTCTATACAATCATGAATGGTTTTGTCAACATTAATTGGCATGAGTTTGGATACATTCACAGATTGATGTCCAAGCCTCAAATGCCATGTCCTAGCATCAATTACAGAGTCAACACTCCCAAAATAGCCTAAACTTCTTTCTGGATTTTAACTAAGTAGATCGAGGCCCTTAAAGTTCAATCCCATCCCATCCTTCTTCAAGATGCCTATTTCCTGTAAGGCATAATTGTTTTGTGTAAATTGATAGGTATGATAATACCTATTGTTTTTTGTAGAAATATCCCCCTCTTAAGCTTTCTTTTGATAAATAATGAGTGTATTTATGTGTTGATTTGTATTTTGATAGGTTGATTGCGGTTTGGATGAAAAGCGACGGAAAAAGGGCTGAATTGAAGAAAATGTCCACCGACCTTCGTGTGTTCAAATAGTCATAACTTTCTGTCACGTTATTGGAATTGAGCGCAACAAAAGGCATTGGAAACTAGACATCTCAAGCTTTCCGTAGAATCTAAAATCATGCAAATCGGAGGTCATATGGAGAAGTTATGGTCATTTGAATCATGTTCCTAGGGGTAACGCGCCTAGGCGTGGCGCGCCTAGGCGCACAAATTGTGCACGCCCAGGATCACTCCTGCACGCCCAGTCCAGAGAGTTGGACTTGAATTTTAAGTTGTGCACGCCTAGGATTGCGCCTAGGCATGCGCCTAGGCGTGAAAACAACGCGCCTAGGCGTGAAAAGCAATTTTCTGGGGTATTTTAAGTCGCGATTTGTCCGAGCTGCGGGAGTATTTAGACCTAGAACTGATTTTCTGGGGAGCGAAACCAGAGGGGGAAGGCGATTCTTGGAGCTAGGAGGAGAGATTCTTCAGCTCAACTTGAATCTACTCAACTAATTGGGTTTATTCATGATTTTCTCATCTCTCCTTTTGTGTTTTTCTCTCATTATGTGTAACTAAATCACTTGTGCCAAGGCTAGGATGAAGCCTTGGGTTTGATGACTTTGTTTATGACTTGATTTACATATATATGAGTTGATTTGGGTATAAATCTTGTGTTTCTATGTTTGATTACAATTTCTTCATGCTTGTGGTGTTTGGCCAACACTTTAGGTTTTTGGATGAAATTGTTTGGAGAATTTGCTTAGACAATAATATGTCAAGTAGATTATGCTTCTTGAAACACTTGATTATGAATGTGTCTCCCTTTAATTAGGTGACAATTTGTATGAATCCTAATCTCCATAGAACTCCATGAATTCCTATGCATGTTTAGACCAATAAGATGGCTAGAATGTATTTAGGAATATCCGACCTAGACCAATAAGATGGCTAGTAATCGATTTTAGGGAGATTTGGCTTAGGTGCGCTAAAACCGACTTAGGTACGGATTCGTTATGCCCGAATTAGCAAATATGTGTGTGAATTTGTGTCATTGCAAGTCATTTCCCAAGGGGGATTCCAAAGCCTTGGTGTTTATCTCATTTGCATTAGTTACATCCTTATTCAAAGAAAATACCAAAAATACTTTGCTCTTTACTTGTTTTAGTTTAATTACCAACCCAAACAATCTTGAGTTGATCTTTACTTTGTTTGCATTGTACATACATACATACAAGTATACACTTGGATTAGACATAACTCCATCCCTGTGGATTCGACCCTTGCTTATCATTGTGCTGTAGTCGCCGACTAGTACACTTGCTAGTAAGGTTAATTTAGACCCAACATAAATATAACTGCATATTTATCATTTTTAGTGAGCTTACTGAAATTAAATTAAAAGTAAACGTGAGAACACATAGAACATCAACTAGAGTGATGTTTTTAGTTAATTTAGTTTTTCCTATGTGTGTAATTCTATGTTGTTGACCATTTGATGATGTGACAAAAGAATCATGCTTGAAATGAGATGTATGCAATAATTGTATGTCACACACAATATGGTCAGAAGCTCCACTATCAATAATCCATTTATCAGTAAATTTAGGAGAAGTGATGTTACCTGCTACTATTGTAGCAGTAGCTGTGTATTTAGGATGTGTAGTAGAGCTTTCTGTAGTATTGGCCTTTACCTTGAGAAAAGCAAGTATTTGTTGACATTGATCACTGTTGAGATCAGCAGATTTGAAATTTCTGCAGTCCTTTTAAGTGTTGGTATCCACTTGATTGGCAGCATAATCTTTGCAACTCTTTGTTTCCTTTCTTCCTGGAGAATAGCATTAAAACCCTTGTCCACATCTGGGAAAGGAATCATTAGAAATAGTTGACTACTAACGTTATTATATTCTTCATTGAGACCCATCAAGAATTGCATAAGTTTCTCTTTATCCCTTTTTTCTTTCATCATTTGTTGAGTTTCGAAGTTATTACATTTGCAAGGAGTAATATGCTCATGTTCCTCAATTTCATCCCAAAGTGCTTCGAGCTTTGAGTAATACTAAGTGAAACTGAGTTGCTCGAAAGATTTCAAATACCCTAGTAGCATTGACCACATAATATCTATTCTTGAGGTCTAACCACAAATCTTATGCTGATTTCCAGGTAGAAACATTGGGAAGAATTTGAGAAGAGACAAAATAGTGATCTAGGATTTGATCAGACTATTTGCTTGGATCCAAAGCTGGCAGTTAAGTTAAGTTCTTGGCTATCTGAGACAGGTATGGATCCATTAACAAAACATTGTTTGTTTCTTACTTGGAATACATTAAAAAAATTGCAACTCCATGTGTGATTGTTTGAACCAGTTAACTCTAATGAGATTAACTTATTGATTGAAAAGTCACTTGCAGAAAGTTATATGGGTTGGTGAAAGGATTTTGAGTGTGTGGTGATGGGCATTAGTATGCAGGTACAATGGAGTGGTTTGGAAATATGGAATTTGGGTAAGGGTGAGGCAAGTATTGATGGTAGGTTGGTGGAGGCAAATTTCTCATGTAATTAGTGGCTTCTTGCACTGCAATAGAAATCGATGGTGGAATGCCATTCAGATTTGGTGGAAGAACACTAACTGTCGAAGTTCTTGGTGGAAAAACACCCGGAGGAGTCACAAGCTCTGATACCTTGTTGTAATGTGTGATAACGGAACTCTGTGTACCAGTTCAAGATACAGAAGCTCAAGAAAGGTAGCAATCAGTGGAAGAAGAAGAGGAAGAAGAAAGTAGATGAGCAAACCATATTTACAAAGTATATATACTGTTGAATAGAGTCAAAGATTTACCCAAGATTTACTTTATTGATTGAAGACTTTATTGACAAACTCAATATTGATTGAAGACTTTCCTTAATTGAAGATTCGGCAATCAATATTGATTTGTCTAAGTTCATAATTGATGCCTCAATTGTTGACTAATTGATGCCTCAATTGTTGACTTTGATAAAGATTGTAATTACGTAGATCATTGATTGTAAACCAATGTAATAGCTATATATAGGTATTTCCCACTTCAATAAAAGTAATTGATTGCAAAATTAAGTTGGTATCGAAGCAAGGTTCTCTTAACATACTACCTCTCCATCACCGTAGCTACTAGGGGCCGACTGCTCCAACCATCCGACAGAAGCCGATTGCTTCGTCCATAATAGGTGCCGATTGCACCATTGAACCAGAATCTCATCCAGAAATTACAAACAACTCATGGCTGAATCCGGTGCTCTTATAGTTCCACCTGTGGTGACGCCAACTCAAGAACCAACCTCTATTCCTTATGGGATCAAACTGAATGGCTCAAATTTCACTCTTTGGTCTCAGGTGGTTACTATGTTCGTTGCTGGACGAGGAAAGATGGAATATCTCAAAGGTACGACCTCGAAACCTACTGTTAGTGACTCTACATATAACAAGTGGATGATGGAGGATGCTACTGTAAAAGGCTGGCTTATTGGCTCTATGGAGGCCGATATAATGAATCTTTTTATTCGTTTACCCACTGCGAATGATGTTTGGGATGCTGTGTCTCAAACATATTTTGAGGGTGCTGATAAATCTATTTTGTATGATCTGTCTCGAAAAGCTATGGCAACTAAGCAGGCAGGGCGACCTGTGGCTGCATACTATTCCGATCTTAAGGTTATTTGGCAGGAGCTTGATCATCGTCGTCCAATTACCTTTACTCAGCCAGATGTGATTAAGACTCGAATGGCTGAAATTGATGAAGATCGAGTCTATTCTTTTTTGGCTGGGCTTGATGATATATATGATTCTGTTCGGGGAGATATTCTTCGTACTAATCCTCTACCTGGACCTGATAATGCTTTCTCAACTGTGAGACGTGAAGAACTTCGCCGGAATACAATGATGTCTTCAGAAGTTCCTCAGATGGCTATGGCAGTTCGAAAATATGGAACTCCAACAAGTTCTTTGTCACTGTCAGTACCTACTGGTGGTAAATGTACTCATTGCGGCAGCACCAAACATATTGTAGATACTTGCTTCAAAAAGCATGGATATCCCGAGTGGTGGCAGGCTCACAAAGAGCGATTACAAGCTCGAAAAGGTGGTAAAGTTGCGCTATGCACCTCACCTACAGTCCCAATGGCACCGACTCCTTCTTCAATGGATACCATGGCTTCCACTACTCCAGTTGATATCACTCACTCTGTGGTAGATCCTACTCTTCTCCAACAGTCAGGTAGTGTTGGTCTAGCCCTTCTTGCAACAAATTCTGAAAAAGATCCCGGTTGGATTCTTGACTCTGGTGCGACTAATCATATGACCTTTGATGCGTCCTTATTACATGATGCTTGTTTACCAAATTGCTCTACTGTCACCAATGCCAATGGTGTTTCATATCCGGTTACGGGCGCTGGAAGGGTTAACTTAACTCCTTCATTATCCTTGGAGCACACTTTATTGATTCCTGCTCTTTCCAATAATCTTTTATCTGTGCCACAAGTTACTACACAACTAAATTGTTTAGTATTAATATATCCTACTTTTTGTTTCCTTCAGGATCTCTGCAGCGGGGAGATAATTGGGCGTGGTACTAAGAGAGAGGGATTATATTATGTGGAAGATGTTAGTATGGGACGATCTCTATCAGCAAAAGGGTCATCTAGGGCATCAGAAGATCAGATTCGGTTATGGCATCATCGTTTGGGTCATGTCTCCTTTGGGTACTTGAAATATTTATTTCCTACTTTATTTTCTACATGTGAACCTTCCAATTTTCAGTGTGATACATGTGTTTTGGCCAAGAGTCATCGTGCTACTTATTCTGATAGTACTAATAAAAGAGTTGTGCCTTTTGCGTTGGTTCATTCGGATGTTTGGGGACCTGCCCCTGTTACTACTTCTACTGGCTTTAGATGGTTTGTATTATTTATTGATGATTGCACTCGTATGACTTGGCTTTACCTTATGCGTCATAAGAGTGATGTGGCTGCTTGCTTCCGCACGTTTCATACCATGATCAAAACACAATTCTCTACTAATTTACAAGTTCTTCGATCTGATAATGGTGGTGAATTTGTAAATCAGGAGTTACAAGCTTATTTTCAGACTCATGGAATTTTGCATGAAACCACTTGTCCTTATACACCACAACAGAATGGTGTTGCTGAGCGCCTGAAGCAACCGGCTTGAAAAACAATGAAGTCGCCACCAATTGATTTTTAGGATGCAATTGGACATCCGTTCTGGTCTATGAGAAAAATGGGCAAGGGGGTCTATTGAGCATGGGGAAGGTGTTAGGCACCCCACAACTCCCGAAAACGGTTACCTTGGAATGTTTTCCTATTTGGCTCTGATTTGTTTTTGAAAATCCCATTTTGATGGGTCTTATTGGAAGGTAATGGAAAAAAACCCACTTGGAGTGGTTTGGACAACTAGGTGCACGGGATCATTGGGGCCATTCCCGGCTTGGCCAAGGATTGGAGAAAACACCACTTGGAGTGGGTTTGGATATTTGAAAAAAGGGGTTGCACGGGATCATTGGGGCCATTCCCGGCTTGGCCAAAGATTGGATAAGGTACCACTTGGAGTGGGTTTGGAAAAAAGGATTTTTTGGGGACTTGGTTGATGTACCAAAAGGGCCCACAATCAAGGAATAATGTTCAATTCAAGCCTTACTCACAATTATATTATTCATGAGAAAAGAAAGAATTCATTTATGGCTCATTGAATGAGTCAAATATCTTTAAACTCACCGTTGAATCCGTAAATAAATTCTCCTAATCCCTAAAAACATATTTGCTTTCCGAGTCCACGAAATCCAAATGTTTTGGATGAATGCCAATGGAACCCCAATATCTTGAAGGCTCTTTGGTATTTAAACAAAACATAAGGATTCCATAATTTAATCTTGATGTGTTTTATTAATGTGAGACGGCTTGGATTAATCCAATGACTAACGCGTTGCATTTATTTTCATGACATTCAAATAATCCTAGCATACGTCTAAACATCATGGCATGGTGTGAAAAATCAAAATCCTAAGCATGCATTCTAATGCAATCATCATTCACAAAATCATCCCCTAATGTCTATATGCTTCTAGCACCCTAAACATTTATGTATGCATTTCCACTATTTTCCACTATACTATTACAAAGATTTACATTTTACAAGGATACGTGACAAAAACGAAATTTATACAAATGTACAAAAACCCAATATTGCCCTTGGGACCCATTGCTCAACTCCGGCCCAAATCTTCTAAGTATGTCCTCCGGTCCAAGTAGGGTCAAGCCCGATCCAAGCCCAACATCAAACACAAAAATAAGGGGGGGGGGTCAAAATTATGCTCAAATGCCATAAAAACTCAAATCAAATTCAGTCCATATATTATAAACATACCCACGCAACTCATATATACAAATATACAAATTGGAATATATATACATACACAAGCACATATACAATATATATACATATATCCACACCTTATAATACACACACAAATCTATGCGTACACGCATAACATATATACTGACAAATGCATATATATACATATAACATATACATTCACACACAGACACCATATATGAATATAATGTGCACTCAAACACGATATATATATATATATGCACCACACATACACGCAAAAGAGATCAAAACAAACTTAAACAACATCTCAGTGGTTCATCATCAGTATAAACGGAATATAAGCATATAAACACCTCTAAAAACATGAACAATATACACATATATAAACAGGAACGATCCATATGAAGAGCTTGATATAAACAAGAGTCCATATAAACAGATCCAAAAGAGAGACAAAATCTCAATCACTCATTAACATATAACCGGCACATCGAACTCGAAATAGGAATCGAAGCATGGATCTAAGGACATGGATCAAAAAATGGATCTAAGAACATGGAGCATCGAGTACAAATGTGAATCCAAAGAACCAAAGTGTATATGAGATATTACCTTCTTAGAGCAATAGAAAGTCCTCCTTTTCTTAGAATCAAAGTTCTCCTTGAGTGACGAAAGGCTTTCTCCACAACTCTCCCTTGATTTTGGCTTTCTCTCTTGTCTCCTCCTTTTGTTTGCTCCCTTCTCCCCCCTTTTTATTCTTTTTCTTCTCCTTTTCTCTACTAGTGTGCGACACCCCCCCCTCCACCAAAACATAGTCTTCTCTTATTTGTCTTTTTTCAAACATCACCGAAAGTCTTCTTATTTGTTCCTTTTTTCTTTTTTTTTTTCAATTTGTGCCGCACCTTTCTCTATTGGTTCCCCCTTTCTCTCCCACCTTTTCTTCTTTTCTTTCTTTTTCATTTTTTTTTTCACCGTCTCCTCTTTTGTCTTTTCTTTCTTTTTCTTTTGTCCTCCCACGATTTTCTTCCCTCTTTTTTGGTTCTTTTTGACTTTTATTTTTCACACCACCTCCCTCTCCTATCATTGTCTTGTTTTTTCCCTAATTTTATTTTATTTTATTTTAATTTTTTTTTTGTTTTCTTTTATTCCTAAATATTTTCTAGAGTTATGATTCATTAGTGGGCTGGACCAAAATTTTGGGAACTTATGAGCTTATGGATCAAAGAAATGGATTATGAATATTTGTGTGTTCATGGGCCAAAGAAATGAGTTTTATAGGCATGTGGGTACAAAAACGGGCTTTTGAATTTTTGTATTGTTTTTGGCCGGACGAAAACCGGTTACTACAGTTGCCCCCCTTTGTATGTCTTTTATGGAATAAAAGGCAAACAAAGGTGTAGTGAACCGAATTTCGTACGGAAAGGATAGGGAAAGATGCTCGGGATCACTGTAGCCATTCCCGGCTTGGCGGAAATTAGTGCTTGGGATCACTGTAGCCATTCCCAGCTTGGCTGATGGTGCTCGGGATCATTTGAAGCCATTCCCGGCTTGGCTATGCTTGAATGAAATCCCACTTGGAGCGGGTTTTAACAAGGTGCACGGGATCATAGGGCCATCCCCGGCTTGGCCAATGCTTGAATGAAATCCCACTTGGAGTGGGTTTTGTAAACTTGAAAAAAACGGTGTGCACGGGATCATAGGGCCATCCCCGGCTTGGCCAATCTTTGTGTAGAAAAATAAAGGGCACGGGATCACGAGGCCATTCCCGGCTTGGCCAAATGTTGGTGCAGAAAAATAAAGGGCACGGGATCACGAGGCCATTCCCGGCTTGGCCAAATGTTTGTGCAGAAAAATAAAGGGCACGGGATCACGAGGCCATTCCCGGCTTGGCCAAATGTTGGTGCAGAAAAATAAAGGGCACGGGATCACGAGGCCATTCCCGGCTTGGCCAAATGTTGGTGCAGAAAAATAAAGGGCACGGGATCACGAGGCCATTCCCGGCTTGGCCAAATGTTTGTGCAGAAAAATAAAGGGCACGGGATCACGAGGCCATTCCCGGCTTGGCCAAATGTTGGTGCAGAAATATAAAGGGCACGGGATCACGAGGCCATTCCCGGCTTGGCCAAATGTTGGTGCAGAAAAATAAAGGGCACGGGATCACGAGGCCATTCCCGGCTTGGCCAAATGTTTGTGCAGAAAAATAAAGGGCACGGGATCACGAGGCCATTCCCGGCTTGGCCAAATGTTGGTGCAGAAAAATAAAGGGCACGGGATCACGAGGCCATTCCCTGCTTGGCCAAATGTTGGTGCAGAAAAATAAAGGGCACGGGATCACGAGGCCATTCCCTGCTTGGCCAAATGTTGGTGCAGAAAAATAAAGGGCACGGGATCGCATGGCCATTCCCGGCTTGGCCAAAAAGGAATTTTTTTTTTTGGAGAAAAGATGCTCGTGATCACTGTAGCCATTCCCGACTTGGCTGAAAAAGTGCTTTTTTTTTTGAGAAAGGGTATTCGGGAGTTCTTGTAATCTCACCTTGACGGAAAGATGTTTCGATCAGATGATATGCTTTGATTTGAGGAGAATGACTACGTCCAAGCTGTATCTTCTGCATAAACCTGCCATAATACAAAAAGGACAAACCATATGCAACAATGATGCATGTAATGACCTATTTTGTTCAAATATGAATGTCTCATTAATGAGTGAATGCATGTTCTCTCAAGGCTTTGCCGTCCTCAGTCACGCGTACAGTTGCGAATTGCTAGAAGCTTCATCGTTGGGTTTGATTTTCTGACTCTGGATTTTCAATGTATCTTCTCTATTCTGATTAGTAAAGGCTCTCACTCATTCCAGAACCCAAACTGTTGAACTATCTCCTTCCATTTCCTTGCTTTTCCATACTAACTCTTTTTCGAAATTTGCATCTGTGTACACTCGAGTACAAGTTCTTCATTCAGATCCTTTCCAGTTTAGGATGCCAAGATCCAATCAAATTCCTGTCAAGAGTAATGTCCTAATGCATTCTTCATGTTTTCTGTCAAACTTTGTCAGTGATAAATTCAATAGTATAGCCATGTATGCCAATTACAGAATACAAATGATAAACCTTTCGGAATATGGAATGAGAATTGAATTGGGATATGGAAAAAGATGTCACAAGTGATAAAACTGTAGAAATGAATTTCTTCCCCATTTTTATTGAAAATGATGGGTGACAATCGAAAAACCCTTAGACGAAGATATGTACGAGAATGTAGAGAAGTCAAAGGAAAAAACAAACCAAGCTTATCCAAGATGAAATATGTGATAATTCAAAGATTCCACCAAAACTGCCCCAGTTTTGGTGTGCACCCATTTAACAATGATCAAATCTGACTTGTATGATGCTGTCTCTGAGTCATCCATTCCTGCCAACAATTCACTAATTCAACGGACCCATGTCCCAACCATCGTTCTTCAAACAAATCGAAACCCAAACTTGCAGCCACAATTGAAGCGCCCATGAGGGTTTTCACTTCAATGATTTTCTTTGTCCCTAATTTTTGCCTAGAGCGCCCTTCCGGGTTTTCACTCTAGCGGGATTTTTGACTCCCTAATTTTTGCCTAGAGCGCCCTTTCGGGTTTTCACTCTAGCGGGATTTTTTTTTTATTTTTTTACGCATAATACCGCCTGAGAACATCGGCATTTACTGGGTGAGGCAAATCATCTCCGTCCATCTTTGTCAAAATTACCGCCCCACCGGAGAATGCTTTCTTCACCACATATGGTCCCTCGTAGGTAGGAGTCCATTTTCCACGGTGATCTCTTTGAGGTGGCTGAATCATCTTTAGTACTAAATCCCCTTCTCTGAAACAACGAGGACGCACTATCTTGTGATGTGCTCTTATCATTCGTCTTTGATAAAGTTGTCCTCTACAAAGTGCTCCCAATCTTCTTTCCTCAATAAAATTTAGATGTTCGTACCGGGCTCGGACCCACGCCGTCTCCTCCAAGTTGGCCTCCATCACTACTCTTAGCGCAGGGATTTCTACTTCAATGGGAAGGACCGCCTCTGTCCCATATACTAAAGCAAAAGGACTTTCACCAGTGGACGTACGCACAGAAGTCCGGTACCCATATAAACCAAAAGGAAGCTTTTCATGCCAATCTTTGTAATTCTCCGTCATCTTCTGAATAATCTTCTTGACATTTTTGTTAGCTGCCTCAACAGCCCCGTTCATCTTGGGACGGTAAGGAGATGAATTATGATGCTTGATCTTGAATTGCTCACAGAAATCATTCACTATCTTGCTATTGAAATTTGTGCCATTATCTGTAATAATCCTTTCGGGAACCCCATAACGACATACCATATCTTTTCTCAAGAATCGGGCAATAACGTTGCTTGTCACTTTGGCATAAGAATTTGCTTCCACCCATTTCATAAGATAATCAATTGCAACCAGGATAAAGCGATGTCCGTTGGAAGCTTTGGGCTCGATAGGACCAATAACATCAATACCCCACATCAAAAAAGGCCAAGGCGCTGCTAATACTCGTAGAGGGTTTACTGGCACATGAGTTTTATCAGCATAAATTTGGCACTTATGGCATCTGATCGCATAGTTAATACAATCTCTTTCCATGGTAAGCCAATAGTAGCCTGCTCGCAATATCTTCCTTGCCATTGAATACCCACCTGAATGAGTATCACATATTCCTTCATGAATATCTTCCATAATCTGTTTGGCTCCATCAGTATCCACGTATCGAAGAAGTACAAATCCCGAGCTTCTCTTATACAACACGTTTTTATCCAAGAAAAAGGAGCTTGAGAGCCTTCGAATGGTGCGTTTGTCATTATCTGAGGCCTCTGGAGGGTATTCTCCTTTCTCCAAATACTGCTTCACATCATAATACCAGGGTTTGCCATTAGGTTCTGCTACTATATTCAAACAGTGTGCCTGGATTTTACGCTTCTCAATCCTGATAACCTCTACTTCTCCTCGAGAGTCCAAATCAAACATAGCTGCCAGAGTGGCCAAAGCATCTGCCATCTGGTTTTCTTCTCTTGGAATATGATCAAATTCCACACAGTCGAAAAACTTCATCAACTCCTTGATATGCTGATAATACGGGACTAACTTGGTATCCCTGGTTTCCCATTCGTCACACAATTGCATGATCACCACTTGAGAGTCACCATAAACCTGAAGCTTTTTAATCCCAACAGGCCAACATCAATAGCAGCTTGAATTCCCGTGGCACAGGCCTCATACTCGGACACCTTATTGGTACAATTGAAATAAAGCTTAGCAGTAAACGGGGTAACTTTTCCTTCTGGAGAAATAAGCACAGCCCCAATCCCATTACCAACGATATTAGAAGCGCCATCAAACAACATAACCCATCTGTCCATATCTTTCCGACTCTCCATCTCTAAGGACAAGATTTCTCCATCTGGGAACCCTGGATTCATAGGCTGAGAGTCATCAATCGCCTGCTCTGCTAAGTAATCTGCTATTGCACTTCCCTTCACTACCTTCTGAGCAACATACAAAATATCGTATTCTGACAACAACATCTGCCATTTTGCAATCCTCCCAGAAAGAGATGGTTTTTCAAAAATATACTTGATCGGATCCATCCTCGAGATCAACCAAGTAGTGTGATAAAGCATATATTGCCTGAGCCTATGCGCAGCCCATGCCAATGAACAACAAGTTTTCTCCAACATGGAGTAGTTTGCCTCACAACTGGTGAATTTCTTGCTCAAGTAGTAGATCGCATGCTCTATCCTCCCTGATGAATCGTGTTGCCCTAACATACACCCCATCGAATTGTCCGATATAGTCAGGTAGAGAATAAGTGGTTTCCCAACAACCGGAGGCATCAAGACCGGTGGATTTTGTAAATACTGTTTAATTCTCTCAAAGGCACTTTGACATTCATCATTCCATTCTGATGGGTTATTCTTCCGAAGTAACTTAAAAATTGGCTCACACGTAGTTGTCAACTGTGAAATGAACCTTGCAATGTAATTGAGTTTCCCTAAGAAACCTCTGACTTCTTTCTCGGTGTGAGGGGCCGGCATCTCTATAATCGCCTTCACTTTATCCGGGTCTACTTCAATACCTCTTCTACTGACAATAAAACCCAACAACTTCCCTGAGGTTGCCCCAAATGTGCATTTCGAGGATTCAACTTCAATTGGTGCCTTCTCAACTTCTTAACAACTTCTCTAGGTTAATCACGTGATCTTCATCCTCCTTTGACTTAGCAATCGTGTCATCCACATACACCTCAATCTCTTTATGCATCATATCATGAAACAGAGTAACCATTGCTCGCTGATAAGTAGCTCCCGCATTTTTGAGACCAAATGGCATGACTTTGTAACAAAAGGTACCCCATAAAGTGATGAAAGTAGTTTTCTCCTGATCTTCCGGTGCCATCTTGATCTGGTTATATCCATCTTTCTTTGGGACTAGTACGATATTTGCAACCCATTCGGGGCATTTTGCCACCGCGAGGAATCCTGCATCAAACTGCTTTTTTACTTCATCTCTAATCTTCAAAAGCATCTCCGGCTTCAATCTTCTCAACTTTTGCTTCACTGGCAGACAATCTGGTTTTAATGGCAATTCGTGGACCACTATGTTTGTATCAAGTCCTGGCATATCCTGATATGACCATACAAAAACATCCTGATATTCATGTAGCAAACCTATCAATCTGTCTCTATTTCCTCCTTCAAAAGCTGCACCAATCCTAACCTCCTTTTTCTGATCTTCAGTTCCCAAGTTAACAACCTCAGTAATTTCTTGGTGTGGCTGAATTATCTTTTCTTCTTGATTAACTTGTCTCAACATTTCTGGCGATATCTCAAATTCATCCTCAGAGTCAGAGTCAGATTCAACATTGTCAATAGGTGCCCCAAAATCTGGTTTATTAGGTTCATCTTCTTCATTATCATCAATTTCAGTCCTGTTAAAATGGAATGTGAGAAATTTGGAATTTTGGGAGTGATAGATGAAATGAAGTGAATAGACGTGAGAATTGTGAACAAAGATTTTTATTCATGATAAGCATAGCAGAATCATCTGAAACATGAGAACATGCTAAGGCCATACTATGCGAATTCATCAAAAGATAAAGTAAAGACATGCTCATCACAAAAACCCAATCAGTGGCCGTGAGCTGGACCACGGATTATAGTGCATATGGAGATTACTCTTGAAGGTTGTTGATAGAGACTGGCAATTCGAAACTGGTCCAGTTGTTGAGCTCAAAACCTGGAGGCCGAGGGACAACATAATAAGACTTAGCAGCAAAGTTCTGATCTTCCTCTATAACGGCGACATGAAAATCTTCAAACTGCTCACACAGCTCTCCAAAATTTGCCCCAGTTCGACTCTTTTCAACTTGATCAACCAGAAGAGTAAGGATCAATTTCCCTGGAATTGCCTCTGCATTGAGCGGATTGACCTTTTCCAAGAAATCTCCAAACACGAAACCATCATAAAGCCAGGGAATTGTCTTTTTCGGGACATCCAGCTCTCGACCCTCGAAATGAGCGATTCGCTTTGCCTGTTTCTCAGCTTGGACCTGTATCCTATCAGCTTTACTTGGCTTATACCCAAGCCCCCCAGCGCTCAGCCTGTTTCAATACCGCTATCGGCTTCTTTACCCCCCTGGACCTTTCTCTTCAGCTTTTTGCATTTGTTCTTATATCTATTATACTTCTCTTTCCTTGAATTTTGCCCTGTTTCTACCTCTTCTTCAATTAGGGTGTCCACCACTTCATTAATCTCATTGGATGGCATTTCTAGAATTGAATTTTCATTTTCACAAGATATAGTCTCCTTCCTCTTCGTACTAGTAAAGCTGCCACACTGGGTAATAGTTTTCTTCCTTCCTAGGAGCCATTGTACATATCGATTTTTCCCTTCCGAATCTACAGTAAGCCTTCCGCGCTCCATTATGTGGGTCCTTTTCCAGGCTTCTACCACTTGGTGAGATAAACATTTCCCCTTCTCATCCCCATGTGCGAATTCAAACTCCCATAAGCCATGTGTAACTGGCGTGCATAAATTGCCAGCCTCTTGACGCAAGAACATTGCTGGTGCTTGACCGGTACCTCCCTAAGGTCCCACCAATGGCACCCAGTTGTAATTACCACATCTGTAAAGCAAACCTTTGGGCTTGTACCATGTTGCTCGATCAAATGTCTCCTTTGGCTCTAACTCTTTCAGGAATTGTTTCCACACGTCAACAGTTGGTACATTAGATTGCATCCTCGCCATCTTGAAATTCTGAATAGGATCTCTAAGCATCCGGGTGTGATCTTCAAATATAATGATCGGAGCTCCAATTCCTTTTGGGTACTTCAAGTGACTCACCAACCAGAGTCCTAATAATTGCGAACACCCCCGGAAACTGCCTTCTCCTTGAATACGACAATGATTAAGGGATCGGATTGTCTCACATAAGATTGCAGGTATTGGATTGGTGCCGTACTTGACAAGGTGAACCAATTTGATCACATTCTTTTCTACATATCATCTTGCACAAGGAAATAACACTGCTCCATACACCGCAAGAGCAAAAGCCATCTGCCCTTCTGGAGTTGCAAACCTCCCCTGAGCGAAACCCATAAGTCTGTCAATTGGAAACACCCAAATATTACCTTTATCCCTTCCAGGAGTCCTGGTATGCTCTATCTGTAAAAGTCGGTGAACAATCTTCCTTCCATCAGTTACCTCCCTCGGATTATAAACCTTGTTCACATGTGGATCATATCTCAACAACTGACCATATTCTTCTAATAATGTAGACAAATCTGTTGTATTGAAAGTAAAGCAGCGATATGCAGGGTCCCAGTAATGCATAGCAGCCTGAAGAAGAGTTACAGGTGTTTTGACAGTTAATAAATGCCCAATATGTCCATAAATTTTCCCAAAATTCTTGCGTGCTTCATTATTTTGTGCCTCCCAAAACTGGGCTAGCCCTGGTGGTGCCTGTTCTTGAAACTGCGTCTTCCGAACAATTCCCAATGGTAAGTCATCTTTTAAACTATCTCCGAGTTCTGCCTGTAATTTCTCCAACGCATCTCTAGTTTCCCACGGGCTGTCTCGTCTTATGTCACTGGTTCCTATCACTGCTTCCGCAAACATCCTCTTGTCCAATTGCAAAGAATGTGCCTAGTGAATGTATGGGGGTATGAAAAGAATGAGTGCAAGATGTATATGAACATGTATGGGTAATTATCAAATGAAAAAATATATATATGAACATGTATGGATGTTTAACAAAGATACAAGTATATATGGACATGTATGGATAATTAGCAAATGTATAAGTATATATGGACATGTATGGATAATTAACAAGTGTACAAGTGTATATGAACAAGTATGGATAATTAGCAAATGTATAAGTATATATGAACATGTATGGATGATTAACAGATATACAAGATCATAACCTAGGCTAACACATTCATGGCAAGTGTATAAAAGATGTACATGTGTGGTTTGATGATTGTATATACATATATGCATCAAGTACATATAAACATGTAAATGAGGATTAAAGGTACAGGGTATTTAAATTTACAGGAAATAAATAGAGTTAAGGATAGGAGAATCCCCCATTGTTCCTAAACAAAATCAGGTTCCTACAAACTTCTGAAGGTCTCGAACCATATCTAAGGCTTATCTAATGTGCATATGGGTGGCATATCTAACTATAACGCGGCTACGCGAGAGGCCACTGGATCAGGTTAGTTCACACCCCATATCTGGAAGTGGAACCCATCCCCCAATATCTTGAAGGGACGTCAATCCAGGAGGATGTTTTTCCTTGCTTACGTGAGGACAAAATCCATCAAAAGCAAAGATCAACCCTCACTAATCACTAGTAGGACCCGGTTTTTATGGGCCATTTGTGTGCATGTGAATAGTGATGTGTGTGCGGGGGAACATACCGTATCCTTAACAAACACTCAAACACTCAAATTTTATGAAACCAAAAACCTGTTATTTTATCTACAATCATGAACAAACACATTAGATTCCTCAAAATGTTGAAAGACTATTATACAACAAAATAAACAAATCAACCAAATAGGAAAACACCAAGACAACAAGGCCCGACCCCTTTGGTACAACAACCATTATCCCCAGTGAAGTCGCCAGCTGAAGCAACCGGCTTGAAAAACAATGAAGTCGCCACCAATTGATTTTTAGGATGCAATTGGACATCCGTTCTGGTCTATGACAAAAATGGGCAAGGGGGTCTATTGAGCATGGGGAAGGTGTTAGGCACCCCACAACTCCCGAAACGGTTACCTTGGAATGTTTTCCTATTTGGCTCTGATTTGTTTTTGAAAATCCCATTTTGATGGGTCTTATTGGAAGGTAATGGAAAAAAACCCACTTGGAGTGGTTTGGACAACTAGGTGCACGGGATCATTGGGGCCATTCCCGGCTTGGCCAAGGATTGGAGAAAACACCACTTGGAGTGGGTTTGGATATTTGAAAAAAGGGGTTGCACGGGATCATTGGGGCCATTCCCGGCTTGGCCAAAGATTGGATAAGGTACCACTTGGAGTGGGTTTGGAAAAAAGGATTTTTTGGGGACTTGGTTGATGTACCAAAAGGGCCCACAATCAAGGAATAATGTTCAATTCAAGCCTTACTCACAATTATGTTCTTCATGAGAAAAGAAAGAATTCATTTATGGCTCATTGAATGAGTCAAATATCTTTAAACTCACCGTTGAATCCGTAAATAAATTCTCCTAATCTCTAAAAACATATTTGCTTTCCGAGTCCACGAAATCCAAATGTTTTGGATGAATGCCAATGGAACCCCAATATCTTGAAGGCTCTTTGGTATTTAAACAAAACATAAGGATTCCATAATTTAATCTTGATGTGTTTTATTAATGTGAGACGGCTTGGATTAATCCAATGACTAACGCGTTGCATTTATTTTCATGACATTCAAATAATCCTAGCATACGTCTAAACATCATGGCATGGTGTGAAAAATCAAAATCCTAAGCATGCATTCTAATGCAATCATCATTCACAAAATCATCCCCTAATGTCTATATGCTTCTAGCACCCTAAACATTTATGTATGCATTTCCACTATTTTCCACTATACTATTACAAAGATTTACATTTTACAAGGATACGTGACAAAAACGAAATTTATACAAATGTACAAAAACCCAATATTGCCCTTGGGACCCATTGCTCAACTCCGGCCCAAATCTTCTAAGTATGTCCTCCGGTCCAAGTAGGGTCAAGCCCGATCCAAGCCCAACATCAAACACAAAAATAATGGGGGGGGGAGGTCAAAATTATGCTCAAATGCCATAAAAACTCAAATCAAATTCAGTCCATATATTATAAACATACCCACGCAACTCATATATACAAATATACAAATTGGAATATATATACATACACAAGCACATATACAATATATATACATATATCCACACCTTATAATACACACACAAATCTATGCGTACACGCATAACATATATACTGACAAATGCATATATATACATATAACATATACATTCACACACAGACACCATATATGAATATAATGTGCACTCAAACACGATATATATATATATATATATATGCACCATACATACACGCAAAAGAGATCAAAACAAACTTAAACAACATCTCAGTGGTTCATCATCAGTATAAACGGAATATAAGCATATAAACACCTCTAAAAACATGAACAATATACACATATATAAACAGGAACGATCCATATGAAGAGCTTGATATAAACAAGAGTCCATATAAACAGATCCAAAAGAGAGACAAAATCTCAATCACTCATTAACATATAACCGGCACATCGAACTCGAAATAGGAATCGAAGCATGGATCTAAGGACATGGATCAAAAAATGGATCTAAGAACATGGAGCATCGAGTACAAATGTGAATCCAAAGAACCAAAGTGTATATGAGATATTACCTTCTTAGAGCAATAGAAAGTCCTCCTTTTCTTAGAATCAAAGTTCTCCTTGAGTGACGAAAGGCTTTCTCCACAACTCTCCCTTGATTTTGGCTTTCTCTCTTGTCTCCTCCTTTTGTTTGCTCCCTTCTCCCCCCTTTTTATTCTTTTTCTTCTCCTTTTCTCTACTAGTGTGCGACACCCCCCCTCCACCAAAACATAGTCTTCTCTTATTTGTCTTTTTTCAAACATCACCGAAAGTCTTCTTATTTGTTCCTTTTTTCTTTCTTTTTTTTTTCAATTTGTGCCGCACCTTTCTCTATTGGTTCCCCCTTTCTCTCCCACCTTTTCTTCTTTTCTTTCTTTTTCATTTTCTTTTCACCGTCTCCTCTTTTGTCTTTTCTTTCTTTTTCTTTTGTCCTCCCACGATTTTCTTCCCTCTTTTTTGGTTCTTTTTGACTTTTATTTTTCACACCACCTCCCTCTCCTATCATTGTCTTGTTTTTTCCTTAATTTTATTTTATTTTATTTTAATTTTTTTTTTGTTTTCTTTTATTCCTAAATATTTTCTAGAGTTATGATTCATTAGTGGGCTGGACCAAAATTTTGGGAACTTATGAGCTTATGGATCAAAGAAATGGATTATGAATATTTGTGTGTTCATGGGCCAAAGAAATGAGTTTTATAGGCATGTGGGTACAAAAACGGGCTTTTGAATTTTTGTATTGTTTTTGGCCGGACGAAAACCGGTTACTACAGCGCCGAAACAGACAAATTTTGGAGATTACACGTGCTGCCCTTATTGGAGCCCACATGGCACCACGTTTTTGGGAAGAAGCTGTTACCACAGCTGTATATCTTTTGAATAGGGTACTCACTCGTGTTCTACAATTTCAGACACCACTTGATAAATTGGCATCCTATGTAACACTGCCATCGCACCTCACACTTCCTCCCCGGGTGTTTGGTTGTGTTGTGTTTGTACATTTACAGAAACATCTCCGCACGAAACTTGATCCTTGTGCCCTCAAGTGTGTATTTGTCGGTTATCATCCTTCACAAAAGGGTTATCGTTGTTTTCATCCTCCTACAAGTAAGTTCTATGTTACTATGGATGTCACCTTTTCTGAACATGAAATGTTTTTTTCTTCACCCAATTCCACGCTTCCGGGCCCGAGTGGTGATACTGTTGTTGAAGCTCCAAATTGGATGGAGTTGTTTCCTGATCCACTGTGTGTTGCCGATACTGTTGCTGAAGCTCCCTCTCTCTCATCTTCGCTAGTACCCACTCCCGATACTCCTCGTACAGATCCTCCTGAGGTAAGCATTGAGTCTGATGTTAATACTAACAATATTTGTGATAATACTTGTGTCTCGATTGAAACTGACAGATACGTACTCCCACCAAGAAGTACTCGTGGTGTTCCACCAGATAGATTTTCACCAGAGGTTGTGCGAAAAGTGAAATATCCTATTGCTCAGTATGCATCCACTCACCGACTGTCAAAGGAATGCCGAAGCTTTGTCAGTAATATGACTGTCATAGATATTCCTACTAAAGTGCAAGAGGCGTTGTTGGATCCAAAATGGGCAACTGCAATGACTGAGGAGATGACAGCACTTGAGAAAAATCAAACTTGGGAATTGGTGGAGTTGCCAAAAGGAAAAAAAGCTGTTGGTTGTAGGTGGGTGTACACCGTCAAGTGCAAGCCTGATGGTTCGGTTGATAGGTATAAAGCTAGACTTGTGGCTAAAGGATTCACCCAGACGTATGGGGTTGATTATCAGGAAACGTTTGCTCCTGTTGCAAAAATTAATACGGTTCGAGTCCTAATATCCCTAGCTGCAAATTTTGATTGGCCTATACAACAATATGATGTAAAAAATGCTTTTTTACATGGTGAGCTACAAGAAGAAGTTTATATGTCTCTGCCCCCAGGATATGAAGCTCCAGGTGATCAAAGTGTCGTGTGTAAACTGAAGAAAGCCTTATACGGGTTGAAACAATCTCCTCGAGCTTGGTTTGGTCGATTCCGACTTGCTATGAGAAGATTCGGCTATAAGCAAAGTAATGCAGATCACACTTTATTTTTGAAAAGAGTTGGTTATAAATTAACGGCTCTCATTATTTATGTTGACGACATGGTAGTGACAGGCAATGATTCTGAAGAAATGCGTAAACTGAGAGACTATTTGTCAACTGAATTTGATATGAAGGACTTGGGAGGATTAAAATATTTTTTGGGCATTGAAGTTGTTCGTTCTGAGCAAGGAATATTTTTATCCCAACGAAAGTATGTGCTTGACTTATTAACAGAAACTGGTATGCTTGGATGTCAGCCAATTGGATCTCCTATGGAACAAAATCATGGATTGGAAGAGTCTTCGAATCAAACTTCAATAGACAAATTACGATATCAAAGGTTAGTTGGGCGTTTAATCTATTTGTCTCATACGAGGCCAGATATTGCATATGCGGTCAGTGTTGTGAGTAGATTTATGCATAATCCTGGTAAACAACATATGGATGCAGTTATTAGAATTCTGAGATATTTAAAATCTGCACCGGGAAAAGGCTTACTTTTTTCTAAGAATGGGCATGCAGACGTATGGGGCTATACCGACTCAGATTGGGCAGGTAAAGGAGACCGAAGAAGATCAACCACTGGGTATTTAACTTTTGTTGGAGGAAATCTGGTTACTTGGAGAAGTAAAAAGCAAAAAGTTGTCTCATTGTCTAGTGCAGAAGCCGAATACAGAGCAATGGTGAAAGGTATTTGTGAGTTGTTATGGCTCAAACGGCTTATGGGGGAGCTGAGTTTGTCCATTAAAAGACCAATGAAATTGTATTGTGATAATCAGTCAGCAATTAAAATTGCTGAGAACCCAGTGCAACATGATCGGACTAAACATGTGGAAATTGATAGGAATTTCGTGTATGAAAAGCTAGAAGAAAAAATAATTGAAGTTCCGTATATGAAGACCGAAGATCAGTTGGCTGATGTGTTAACCAAGGGAGTGTCAAATTCAGTGTTTGCTGATTCACTTGTCAAGCTGGGCATGTACGATGTCTATGCACCACCTTGAGGGGGAGTGTTGAATAGAGTCAAAGATTTACCCAAGATTTACTTTATTGATTGAAGACTTTATTGACAAACTCAATATTGATTGAAGACTTTCCTTAATTGAAGATTCGGCAATCAATATTGATTTGTCTAAGTTCATAATTGATGCCTCAATTGTTGACTAATTGATGCCTCAATTGTTGACTTTGATAAAGATTGTAATTACGTAGATCATTGATTGTAAACCAATGTAATAGCTATATATAGGTGTTTCCCACTTCAATAAAAATAATTGATTGCAAAATTAAGTTATACAATACTATAGTTGTTTGAATTGTAAAGATAGTAACCAACGGTTATTGAGGGAATGTGACAATAAAAGTTAAAATACTTATTTGTCTTAAAGTGGATCTAAAGCTAGAATGGGCCAAAGAATGACCCAAGACAAAAATAATATAACAACTAAAGATACCACTCTTGATGAAGTAAAAGCCCATAAACGAAAGTCTAGAACGCAAACTAGGGTAGTCTTCACGAAGCTTCAATGGATAAAGATTGCAAGAGACCCAAAGACAAGAAGGCCTGTTTGTATGGGTCACCATTTGACCCACGAGTCTAGGCTTGGACCCAAGCTCGGCCCAACCTAAAATTAGACCGAGCTTGGGCAACCGGACTCGACACCTCAGGCGAGCCTAAGCTCCATTTCTAGGGTCGGGCCTGGTCCGAAGCGCGACACCTCGAGCCAGTTTTGGCCCGGCCTAAGCCCAACTACGTAACATACATTATGTATAGTATATGTAATATATACATGTATATATATATATATATGTAATAATATATATATATATATAGATATAGATATATTATTACATATATATATATGTATATATTACATATATATATATATATGTATTACATATACATATTACATATTATTGCAATGTATGTGTATATATATATACATAATACATATACATATATATAATACATATATATTACACATACTCATATATATTACATTTCCTTTAAAAAAATACATATATAAATATTATATAGTCAAAAAGTAGGGATCGACCCGACCCAAGTCCCAAGGCCCAAGGCCCAATACCCAAAGGCCCAAAGCCCTGTGCCTCATTTTGAGAGTCAAGCGTGGCTCGAAACCCGATTTTCAAAATCGCCCCCAGGCCTTATATTTTCGGGCCGACCTGGCCCGGCCCGATGCCAAGCCCAATCTATTTGTAGATTGCACGAAAAAGAAGGCACATTTGACTGTCTTTACCAATAATATTATTATTTTTAAAATTAAATTTAAAATACCATTATTAAAAGACCATTCAGATCTCTAGTTTCAAAATTTTCATATCTGCCTGTTGAATTTGTACAACTTTAATTTAATCTCTCTTTTACAGATTTCAATCAAATTTTCGTCCTTCTCAAACCCAAAATTCCAAAATTTTAATAATTTAAAACTTACAATTGTAACCTCTATATTCTATAATACTATGTGACTCAATGAATAATATTACTAATGACACTTGTCCGTTTTAAAGGACCCACATAATGCGAGGAATTACACTTGATGACAAGGTAATTTCAAAAATTCAAAAAAAGCAAAAATATTAATGTCACGCCCCTCCTCCTAAGGTATACCGAAGTGTACCTATTCCCACAAGAATATGACCGACAGGGGACCCCATCCCCCGAACCAAGTCTTAATCCAATATATAAACCTAATAAAACATATATAATGAAAACAAATCCTGAAACATATAAGGAAACAGTATCTCGAAAATACTATACATACACCCACCGAAACTATCGGAGTATCTATACAACGTGGAAATAAGAAAACATATCTACTCGAGATCAAACTGAGTAAATATGTAATATATACAAAATATAATACCCAAAGTCCTAACACTCGACTAAGAAACAGCTCGAGACTACAAACCAGCTCATGCGTCCCGCCGCTAACCATCGTCACCTATATCCAACTCACCTAAAAGGGAAAATAAGAAGAGGGGTGAGCCAAGAAGCTTAGTAGGGCATAGAAAGGGAACACCGATATCCAGAAATAAGAAATCAATGAATATGACGCAGAATATGAAGTACAATAAATATGTAACTATCAGTAATCCAACCAAGTAATATGATAGCCGATAAGGCTATACAGCACCTTAACCACAAACACCAGTCTCCGGTGATCCATAATCCGTAATCCATAATCCACCCCTGGACCCACCCTAATCCTCGTAGGGTGTCTCCCAGTGCAGGTCCACACCGAAACTGGATGAGGATCGGATATCCCGATAGCATAGCCTACACCAGAGAGCGTCCCCTGTGATGCACCTCACCTCAGACGGTCTACATATACGTACCTAGTTTTTTGTATAATCCATCATAATCCAATATATTGGGCTCCTATATGGGCTCCACAGTCTACATCAGCCACTTCCAATCACCTCACTCCTAAAAACATACAAACAGGTCGCATTTCCACCTCCGAAAACCGACATAACCAAAATATAATAAGAGTACGTGAAACTGGAACCCTAGAATCACACCTGAGAAATAGGGAAACCCTTACCTGGAAATCAGGATGCAAATACCAAGCACGCGTCCTCCCTGATTAACCCCTGACTCCGAAAGTCAACCCGATCTGAATCTCAGCAGGGATCATCGTCTACATCGAAAAACACGATATACGAAAATATAGTTAAAATACGTTCGGTCAACTTTGATCAACGGTGAACGGTCAAACCGGGTCAAACCAAGTCAAATGGATCAAACGGGTCAAATCGGATCAAATGGGTTAAACCGGATCTAACGAGTCAAACCGGGTCAACTCGGCCAGACTCGGCCCAAACCCATTCAACACAACCGCCGGTGATCCGGTCACCCAAACCTGCCAAATCTCACATCAAACTGAAGAGCTCGATGAGATGAACTCATAGGTACCTGAAGCAAGCCAAACTGTTGCAGGAATCGACCGGATCAACCAAAGGAAGTTCACGGTGGCCGGAACTTCAATCCCAGATTTCTCCCAAACTGGATCTCCGTTCGATGTGATTCACGTTGGGTTACACTCGTCTTGTCAATACGCATCTTTTGGTACCTACCATGACCACCACCATCGTCGGAATCACGAAATCAACCCGCGATATAGAGAGAGAAAGGCGTCTGAGAGTGAGAGTATATTTGCAATTTTTTATTTTTAATTATTTTTATTTTTCTTTTATGCAATTTTTTACTTTCAAAAACACCCATCTTTCAAAAACACCCCCTAATAAAATGTTCCAATTAACTTCAAAAATTCATAATAAATCTAATTTAAATCCGATTCGAGTGATTCTTGCGCCAACAATTTTCTTTTTAAATCTCCCATTTATTAAAAATATATTCATATTTTATCTTAATTTACCTTTTATTCTCCCCAAATCCCGATTCACGATTACCGAGATGCACTCCATCTCGATCAACGTCTCAAAATACTATGAACAATGTATAATCGGGTCAGGATATTACAATTAATCTAACAAACCCCTACACTACAAGAAACACACGGATTACCGACAAAATATTCCGTCGATAATGAATATTTTCGATGGAATGCCGACGGAAATAGTCGGTATTTAGCTCCTCGATAAAGAAATACAAACGAAATATCAATCCTCAGTATTTACCGACAGAATTACTAACAAACAAAAAATTCCAGCGGTAATTATCGACGGATTCTTTCGTCAGTATATAGGTCGGTTAATTATATAATCTGTCAATATTCAGTCGGTAAATTTAAAAAAAATATCAAAACCAAAAAAATTAAATAGTCCATTGATAATGTAAAAAAAAAAAATTAAATTAAATAATCCGTTCGTACCGTCTATAATTTAAAGAAAAAAAAATTTAAAAATTTTAATTCAAATTGTGAAATATTTTAGTAAAACAAAATAAGAAAACAAAACCTAACCTGTTAAATAATCCAAAAATTATCTAAAATTCAAGGTTTTGAAAACCGGACCGGACCGGCCAGTCGGACCGGTCCAACCGGTGACCGGCCACTTGTCCGGTCCGGTTGAGGTGTCAGAATCGGTAATTGATGAACCGGGATATTTTATGTTGAACCGGCCGGTTCTTCGGTTGAACCGGTCAGAACCGGGCCGGTTTTGACAAGTTCGGTCATTTATTAAAGTTAATAAAATATTTTTAAAATTTTATTATTTGTAGGGTTTGAACTCATGACCTTTTGTTCATTAAAAAAGGCTTTAACCACTAGGCTATGATATTTTCTTTGTTTAAAATTGTACTTTATTTGAATATATTTTATTTTTATGAAGTTTTCTTATATATTATATGCATATAATATAAATATATAATATAAATATATATAAATAATTCATTACGTTAAAACCAGTTCGAACATGGTTTGAACCACTGCTGAACCTTTGAACCGTGAACCGAAGACTTTTCCGGTTTGATGACCGGTCCGGTTTTAAAAACCTTGCTAAAATTATTAGAAAATCCAATAAAAATATTAAAATATTGCTAAAAATGCTCAATAAATCAAAATATTCAAATTAATCCAAAATTTATATATAATAATACAAATGTTCAGTACAACGAGTTATTGATCGATGGGAGGATACTCCGGTGGCAGTAGAGGGGGAGCATGACCAGTCTGATCGATTGCTACTCTAATCTGCGCCTGCACCTCCCTTCGCATCGCCTCCACCTACTGCTCCATCTGGCCTCGCAGTTGCGCCATATGCTCATCAAGCAACAGCTCAAAGCGCAGGTCGGATGACGGAGGCCGCGAGCAGGTGGATGATGATGATGATGGAGGCCGAACAACTCCCGATCTGTGGACTATTACTACTGCCATCAACAGGGGCCGAAGTACTACCAATTGGTGGTATCTACAACGTCAGTGTGAAAGGTGATGATAGGTCAGGGACCGGCCATCACCTCTCCCTCCACGAGATGATGATGACGATCTGCCAGTCTGTCCTCAGCCCCTGGAATCTCGTCCCATACCTCTAGCCATCCATAAAAATAGCTCAACTCCGTTAATAAAATTCTTGATATTCGTAACAATGATATTCGCACAACATTACATAAACCTGAGATTTGTTTAACATAAAAAACAAATTAAATCCTGTTAGAGATGTGTGTTTTGTATATTTTAGTATAGAAGGGTAGTATGGTCTTCTATTCATTCTCTTGTCTATATACTCGTGTATTACTCATTTGTTATACAATACAACATACAATTTTACCTTTGTTAACATGGTATCGAGCTAGGTTTACTTTCTATCAAATTTTTTTTTCGTGCCGCCTCATTCCTTCCGGCACTCTCCTTCTACAGCACTCTCCTTCTCCGGCTCTCTCTCTCTCTCCTGCTCACTCTGCTCACTGCTTCTCCGACGAGCTCTCTCTCTCCCCTGCTCACTCTGCTCAACTGCTTCTCCGGTGATCTCTCTCCTGCACACTTCCGTGTGCGTGTCTTCAGTCACGCTGCTTCCCCCACTGTCACGCGCAACCCAGCGCAGATCTGTTTTTGATATTCTGAAATTGCAGTTTGGCCCTCCAATTTTCTGAAATTGCAGTTTGGTCCCTCCAAATTTTTTGAAATTGTAGTTTGATCCCTCCAGATTTTTGACATTGCAGTTTGGTCCCTCCATATTTCTGAAATTGCATTTTGGTCCCTCTAGATTTCTGAATTTACAGTTTAGTCCCTACAGATTTATGAGATTGTAGTTTGTGTTGATGGCAACTCTTGGTGCTGATTTTCCACCTTTGACGGGGACTGGTTCCTCGGCCACTCGGTATTTGTCGACCTCGGCTGTTACTACGACAGTCTCATCATCATCGATGACTGTTGGTTTGACCACCCCTGACCTTTCTCGGGATTTTCTTCCCACTTCGACTAATTTTCGGTTCACTTCAGCCGGTGACTAGCCTACTTGGTGTGCCACGGTTCGTAATGCCTTGTTTGGCCGAGGGCTCTTATCTTATCTCACAAATGGTCCACCTGCTGATGGTTCTGATGATGTTTTAGCTACTTGGACTCTTCGAACTAACCAGTTATCTGATTGAGTCTCTCGACCCGGCTCTCTGTGCTGATCTAGTTACTCGATCTGCTCATGTTGTTTGGAGATCTCTTACCGCTCGTTTTGTTGAGCGCAGTGGGGCTCGTCAGTATTCACTTCTCACTCAGGCTGCTACTGCTTGTCAAGATGATCGGTCTATTAAGCAGTGCTATCACCACATGCGTGGTTTTTGGCGTGAGTTGGAGGTTTTTCTCCCTGTTGGCAGTCATATTGCTACTGATGTGGTTTTTTGGGATATGCGTCACATGTACGAGTTTCTGATGGCTCTCCGCCCCGAGTTTGGTCCTCTGGTTGGTCAGCTTATACATCGCGATCCTCCTCCCGGCCTCGAGACTGCAGTTGCTGAGTTAGTCACCGAGGAGACTCGTTTTCGCCTACTAGGTGGGGTCTAGTCTCCTCATGCACCCTCTAGTTTCTCCGGTGTTCTTGCTGCAGCCCCCTCTGGTGTTTCCACAGCTCCTTCACCTCCATCTGGTCATCCTACTTGCACTCATTGCATGCGGCCAGGTCCTACTATAGATGATTGTTGGAAGCTCCACCCCGAGCGTCGTGTTGGACCTCGTGGCCGTGGCCGTGGCCGCCGTGCTTCCACTTCCACTGGTGCGGCTGTTACTCATGCACTTCCTTCTCCTGCTCCTGCTTCTGCTCCTGCTTTGCCTCAGATTGATATTCAGCAATTTCAACAGTTCCAGCAGTATCTGCAGCGTCTTGAGCAGATGACTACTTCTTTTAGCACTGGTAGCACTCCTGCACCCTCTGCTTTCTCAACCACTGGTATGTCTAGTACTTGGATTTTTGACTCTGGGGCCTCTCATCATATGACCTCTGATGTCTCACTGTTGACTGATTGTAGTCCCGCACCTCCTATTCCCTCTATTTACACTGCTGATGGTTCTCCATTGAGAGTCTCTCAGGCTGGCTCTATTACTACTACCTCAGAGCCCTCAGGCCATCTCTCTCTACCCTCTGTTCTTCATGCTCCTCAATTGAGCATGAACCTTATTTCTGTTAGTGGTATATGTGATTTTGGCTATGATGTTTTATTCACACCCTCTTCTTGTCGTGTGCAGGATCCGTCTACCAGCCGGGTGATTGGCAGTGGTCGTAGAGTGGGTGGCCTCTATCATCTCCAATCCCTCCACATTCCCTCCTCGCGTCCCAGTTTTTGTGGTCATGCCTCTCCTACTCTTGATATCTGGCATAGACGATTAGGTCATATTTCTGAATCACGATTGAAGAGTCTCTCCCTGTCTGGAGCTCTCGGTCGTGGTCCTTTTTCTGCTGTGAGTCCTTGTCTTGGTTGTAAGCTTGCTAAAACTACAGCACTTCCCTTTTCCCCAAGTGTATCCCAAACTTCTAGTGTTTTTGATCTATTACATTCAGATATTTGGGGCCCTGCACCTCTCCCTTCTATTTGTGGTTATCGTTATTATGTTTCCTTTATTGATGACTTTACTCGTTATACTTGGGTCTATCTCTTACAGCATCGCTCTGAGATTCTCTCTGTGTATGAGCACTTTACCACTATGATTTTCACTCAGTTCGGTCGTCGCATCAAGACGCTTCGCTCTGATTGTGCTCTTGAGTACTTGTCTTCTAGTATGCGCTCGTTGCTCTCCTCTCACGGTACCATTTTTCAGCACTCATGTCCTCACACACATGAGCACAATGGTGTTACTGAGAGGAAGCATCGACACATTCTAGAGACTACTCGGACACTTCTACTTTCGGCTTCTGTGCCTCGTTCTTACTGGGTTGAGGCTGTTCTCACTTCAGTCAATCTCATCAACATTACTCCCTCTTCAGCTCTCCCTGGTCGTATCTCTCATCATGAGCGGCTCTTTAGCTCCCCACCTGACTACTCTTGTCTTCGCACATTTGGCTGCACTTGTTTTGTCCTATTACCTCCTCCTGAGCGTTCCAAATTGTCTCCTGTTTCTGTCAAATGTGTTCTCCTCGGTATCAGTGCTGAACACAAGGGTTATCGTTGCTACGATCCCTTGACTCGGCTCGTCTGTATCTCTCGTCATGTCTCCTTTCTTGAGGATGTTCCTTATTTCTCCTCGACATCTCAGGATCTTACCTTTCTTACGCTTCCGCTCTTACCCACTCCCGAAATTTCTACTCTCTCTCCTCCTGTTTCCTCTACCTCCATTCTAGATATTTCAATTTCTTCCACTCCCTCAGATTCTACTCCTACTGAGCCTGATCCTCCATCTTCCTCGTCCTCTGTTGCCTCTGATCACATTCCCACTGTACCTGATCCTCCGTCTCCATCTTCATCGTCCTCCTCGACTGATATTGTTCCTCCTCCTCCTTCATCTGGTATTACTCCTTATCCTCTTCACTACACCCGTGATCTTGACTATGTCCCATCTTTTAGTTTTGATACTACCTCATCCTCCTCGACCACTTGTCCATCCTTTGCTAGTACGGATCCTCCTGCACCTCGCTATCCTCAGCGCGAGCGATGTCCTATGGAGAGGTATGGTTATAGTTCTATTTCCACTTATGCTTCACAGTTTACTGCTTTTCTTACTGCTCTTCATTCAGAATCTGAGCCTAGTACATACTGTCTTAGTTTGTTCAGTGGCAGCAGGCTATGGCAGAGGAGTTTGAGGCTTTTAGGGAGACTCGGACTTTGGATGTGGTTCCTCTTCCTGCTGGTGTTAGGCCTATTGGTTGCAAATGGATTTACCCGGTCAAACGTCAACCTAATGGGTCCATTGAGCGCTATAAGGTGCGTCCTATAGCTAGAGGTTTTTCTTAGGTGCATGGCATTGATTATGATGAGACCTTTGCTCCAGTTGCTCAGATGACTACCGTTCGCACTTTATTGGCAGTTGCGGCAGTTAGTCAGTGGCCTCTTCTTCAGATGGATGTGAAGAATGTCTTTCTCAATGGTGATCTTTCAGATATTATTTACATGCAACCCCCTCCCGGACTACGGACTCCTCCTCAGCATGTTTGTCGCCTTTGTCGGGCTATCTATGGTCTCAAACAAGCCCCTTGGGCTTGGTTTGAGCATTTTTGTCAGGTGGTGACTCAGGCTGGATTTACTGGGAGTTCTCAGGATCACTCTCTATTTGTTCAGTCATCCCCTCAGGGGCGGGCGATTCTGTTGTTGCATGTGGATGATATGATCATTACAGGTGATGATATCGCTGCCATTCAATATCTTCAGCGACACCTTCAGTCTCAGTTCCGGATGAAAGATCTTGGTTCTCTCAGGTATTTTCTTGGTATTGAGATTACTCGTTCTGATCATGGCATTCTGCTGTCCCAACAGAAGTATCTCTCTGACATCCTCAGTCGGGCTGCTCTCGTAGATACTCGCAATGTTGACACTCCTCTTGAGCTTAATGTGAAGCTCCGTCCGACTGATGGTCAACTTCTTCCTGATCCGACTCGCGACAGGCAGATTGTTGGTCAGTTTGTGTACCTATGCATCACTCGCCTGGATATTGTTCATGCTGTGAGTATTGTGAGTCAGTTTATGTCTGCTCCCAGCTCAATTCACTATGGTGCTCTCCTCCGGATTCTTAGGTATCTCAGTGGGACTATGACTAGGTCCTTGTACTTATCATCATCCTCGCCTCTCACTCTTCAGGCATACTCAGATGCTGATTGGGCAGATGACCCTACTTCTCGTCGCTCTATTACAGGCTACTGTGTGTTTCTTGGTGACTCTCTCATATCTTGGCGCAGCAAGAAACAAAATGTAGTCTCTCTTTCTAGCACGGAGGCGGAATATCGTGCTATGGCCACTACGGCTAAGGAGATTGTTCATCTCCGTCGTCTCCTTAGTCACTTGGGTGTCCATATTTCTGGATCCACACCGATGCATTGTGACAACAGGAGTGCTATCCATATTGCCAGCATTCCTGTTTTTCACGAGAGGACGAAACATATTGAGATTGATTGTCACTTTGTTCGTGAGCAGTTTCTATCGGATGTTCTCTCCTTGCCTTTCACTTATTCTACTGCACAGTTGGCGGATTTCTTCACGAAGTCTCACACTGTTTCGCGTCATCAGCTTCTCATTGGCAAACTCTCGGCGTTTGACCCACCTTGAGTTTGAGGGGGGGGGGGGTGTTAGAGATGTGTATTTTGTATATTTTAGTATAGAAGGGTAATATGGTATTCTTTTCATTCTCTTGTCTATATACTCTTGTATTACTCATTTGCTATACAATACAACATACAATTTTACCTTTGTTAACAAATCCAATTTAATTACATACTAAATATTGCTAAATATCGTCTGACATATAATCATCAATATCAGGCTCCTCATCAACATCGTCCCCTTCAACAGAGCTTGAATCAAGTTCGGCCTCCTCCTCATCTTCCCCCTCATTATCATCCTCATCGAGGTCTATCAAAGAATCGTTTGGATGACTTAGCGGACTCGGGTGCACTTCCTCACTGACACGGGATGGTTACACAATTCGTGGATCAATGGCTGGAGGAAAACATCAATCTTCTGTTTTGGGTTCTTCGGTCTGGGCACAATCATTGTCAGAAACATATACTCCTCCTTCGTACACATCCAGGGAGGCAGATTGTATGGAATCCCTATCACAGGCCAGGATGAATATTGTTGACCCAACTGACCAAAAAGTTCCCATTTGTGTACAACCCAAGCTTCACATTTTGTGTCTCTAATGCAAACATTGGATGAACTCGGTTGAACTTTTTCCATGCCACGAAATTCAAAGGGTGACGTATCACGCCTTCATCCTGGTAATGCTTGACATGCCATCTCATGTGTTCTGTGGTGGTTACGAAAGCATATAGTCTTTGGAGCCTTGGCGCTAAAGGAAAATAGTACATCTTCTGGTTTGCCACCTCCTTGCTTTGCCTAGAATCGCCCCTTCTTCTGTTGTTATACTGAGAGTACTGACAGAATTTGCAAATTCTCAAGTCACTGTCATCTCCCCAATATATCATGCACTCGTTCAAGCAGTAATGTATCTTCTCCACTGGAAGCCCTAACTCTTCGACAAACTTTTTGGTGTTGTAGAAGCTATCCATAAGTGTGTTGTCCTCCGGTAAAGCCTCTTTAAATAACCTAGTGGTTGAGTCATAGCAATTCTCCGACAGATGGTGTTCAATCGGGCCATAGCCGATAACTGAAAATTTGTTTCACACCCTGGCCATAATGGCATCTCCGCTGCTTGAAGCATGTCGGACATCTTCTGGGCATTTGGGTAATTCCTCCTAATTTGATGGGTCAAAGCTTGGGCCTGCTTCATCCATCACCACTGTTTGGTACGGATTAGGAACGTAAGTTTTCACACTTGTCGTTGCATATAAGCTTGTTTGACTGTCGCCCACAAATCTGCTTGATGATCCGACGTATGGTGAAACACTTAATTAATAATTCAACTCCTTGCAGAATGTAGATTTTATAAAACAGGTTAAGAACAGAGTTTGCAGAATGCAGATTATATGTAAACATATTAACAACTAAAGAAAATATCAAGGAGAGATGAGACTAAATAATTGAATAGGAGAGAGGAAATTGTACAAGGCATAGGTGAGAGACTTAGTTAAAGTCTTAAAGACTACATATTTCAATGTTCACTTCATAATTCATATAACAAATAATCAAAATCCCAAGCAAAGTCTTTCTTTAGATCTCTTTTGTCACCCATTATTTGTTTATCACTTCACAAGAACAACCCACAATCCCAATCAAAGTAAATTCAACACGACATAAATACATAATTAAACAAAAAATTGAATGAAACCAAAACACTGTCTATACTTCCAGCAAAACTGCACTATCTTCACACACCAGAGTCTGCAACAAGATGCACAAAACTCCAATCAAATAACCAGCCAAACTACACAGAACAACACAGAACTCAACATCCACACTCTACCAATTCTCATCAACAAACAGTAGTGCAAATAGACCTCCAAATAGTTCCAAAGTAACCTGCACTAACACCAACAACACAACCCAAAAACTCCACTCTAACCACCCCAGTAAAACTGACCAATTCAGTCTAGAAGAGTTAACAATTTCACCCTCACTCCAACAGTAAAGTAACAACCCAAAAACTACAGCAGATTGCACCAAACTCCCCTCAATTCAACATCCAAATCACCAATACACAGTAAAGAATAATCCCAAATTCGAATTCAATTCAAACCAACTTTGATTCATCAATTTAAGCACAACATCAATTTCATTCAAGCAACATAGCCACAATGCACTTAAACCAAAGAATAGAACAAACCCTAGAATTTTTGGCAACACCCATAATCACCCAAAGCAACCTTCAGTTGTTATCAATCCAGTAATCTAAGCATAGTTTTTCCAAAACCAATTCACTCAAGATCAAATTCAAGAAGAGAAAACCCTTACCTCGTCGAGCTTCTCCCTCGGTGTTGCACCAACCACAACTTAGAAGCCCTTCAATCGTTGCCTGATTTCGTAATGGGAGTTGGGGATGATTCGTGATTTTAGTTTGTGGTGATTGGTCATGATTTCAAGTAGGGAGAAAAAAGAAAATAGAGGTGTTCTGGGTAGTTGTATTTTGCGATTTAGGAAGAAGAAAAAACAAAAAATTGAGGTGTTCTAGGTGATTTCGTTCACAGAAGAAGAAAGAAGGAACTAGGGAGGGCTGGATATGAAATGGGTTTGTTTTTTAAATAAAAAACAATTATAGACGGAAGATGATCCGTCAGTAAAAACCGTCAGTAAAAATTACGGTTACCAATGGTTAGCCCATCGATAAGTTTTTATCAAAATTGGAAAAACTTACCGATGGACATTAATCCGTCAGTAATTGAAATTTTATCGACGGATAAATTGTTGGTAAAACGTCGGTAAAATTGGCGCATATTTGGCGCCATTATTTATCGATGGGAAATCCTGTAGAAAAATATTTCGTTGGAAATCAGTAGGTAATCCATCGGTAACATTCGAAAATCGACTTCAATCGGTAATCGCTGACGGATAAAAGTCCATCGATAATCACCGACGGATAAAAGTCTGTTGGAAAAATCCATCAGTAATCACCGTTTTTCTTGTAATGCTAAAATCACTCTTATTATTTCAATTTTCTCTCTCTCTTCTCTCTCCCTCCCTCTCCTCTCTCTAACGCAACATTCTCGCTCCCTCTCTCACGACCAATGACAAATCTCCGTTGTTCGGCCACAAATTTAACTACCATTATCGTCAAAAGAAGCGTTCGGCCCCCAAGAGCAAAGATCAACCACCATTTTTCGTCGTCGGTAGCTAGTTTTGTCGAAAATTCACCGTGAAGCTGTGGGTATCCATTGGATAAAATGTGTCAATCCAGTTGATTCTAGTGTCGATCTGACAACCCGACACCACCAATGGACTCCCCTAAGGAAGGAGCACCTAGCCCATCCTTTTATCGACTAAAACGGCCACCAAAAATTGAGACTCAAATTGAAGAAATTCTCTAGTGCGTTATTACACTATTTCAAATTAATTACACTATCAAGAAAAAACATAACTATCAATATGGGGAGCTGAGTTCAAGTTTCTTTGGTGACAGTGAAGTCCAATGTCATTATGTAGTGTATTACTAGGTTTCATTGTTTGAAGTTGTTATGGCATTGTTATGTAGCATGTATATAACAATGTATTTAGCTTTCTTCTGAACTGTTTTGTATAATTTTCCATTAATTTCTTTTTTGTTATGTATGTAACATTTGTAGTGTGATATTACACTATCAGGACTGGCAATGTAATTATAATTCTTGTGAAATGATGGTAATCCTTTATCAAGCATTTTTGTTACCAGTAGAGTATTGAGATAAGGTAATTAATCATGTTGTTTTGTTACACTGTGAAAATGGATAAAATAGAGGGTATGTTTGATAACAGTAGAGTGTTGGCATAAATACGCAGTCAAATGCTCAGTATAATACTTATCTGAGATAAATATATTACCAAAATGCACAGTGTAATTACCAACTGGACTAAATACATTGCCAATTGCATAATGTAATAACTCGCTGGGAAAAAAATACAGCAACATCAAGCAAACCACCAGCTTGTAATCCTCAGAACGGAGTTGATATTGGTTGGAAACCTCTGCTACTTTTTCTCATCGATTGATGCACCGATGATATGAGATCTTAAAGGAGAGAGAAGGGGAAGAAAGAGAAAGAATGATGGAGAGAGAAGAAAAAGAGAGATGAAATCTTAAAGGAGAGAGAAGCATGAAGATGGAGAGAGAATGATGCTAAGAGAAGAAAGAGAGAGAAGAGAGAGAAACGGGAAAGTGAACCTCGGTGATCGTGAATCGGGATTTGGGGAGAATAAAAAGTACATTAATATAAAAAAATGAAAATATTTTAAATAAATGAGGGATTTAAGAAGAAAATTTTTGGCGCGAGAATCACTTAAATCGAATTTAAATTGGATTTATTATGAATTTTTGAAGTTAATTGGAAAATTTTAGTAAGGGGTGTTCTTGAAAGATGGGTGTTTTTGAAAGGGAAAGATTGTATAAAAGAAAAAGAAAATGAAGCTCCCTTTTATATTCTACATCAAATTCGTTGATTTCTTATTTCTGGATATAGGTGTTCCCTTTCTATACCCTACTAAGTTTCTTGGCTCACCCCTCTTATTGTTTTCCCTTTCAGGTGAGTTGGATATAGGTGATGATGGTCAGCGGCGGGACGCATGAGCTGGTGTGTAGTCTCGAGCTGTGCTTTAGCTGAATGTGAGGACTTTGGGTATTGTATTTTGCATATATATTACCTATTTACTCAGTTTGAACTCTGATAGATATGTTTTCTTATTTTCACTGTTGTATAGATACTCCGATGGTTTCGATGGGTGTATATATGTTATTTTGGAGGGACTGTTTCCACATCATGTTTCAGGACTTGTATCATTTTATATGTATTATTAGGTATATATATTGAATTAAGGGTTGGTTCGGGGGAAACCTGGCGGTCACGTTCTTGTGGGTATAGGTACACTTCGGTATATCTTACGAGAGAGAGGCGTGACAGTTTGGTATCGGAGCTGTAGGTTTAGATACTTACAGTGGTTAGACTAACTAGGTTATTTCGTTGGCTACATATCATGCGCTTCCCAGCTGACCTAGTGAGTTTTTATTTTTGTGTTTCTTGTTTTTAAATTTATGTATACATGTGTTACATTTTGTAGATATGGTTGACACACGTAATACCCGAGTGCGAGGACAGGGAATGGGCAGCGGACGACATGAGGTGGATGAGCTTAAGGGGGTAGATGAGGCGGGTATGCCTGAGGTGGCTCCATTAGAGCATAAGCGAGGAAAGAGAGGTAGGGGTGCGAGACGTGGGTGGGGTAGGGGCAGGCGAGGAGTTTATGTAGCTCCAGTAGATGATATCGGAGAGGACTAGGTGGTACCACCAATACAGCCAGCACCACAGGGGGTAGAGGCTGTAGTGACTACTTTACGACAGGAGGTTCGAGATGTTATTGAGTTGGTGTGAGCTCTTGGGCAGACTGTTACAGGGCTTGTGACACAAATTACCTCTCCAACTGCATTACAGGCTCCTGCTGAGGTTCCAACACAGGTTTTGACTTTGGGTGGGTTACAGGAGGGTGCAGGACAGATTGTGGAGGACCAGGTAGCTACTTTAGCGACTGATACTTCAATCAATGAGCTAGTTGAGTTACGGAAAATGAATCCTTCGGTTTATAGAGGAGTCATAGATCTGGTGACAACAGAGGAGTGGCTTCGCCAGCTACATTGGAAGATGACTTCCTTGCGGATTCCTGATGAGGGCTTTATTAGCTGCAGAGTTTTTAGAGGGGGATGCTTTTACATGGTGGGAGGGTGATGGTAGTTAATCGAAGCAGGGAGGGTATGCCGTAGGCAGAGTTTGAGACAGTTTTTCTGGCATAGTATGTACCACAGACAGCGCAGGTAGCTAAAGCTAAGGAGTTCCTTGAGTTGATTCAGTCCCTAGATATGACAATGACTCAGTATCCGGCTCGCTTTGAGGAGTTAAGGCGATATCTGGAGGAGTATATTTCCACAAAGGAAAAGAATATATTGAGATATTGGAGAGGATTGTCACTGAAGGTTTCACCTTACTTGGCGGCTCAGACTATCACCATCTATCGCGAGTGTATTGATAAGGCACTCGGAGTTAAGAAGACTCTAGTGGAGATTACGGATTATTGAGAGATTCATAAGAGGAAGCTTGAAAATTCTACATCTGCTACTAGTGAGAGTAGTTAGCACAGGCAGAGGACTGATACCCGTGGGCAGCAGCAGAGTCAGGGGCAGAGTTCTCAGAGTCAGAGACAGAGTTATTGAGGACCTAGGCAGGGACACCAGGGTCCTAGACAGGGTCAGCTAAGGCAGAGATTGGGCCAGTAGGTATAGGCTCCGAGATGGGACCAGCAACCCCAACATAGTTATGCATGTGGTCATGTGGGCCATATGCGTTGGGATTGTCCTATGGTAAACAACCCGTTATGTTTCCATTGTGGCTTGCCAGGACATACTCGGAGAGATTGCCTACAGGGTGGAGGACTTACTCCACCAGCACCACGAGGTCAGAGAGCTCCAGCTCTAGTTCCAACACCAGCACCAGCACCAGCACAGATTCCAACACCAAAAGGTCCTGCAGGACGGGGTAGACCATTAGCTCAGCAACAGCAGTAGGTCCAGAGAGGTGGAGTGTATGCAGTCGGCCCTGATGCAGTGCCAGGAGAGCGAGATCATTTGGAAGGTAGGTTTCTCTTATTCAGTTCTTGGACATGTGTTTAAATTGATACTGGTGCTACGTATTCATTTATTTCTACATCCTTTGCTGAGGCATTGGGTTTAGGGGTTACGGGAGTGGCAAGGAGATTTATAGTTGATTCGCCCCTAGGATCAGGTACCGTGATTAGTGGTATCTATAAGGACTGTGTATTTAGTTTCGCAGACCATGAGTTTGAGCGGATTTGTTTGTGATGTCATTTATTGATTTTGATGTTATTCTTGGATTCGATTGGTTGACTGAGTATGGAGGCGATTATAGAGTGTGCTCAGAGGAGGATTACACTAACCATACATACAAGGAGGGTTAGATTTCGTGGGACGAGACTTCTTCCATGTCCACATTTTCTAGATAATCCTCAGTACACCGATTGTGTTGTAGCGGGTTTGATCACTTTGGTGTCTAGGGAGGAGTCTTTGACTCTTATACCTGTTGTGGAGCATTATATGGATTTTTTCCTGATGATTTATCGGGGTTGCCACCGCAAAGGGAGATTGACTTTGTGATTGAGTTGTATCCGGGGACAGATCCAATTTCTATACAACCATACAGGATGGCACCAGTAGAGTTGAAGGAGTTAGATACCCAGTTGACAGCTTTACAGAAGTTGGGTTTTATCAGACTGAGCACTTCACTTTGGGGAGCACCTGTTCTTATTGTGAAAAAGAAGGATCGTATGATGCGGATCTGTGTGGATTATCGGCAGTTGAATCGGGTGACAGTGAAGAATAAATATCCGTTGCCGAAGATTAATGATCTATTTGATCAATTGAGGGGTAGGCATTATTACTCCAAGATTGATCTCAGATCGGGATATCACCAATTGAGGATCCGGGAGAAGGATATACCGAAGACTGCTTTTCGCACACGATTTGGTCATTATGAGTATTTGGTTATACCGTTTGGGCTAACCAATGCACCTACAGCTTTTATGGATTTGATGCACAGGGTGTTTAGGTCATATCTGGATCAGTTTGTGATTGTGTTCATTGATGACATATTGATTTATTCAGCCACTGAGGAGGAGCACGTTAAACATTTGGAGATTGTGCTACAGACGCTCAGGGAGCATAGACTGTATGCCAAGCTGAGTAAGTGTGTGTTTTGGGTGACTCAGGTGAAATTGTTAGGGCATGTGATATCCCAGGGGGGATAGCAGTGGATCTAGCTAAGGTGGAGCCAATGATAGCGCGGAGGAGACCAAAGAATGTAGGAGAGATTCACAGTTTCCTGGGATTAGTAGGTTACTATCGACGTTTTATTGAGGGATTCTCATGGATTGCAGCGCCGATGACACAGTTGACCCGAAAGGATGTTTCGTCTATATGGTTAGACGAGTGCGAGTAGGCTTTTCAGGTGTTAAAGACTTGACTCATGTCGCCACCAGTGTTGGTGATACTAGACAGAGATATTGGTTATCAGGTATATTGTGATGCTTCAGGAGTTGGATTGGGTTTTGAACTGATGCAACAAGATAGAGTGTTTGAGTATGCTTCACGTCTACTGAAGCCGCATGAGAGGAATTATCTTGTGCATGATTTGGAGTTAGCTACTGTAGTGTTCACACTTAAGAAGTGGAGATATTTTCTTTATGGAGAGAGATTAGAGGTATTCTCATATCATAGGAGTCTCCGGTATTTGTTTACTCAGAGAGATCTAAACCAGAGACGGCGTAGATGGATGGAGTACCTTGAGGACTTTGATTTTACTTTACAGTATCATCCAGGCAAGGCCAATGTGGTGGCTGACTCCTTGAGTAGGAGATTGGTTGCAGCCCAGTTGGCTATTCATGAATTTGAGTTAGTGGATATGCTTAGTCAGTACCGACTGGATATGGAGGAGCGTGGAGACTTATTGAGTTTACAAAGTTTGATTACTCGTCCGGCACTTGTATAGCAGGTGTTGGATGCACAGTTGGGGGATGCACTATTTGATGACATTGAGGATATGGAGGGATGGATCAGAGGCACCGATGGTGGAGTTAGATTCCGGGATAGGTTAGTGGTTCCAACGGATATGGAGTTACGATAGGAGATACTTCGGGAGGCACACCATTCAAAGTTTGCGATGCATCCTGGTGCTACCAAGATGTATCGAGATTTACGGAGACAGTATTGGTGGAGTGGCATGAAGAAAGATGTGGCGCAGACCGTGACTCGATGTCTTACCTGTCAACAGGTAAAGGCAGAGAATCAAAGACCTATTGGATTGTTGCAGCCGCTTTCATCACCTAAATGGAAGTGGGAGCATATCACTATGGATTTTGCGATGGGTTTACCTATGACTCCACCGAGGCATGATGCGGTTTGGGTTGTTGTTGATCGGTTGACAAAGATAGCTCATTTTATGCCTATTCGTCAGACAGGTCCGATAAAGTTGTTGACCAAATTGTATGTATGGGAGGTAGTCTGACTACATGGCGTACCATTGAGTATTGTGTCTGATCAAGATCCCAGATTTACTTCACGATTTTGGGGCAATTTTTAGGATGTTCTGGGGACAAAACTACACTTCGGTATAGCTTTTTATCCGCAGACTGATGGGAAGAGTGAGCGTACCATTCAGATTCTAGAGGATATGCTTCGAACTTGTGTGGTAGACTTCCGAGGAGATTGGGAGACTCATATTCCTTTGGTGGAGTTTATGTACAATAATAGCTATCAGAGCAGTATTCAGATGGCACCATATGAGGCATTATATGGGAGGCCTTGTAGATCACCACTGTGCTGGTCAGAGGTTGGTGACAGACCACTATTAGGTCCAGAGATGGTCCAGCAGACTACTGAGGTAGTGAGAGTGATACGGCGATGGCTTTTGATAGCCCAATCACATTAGAAGAGTTACACGGATAGGAGACGTAGACCTCTAGAGTTTCAGGTGGGGGATCACGTGTTTCTGAGGGTTAGTCCGAAGCGAAGGGTACAGAGATTTGGGAGAGCGGGGAAATTAGCTCCAAGGTTTATAGGACCATTTGAGATTTTGGAGAGAGTGGGGACAGTAGCTTATCGATTAGCATTACCCGCACAGTTGTCAAGAGTACATGGTGTGTTTCATGTGTATATGTTACGGAGATACCATAGAAATCCTTCTCATATATTAGATTGGTCTACCTTGAAGATTGGTAAGGACGCTACTTTTGAGACACGTCCTATCAAGATTGCGTATAAACAGGAGAGGCGGTTACGATCGAATACCATACCCTTAATCAAGGTGATATAGCAGCACTATGGAGCCGAGGAAGCGACCTGGGAGTTAAAATCTGACATGCGAGCTAGATATCCAGGATTATTCACTATCTAGGTATGATTTTAATTTCGAGGACGAAATTTTTCTTAAGGGGGGAGGATGTAATATCCTGACCCGATTATACACTATTCATAGTAGTTTGACGCTTTGATCGAGGTGGAGTGAACCTCGGTGATCGTGAATCGGGATTTGGGGAGATTAAAAAGTAAATTAAGATGAAAATATGAAAATATTTTTAATAAATGGGGGATTTAAAAAGAAAATTTTTGGCATAAGAATCACTTAAATCGGATTTAAATTGGATTTATTATGAATTTTTGAAGTTAATTGGAACATTTTAGTAAGGGGTGTTTTTGAAAGACGGGTGTTTTTGAAAGGCATAGATTGTATAAAAGAAAAAGAAAATAAAAAAATAAAAAAATTGCAAAATTACCCTCTTTCTCACGATTTTCTCTCTTATTTCTCTCTCACACATGGGTAAACAACGATCTTTCATTTCCAACGACGGTGGCGGTCGAGCTTAGTACCAAAAGGAGCGTATGGATGAGACGAGCATAACCCAATTTGAATAAGGTTGAACAGAGCTCCGGATTGGGAGAAATCGGGAATTGAAGTTCCGACCATCGTGAGCTTCCTTTGGTCGATCTGGCCGATTCCGACGTCGATTTGGCTTGCTTCAGGCACCTATGAGTTCATCTCATCAAGCTCTTCAATTTGGTGTAATATTTGGCAAATTTGGGTGGCCGGATCGCCAGCGGTGGTGTTGAATGGGTTTGGGCCGAGTTGACCCAGTTTGACCCATTTGACTCGGTTTGACCCGGTTTGACATTGTTTGACCCTGATTGACCCGGTTTATCACTTTTTGACCATTGACTTTGACCATTGACCATAGTTGACCGAACGTATTTTAAATGTATTTTTGTATCGTGTTTTTTGGATGTAGATGGTGATCCCCCGGTTGAGATTCGGAGATGGTTGACTTTCAGAGTCAAGGGTTTGACAGGGGCGCGTGCGTGGTATTCACATTCTGATTTCCAGGTAGGGGTTTCTGTGTCTCTTGCGTGTGATTCTAGGATTCCGGTTTCACGGACTCTTATTATATTTTGGTTCTGTCGGTTTTCGGTGGTGGAAATTCGACCTGTTTATATGTTTATACGTATTCTCTATTTAATATCATTTTTGGTATGCTTTAGGAGTGAGGTGATTGGAGGTGGTTGTTGTAGACTGTGAGGCCCATATAGGTGTTCCCTTTTTGTGCCCTACTAAGCTTATTGGCTCACTCCTCTTCTTGTTTTCCCTTTCAGGTGAGTTGGATATAGCCATATAGGTGACGATGGTTAGCGACAGGGCGCATAAGTTGGTGTGTAGTCTCGAGCTGTTCTTTAGCTGAATGTGAGGACTTTGGGTATTGTATTTTGTATATATATTACCTATTTACTCAGTCTGAACTCAGATAGATATGTTTTCTTATTTCCGTTGTTGTATAGATGCTCCGATGGTTTCGGTAGGTGTATATATGGTATTTTGGAGGGACTGTTTCCACATCATGTTTCAGGAGTTGTATCATTTTATATGTATTATTAGGTTTATATATTGGATTAAGGGTTCGTTTGGGGATGGGGTCCCCTGCCGATCACGTTCTTGTGGGTATAGATACACTTTGGTATACCTTAGGAGAGAGGGGCGTGACACCTAGAATCAAGGAATATAGTTTCCTCTTTAGCTTGTTGAATACATGTATAAACCTTTGTTAGTCTCTCTGTTTATTTTTTATTTATCAAAAAGAGTACAAGAGATCAAGAAATAAAACCATTAGAATTGAAAAGAATCTCAATCCCAATCGATAAACCAAGTACAACTCAACCAAAACACGCACCCCAAAGAATACTACTCGCAAAGGGTGCAATCCCTTCGGTTTACAAAATAAGAAAACTGTTGTTGCAAATGAATTTACAAAATCAAGTTCCATCTTGATGGCATGATTGATTGTTACAAAACTCACTTTGTTGCCAGAGTTACAAGCAAGTTGAAGGTTTTGATTATAGGTTTAAATTAGTTAGATATATCATTTTTTTTAATAAAATGAAAAAAAATTATATTTAGGATGTGTTCTATTTGTTTAAAATCTTCCTTTCTCTATTTACCTCGATAAACAACGCATGAATCCATGTCAGTTTCTGAATTAATCATGATCTGCCTTGAAATGAAAGAAACATTGAATAAAGGAATATAGTTTGTCCTCTGTACCTTATTGGATAACATGCGTGTATAAACCCTTGCTAGTCTCTCTATTTAATTTTTATAAGCAAGCAGATATTTATCGCTATCCAAAAGAGTACAAAAGATCAAGAAACACAACCATTAGAATTGAATAAAATCTCAGACCCAATCCATAAACCAACTACAACCCAAATCCAAAACACACAGAGAACACTACTCGCAAAGGGTGCATCCCTCTGACCTAGTTGACCAAGATGTATAATGAGAGAAATTAATCTGGATAGACAGGACCATAAAGCATGTTGAACCACGATTCCTTCAAAAAACTCTCCACCCTCAGTTTGTCAGTGATAGAGATCATGGTTCCTGGAACAGTTTGCAATAGTCTATCTTGTGTGCTAGCCTCTGGGGATGTCTTTTTTCTCCTTGGTGTTCTTCCATTTGTTTCTTCAACCTAAAATTTAACATAACACATAATCAATTAATTAATTAATATAAATATCATTAGTTAGAAGGACTCGTATATAAATGTATAAATTACTTACAGTGGAGGAATCTTCTTCTATTTCTTTCTTCTTCCCCTTCATATCTTGCTTTTTTGGATAAGCTCCGTCTAATATGAAATTTATCACTTCATTTTTAGAACGGAACAATAATCCATTGTGGTAATAGTACTGCACACAAAGTTTATAGTATTTTTGTTAGTTTAAACCCTAAAGTAGCATTATATATACGTACTGAATTGTAATTGTTGTAGAAGCGTACAATATCATGTGTTCCGATAGATCGTTGTCTCTGTTCAATCCTCCATTTGGCGAGTCTCTCTGTTAAAGTTAGTTTGCATCTTTCATTTCTGTCTTTTACTGGCATATCCTTCTATAAATATATACATATATATACACACAAGAAGATATTATAGGCAACGTCAGTCTTATATGGTCTATGGAAATTCTTTGCTCGATAAAGAGGATATAATCATAGAACTTACTTTTGCCATGTATGTAACAAAATGGGAGCAATATTGTTCTGGGAGTTGGAATGTCTTTGTAATATCTCCAACAAATGTAGTTGTTGTCTTTCTACGTCTTGGAGTCTGAACAAACAATAGCATGGATTGAAATATACTAGCAACTCATGAACAAAAAACACTTGATTTGAAAAATGAAAAATTACTGGAGTTGCATGGCTTGAATCATCATCTTCTAATGGCCAGAGAGATATGGGGATTGCTGCAATTACTCCATCGTCCACTTTCTGCTTTTTAATCTCCAAAATTGCCTCCTTTTCAAAATAAATAAATATCTCACATATATATATATATATATATATATATATATATATATATAACAAAATCAAAACAATGAATTAAACGAGAGGTACAGAAACAAGAATGACTTACATTGATTATTTCTTTCATTATAGAGAAAAGTTTTTCACGCTCTTCATTTTTCTCCTCTAGACTTGGAGTTGGGGGAGGATTATTGTAGGAGACCATTGCTAAATCACTATTGTATTGCTCCATATCATTCTCAGGTTGATCTAAAAAGTTTGTTGAAGTATTGTATGGTACAATCTCCCACCCACTAAAATCCTGATCAATCTCAATGTTTTCCGTCATGGCTAGATGCTGAAGATAATGAGAAAAAATGGGATGGAATTAGAGAGCCTGTATTCTTTGATAAAAAAACATCGTTTATATAGCGGAAAAATAGAGTATTATTTTGAATAGTCACGAACATTCAGATTAATTTACCATAGATGAAAAAAACAAACTACCCGTTTGGGATAAATGCCCAAACATTCATATGTTTGCTTAAAAATTTGAAAGAAATTTTAATACCATAGTCAAATGTCTCAAATTCAATGTTTTGTATACACAGGGTATTTTAGTTACTGGATTCTATAATTTTACAATTCATTCCTTTGTGTGACTTTTTACTTTATATGTAAATGCAAATTTGTAGCAAAATCTAATAACTTGCGCCTTTTAAAATTTTCCAAAATGGAAGTTTTTTTGAAATATTGTGTCTATGTTCAAATAAATTAGAAAGATTGGAAAAAAATGAAAGAAGAAAGAAAGTTAAACACGTCATAGCTTTCCCATTTATATGATATTAAAATGAATAAAAATATAAATATAAAAAATTCATCGTGAATAAATAAAATGACACATGCCAGGTCAACATGACAACATGACACGTAGGATGGAGGAAGAGAAATATACGTTTAGCTTTCGGGACGCATGGTACTAGGAAAGAGGTTGGGAGAGGTTCTATCTGACTCTCAGGAATAATACCTCGAGCTGACATTTAAAACGCCAAGGCGCCCTGCTCCAAGGCGTCACTCTCTAAAATGCTAGTCCATGGTGCGGAAGTAAGCTCCAGCTCCAAGGCAAAGAAAGTGCCTCACTCATTGAGGATGACTACGGCCATTCCCTACGGTTGACCATGTTCGATCACTGAGGATGATCATGCCCGCAACTTGCGAAGGACCACTCTAGCACATGCGGTTGACCATGACGGCTCTCTGCGTATTACCACGCCCGCTACATGGTTTTCCTGCTCCATATGGTCGGCCCCGCTCCAAATGGATAAATAAAATGACACATGTCAGGTCAACATGACACGTAGGATGAAGGTAGAGAAATGTAGGTTCAGCTTCCAAGAAGCATTGTAGTAGGAAAGAGGCTGGGAGAGGATCTATCTCACTACCATGCATAATACCTCAAGCTGACATTCAAACGTGAAAAAGATTAGGGATCAGGATCAGGAGGGATTTGATCCTACTTGCCTTAACACTCCATATCCTAACTACCATGATAGATGGCATATAGAGGGAAGACTTTCTAATAGCAACCTATAGAAGATTGCAACTCAAACTCCTATCGCAACCTCAACCTCAAGATCTCAACAAACTAAACAATTGGGATATGAAGTTGAGGTGTGGATTGTCCAAATTTTTGCATCCATATCTATATCGATTGATACAAATAACTAACACGAAAGCCTCAAGTGGAAAAGAAGCTTTTCAGGTTGTCTCATCATCCGCCCGTTGATTTTTAATACGTGATTTATTTTTAGTTAGATGACCTATTTTGTAATTATATTTTGTCTCCATCTGTCCAAAAAGTCGAAGCTTCTCCAGATGCTTCTTCATTAGAGCTCAACGTTTTCGTTTCCCAACTTTTTCAAGTTGCTTTCGTTCCCAACTTCTTCAAGTTGCTTTCTTAATTCTATGTCATTACATTTTCATTTTTCTCTTCTCCCATCACATAAATCTTTCCCATCTGCCACCTCCCTTAGCACACGATTAGGGTTCTTTGGCCTACTCTAGACAAAGCATTCCTCACACCTTCGAAACCCTCACCTTTTAGAGAGAATGTCAATCAAGAGATGGAAGAATGATGCCGATGTTGACGAAGGGTCGTATGTACTTTTTGAATAGCTAATTGTTTGACATGGCGTCCCTAAGTCCAATTGAAAAATAATTAATTGAATATTATAAGTTTAACTTATAAAAATAATGAGAATCCTAATTTAACTAAAATACAACTTTTAGTGCCATCAAAATTTTTTAACAATTTTTTTCCCCTGTTTATCTTGATTCTTATAATTTAAAATAACTAAATTATTTAAATTTAATTCGTACAAATACTTAGAAATTATAAGAACATGATTTAAACATAAATTTTAAATTAGAGCCAAAGTACAATAACTATCTTAAATTATTATATTTATTAATTAGTTTCACTTTGTACTAATACTCTCAGAATTTTTGATGAATATATAAAATCAATATCAAGTTGTATTATTCAAAATCAATATCACTTCGTACTTAACTATTTGATACGTATGCTTTTGGAGAGCTAATTGTCTGATGGATAATGCTTCAGACCCTCAAAAAGTGACCCTTAAAAGACTCTCATTTAATGGGGAGTGTTGAATGTGAAGTGGACCATATATATGTGTTTTTAATCAGTCACTATTTTAATGCTACATAAATTTGGGAGGACTTTTGGGGGTAGGATTTTGGGAGTCTCTAGCATTGTCATTGTCTGATAAATGTCCAAAACAAAATAAAAGTAGTAATTAATTAAATATGATGAGTTTAATTTATGCAAATAGCTAAAATATATTTTTACTACAAAAAATTTGTTAACCATTTCTTTCTTATATATATGACACTTTTCAATAATTAAATTTTTAAAATTTTATTCATATAAAGAGATTAAAGAACACACTAAACGAACGCCAAAATATGTTTTTTACTAATTGAATTATTTATTTGGTTTCACTTCGTATTAATACTCTTTTAATTTTTTTTACATAAATAGTTTGTCTATATACACAACGTCAAGAATAATAAAAATGATGTTCTCCAAAAGAAAAACTATAGTATATGATACTAGAATGATAGTTCAAAATTTTGAATTGGTCCTTATCGGTCGAAATTTTGTGTTGGGTCCGAGAGTAGCATCTTGAATTTTTTTTTGGTTATATATATATCATTTGTTAACATTTTTAAGGTTTTATATATATATTGTTAGAGATTTTTCCAAATAAGTTTGAGTTTCTATTTGGTGTTTTTAAAAACTCTTGAATATTTGAAAAGACATGTTCTTTTATGATGTCTTATGTGAATAGTCACCATTGTAAAGACATGAACATTGATTGTAAAAAATGTCATTTTATGGTATTTTATGTGAAGAGTCACCACAAACTCTATAAATAGAGTCATTCTCCAACCATTTCATTGATCCAATTTTCTATCAACTTTTTCTCGTTCTCTCTTCATAAAAATTTCCTAATGTTTTACTATTGCTACAGAACTAGAAAGACAAGCATATTTCTTTATCTTGATTATTCTCAAAGTACTTTGTGAAGGATTTAGGCGACACAAGAGGAGGGTGAATTACGATAAGATAATGATTTGAATAGATAATCTAGTCGAGTATCATACCATAAACTCAAAATTAAATGAATAGATAATAAAATAGTAAATGTATAGTACAAATACGTTATGCATAAAAATTTGATTTGGGTTGTTTTGAAAACGATGATATGAAGAAATACAAAGTTGAAGATAAATGATTAATTAAAAACATGCAAGGCAAGTTATAAAATGTAAAGTGTAGAAAGTAAAGCACGCAATCGATTTTTATAGTAGTTCTAAACACTCTCCTACATCTACTCCTTAAACACCCGGCTTTGGCTTTTAATCCATTAGGGAAATATGATGGTATTTTCAGAGTAAACCACCAAACTTGAAGGTTTTTTAACAAGTCACCTCTTGACTTTTTACACACGTGATTTTAAAGACAAATCATGAAAATTTGACAGCTCACAAAGGGAACACCCACAAAAGGGTTTGCAATGAAGAGCAAGGTTCCACTCAAAGTATTTGGAACTCTTAGTATTTTTGTATAGCTCACGGGGAGAATAGTGATTTAGAGTATAGGAGCTTTTAGAGGAACAAACAATGAATATGACTTTTGGCTCACGGTTTGAAGAAGTTAGTATATAAGCTTGCTCGCTTGCTTGAAAGAGAGTGAGATAGTAGAAAGAATAGGCTAGGAAAAGATGAGCACAAGTTATTTAAAAGAATTTTTGTTTAGCACTTTCATTGATTAAACAGGTATTACACACATGAGGATATATACAGAGGTAATGTACAGAGATACAACATCAATCATCATCAATCAATCAATTTATATATATATATAATGGAAGCCTCAAGGATGCTTCCCCTTGAATTGTGGAGAATAACAAAGAGAGGGTAAAAAGCTTTCCCTTAATTATGAGAAAATCATCAATGCTAATAATAAAGACCCACCAAAAATTAAATAAACATAATTTTAAAAATGTTAATTATGGCAAAATCAATGCTAGTAATTGTGGAAAAGTATTACAAAATACTTAAGTGCTTTAAAGCTGCCACATCTGCTTCTGTATGGCTCGAGCTTTTGCCACATGTAATAAAATAAAATTGAAGTTGTGTTAAGAAACACTTTCAATCATCACGTCTTTTCTGCTTCATGTGATCAATCATATGTTACAATTCAATAATGTCATGTTATATAAAATAGTGTTATTATCTTGCTACTGAATGTACTCGCATTATAATTAAAATCTTTGTGAAGTGTATTGCACTTCAAACTTGACCACTTTTAAAAACCTTTTAGTTTTACCTTTTAGTCGCGTGAATAAATGGGGACACATATTTTCGCTCTGTTGACGCTACTGAGTACTCAGGTTTAGAAAGAGATTCATGATTTGTCCATTTACTACTATGCATAGAATATTATCCATACACATGTTCTTGATGACCTTTGTCACTTTGGAGAAAAAAAACAATGCAAACAAGAATTGCTTGACTCTAAACATATTTTTTCCTTATGCATTAAATTTCTTGCTTCATCTTAGAAAATTATTTCTTAGCATATTAAGAAAAATATATTGTAGTTATTTATTCATCTCACAATTATCTCTATTTTCTACAATTCAAGCTCTGTTGTTAATCATGATAACAAAGTATCAAAATTTTTTTATTTTCCAAACTAATTATGTGCCGCGTGCAACTAGTTCTAATTGTAACGGATATAAATTAAGCCAACTTAAGGAGTACACGTGTAAAGGCAAAAGGTCACTTGATCAGAGAGTGATAAAGATGACCGTTGAAGTTGTATTGGACTTGAATGAGCTTTACTATTGTTGGGCTTGGTAGAAGGCTTCTAAACCGATGTTGGGCTTCTTCTTGATAATGTTGATGGGCTTCTTCTCTATACGCCCCCTCAAGATCGGGAATCCATCGAGGAGGCCGATCTTGGTACAAAGAGTAAGAAATCGAGGACGAGGTAGGGCTTTTGTAAGTTAGTCAGCAAGCTGATTGCTGGTGTGTGTGTGTTGAACAGAGATGACACCTTTATTGACAAGATCATGAAGAAAGTGCAGGTCGATAGCGATATGCCTCATCCTTGAATGCATTACAGAATTGAGGCTGAGATGAGTAGCACCTAAATTATCAAAGTGAAGAACTGCAGGTGATTACAACGGAATACGTAGTTCAGCAAGAAGGTGGGTAATCCAGAGAACTTCAGAGGCAGTAGAGGCTAGAGAGTGGTATTCTACTTATGTAGAGGACCGAGCGATGGCACGCTGTTTACGGGACCTCCAAGATATCAGACTTTCGCCAAAGAAGATAAGATAAGATGAAACAGAGGAATGATCATCCGGATTTCTAGCCCAACCCGAATCAGAGAATGCGCGAAGGCAACGGTAGAGACGAGATGAAAGGAAAACTCCATGAGTAATGGTCCCTTTGAGATAGTGCAGTAGGTGCTAGAGAATAAGCCAATGGGAGGTAGTTGGCCTGGTAAGATATTGTGCTAGACGATTAACAGCGAAACTGATGTCCGGATGAGTTAATGATAGATATTGTAATCCACCAATAAGTTGACGATAAAGAGAGCAATCAGACAAAGCTGTGCCGTCAAATTGAGAGAGCTTGAAGTTGGATGGGAGAGGTGTTTCAACAGGTTTTGAGTCGAGCATCTTAGCATGACGAAGGAGATCACAAGCATATTTTTGTTGACGAAGAAATAATCTAGCGTCAATATGAACTGCTTCTATGCCCAGAAAGTATGCTAGGTCTCCAAGATCCTTTAGAGAAAATTTACTTGCAAAAGTTGTGGTCACTCTGTGAATAAGTGCTAGTTTTCTATGAGACTTGCCTTGGCTCTAGTAATAAATATATTGGAACTAGCTATAATAACTTGCATTGGTATTAGTTTGGTCAAAGTAGATGAAGAGTCTAATATTAAAGTTTGTATCTAGGGACTTCTATGTAGGCTGAGTTCTTGCTATTTAAGAAGCTTTGTATTGTCATCTAGATTAAAAAAGAAAAGGAAAAAAGCAATAAGAATTTCTGGATTTCTCAGTAAATTTATGGTGGTATCCGAGCTTGTTTCTTAGGAGGCCTGAAATTTCATTTTTTGATCACCTTTGATCATTTTAAGATGTCCTCATCCTCTCTACCCCCTCCACCAATTTTCAAAGGACAAAACTATGATTTTTGGGCAATTAAGATGGAAACTTTTCTTAATGCTTATAGTCTCTGGAATTTAATTGAGGATGGATTTAATCCAAACTCTCTCTCAGACAATCCTACTGTTCAGCAGTTGAAGGAACACAATGAGCAGAAGCAGAAGATTTTCAAGGCCTTGACCTTTTTGCATAATGATATAGATGAGAAGATTTTTCCTTGAATTGCTAGCTTGAAGACAATAAAGGCTGCCTGAGATAGATTAAAGGAGGAATTCCAAGGGAGTGATAGGGTTAGAGCTGTAAAAATTCTAACCCTTAAGAGAGAATTTGAGATGCAAAGAATGAAGGATGAAGAATCTGTCAAAGATAATACTGACAAACTTGCTAATCTGGTAAATCAAATGCGGCTCTATGGAGAAGATATCCAAGATCATAAATGGTGGAAAAGATGCTCATAAGCCTTCCTAAAAAATTTGAAGCCAAGATTTCTACAATAGAAGAATCTTGAGATTTAAAGAAGTTGTCCATTTCTGAATTATGTAGTAAGCTGCAAGCACAGTAGCAAAGGACTTCAATGAGGTCATCAAATGAAACTATTGAAGGAGCCTTTGTGGCAAGGCACAAGGGAAAGCATTTTTTCAAAAAGGTTGGCAAAAGATCTGATGGAAGTGGTAAACCTGGTTCTGGAAAGCGAGTTAAAGGCAAGATATCTTCACATAATGGTGATGCACCTAAGAAGGGAAGTTTTCCACCCTGTGGAATTTGTAAGCTGACTAATCATGCTAAAAAAGATTGTAGATATAAGGGAGAAACATCAATACAGTGTAGATTTTGCAAGAAATTTGGTCATCTTGAAAGGTTCTGTTGACTAAAGCAGAATAAGTCATCAACATAATCTTCACAGCAAGCAAATGTTTCAGAAGAGCAGGAAATCAAGCCTGAAGATCATCTATTTATGGCTGCAACCTCTTCTCAGACCATCAACTGTGATAGCTGGCTTGTAGATAGTGGTTGCACCATTCATATTGCCAAGGATGAGAATTTATTTGCTACTCTTGACAAGTCAGTGAAAACAAGAGTAAAGATGGGCAATGGAGAGATGGTCACTGCTGAAGGAGAAGGCACAACAATTTTCAACACCTCTACAGGTATCAAATATATTTCTGATGTGTTTTTCATACCTACAGTAAGCAATAATTTACTTAGTGTGGGTAGAATGTTGAAGAAGGGCTACAAATTGCTATTTGAAGATTGCACCTGTATCATTTTTTATCCAAATGGCCAGGAGGTTGCTAGGATTAAAATGGTTGGTCACAGTTTTCCTTTGAATGGAAATCGTGTTGATGAGCAAGCCTATAGTTGTAAAGAAGATGATACCTTGCTTTGGCACAAGAGGTATGGTCGTTTTAATTTAACTTCTCTGAAGCATGCTAAAGTGAAGAATTTGATTCTAGACTTGTCTCACATTCACCTTAATAATGAAGTTTGTGAGTCTTGTCAACTGGGAAAGTTGACTAGGCAGCCATTTCCTGTGAATCAAGCATGGAGGGCAAGTGAGAAGCTTGAGCTTCTGTACACTGATATTTGTGGTCCTGTGATTACTGAATCATTGAGTCAGAACAAGTATTTTGTGCTATTTATTGATGATTTCACCAGGATGACCTGGGTCCAACAAGTCTCAAGTTTTCTCTATATTTACAAAGTTTAAGGCCCTGGTTTAAGCACAAAATGAAAGAAAAATAAAGAAGATCGGATCTAATAATGGTACTAAATATACTTCTGCTCAATTTAATGATTTCTGTGAAGCTATGGGAATTCATCATCAACTTACTGTTAGCTACACACTAGAGCAAAATGGTGTAGTGAAAAGGAATAACAGGATTGTTATGGAAATGGCAAGGTGTATAATGGCTGAAAAGAAGCTTCCTAAGTCTTTTTGGGCAGAAGCTGTCTATACTTCAGTGTATTTGCTGAACAAACTTCCTACAAAGTCTATGAATAATATGACTCCTACAGAAGCTTGGTTTGGCTCTAAGTCATCTACTAAACACTTGAGAGTGTTTGGTTCTATTTGCTATGCACATATTCCTTCTATCAAAAGATCTAAACTTGATCAGAAGGCTTATGTTGGTATTTTTCTGGGATATTCATCTCAATCCAAAGGCTACAGGATCTTTAATCTCCAAACCAACAACATTTATGTTAGCAGAGATGTTTGTGTGGATGAAAATGCCTTTTGGGATTGGGATAAGGAGCAAGTTGTGCAAAAGATGATAAAAGAAGAGCCAAAGTCTATGTATGATCAATCTATCAGAATGAAAGTACCTAGTGTGGTTGACACTACAGATGAGCCTAAAGCTGCCAAGGTAAAGTCTTTATCTGAGGTTTACGAAAGTTGCAATGTTGCTCTTGTTGAACCTACAACTTATGTTTGAAGCATCTAAATCTCCTGAATGGATTGAAGCTATGAAAGAAGAAATGAAAATGATCATTCAAAATGAAACCTGGCAGCTTACATCAAGACCAAGAAAAAAGAATATCATTGGAGTGAAATGGGTATATAGAACAAAATTGAATCCTGATGGCACAATTTACAAGCATAAGACAAGATTGGTGGTAAAAGGGTATGCTCAACAACCTGGTGTGGATTTTGGTGACACTTTTGCCCCTATAGCAAGGCATGACACAGTGAGATTTTGGGTTGCTATTGCAGCACATTTTGGTTTCGAAGCTTTATCATTTAGATGTCAAATCTGCCTTTCTAAATGGTCTATTACAGAAGGAAATTTATGTTGAGTAGCCAAAGGGTTTCATTGAAGCTGGAAAGGAGGAGATGGTTTGCAGGCTTAACAAGGCTTTGTATGGACTTAACCAAGCTCTAAGGGCCTGGTATAGTAGAATTGATTCTTACCTTCTCCATCGTAGCTTTAGATGAAGTGATAATGAACCTACTCTGTATGTAAAGAGTGGAGAAACACAGTTGATAGTTTCTCTGTATGTGGATGATTTTCTTAGCAATTTTGCAGCTATGGAAAAATTCAAAGATGAAATGATGAAGGAATTTCAAATGTCAGACTTGGGAACAATGAAATATTTCTTGGGGATGGAGGTCCATCAATTTGATGATGGCATCTTTCTTTCTCAAAGAAAGTATGCCTTGGATATTCTCAAGAAGTTTGGAACGGAAAATTGTAAGCAAAAGTTATCAAAAGATGATGGTGCTACGAAAGTGGATGCCTCTATTTACGGAAGCTTAGTTGGTCGTCTTTTATAATTGACAACAACTCGACCAGATTTGATGTTCCCATCTAGTTTGCTGTCAAGATGCATGAATTCGCCAAGTCAAACACATTTTGGAGATGCGGAGAGAATTTTAAGGTACCTAAGAGGCACTTATGACTATGGTGTATGGTATGCTAAAGGAGGAGAAAGAAAACTAGAAGGATTTGTGGACAGTGACTGGGCTGGTAGTGTTGATGATTTTAAGAGTACTTCTGGTTTTGTTTTCTTCTTTGGCTCAGGTGCTTTTTCGTGGAGTTCCAAGAAGCAAGAAGTTGTTGCACAATCAACTGCTGAAGTTGAATATATTGCAGCTGCAGCCGCCTCTAATCATGCCATTTGGCTTAGGAAATTGCTTGTGGATTTAGGACTAAAGCAAGGAGGAGCTACTATAATTAACTGACAGTATATCAGCTATTGTGATTGCTGAAAATCCAATCCAACATGGGAAAACCAAGCATATTGGTGTCAAATTTCATTCAATCAGAGAAGTTATTAAGAATGGTGAAATCAAGTTGGCTCACTGCAGTTCTGAAGAACAAGCTGCTGATATTTTCACAAAGGCACTTCCTAGAGCTCAATTTGAGTTTCTGAGAACAAAGCTTGGAGTTGTTTCTTCTACTTGGAAGACAAGTCTCGCGGAGGAGTGTTAGTTTTCTGTGAGACTTGCCTTGGCTCTAGTAATAAATATATTGGAACTAGCTATAATAACTTGCATTGGTATTAGTTTGGTCAAAGTAGATGACGAGTCTAATATTAAAGTCTGTATCTAGAGACTTCTATGTAGGGTGAATTCTTGCTATTTAAGAAGTTTTGTATTGTCATCTAGATTAAAAAAAGAAAAGGGAAAACGCAATAAGAATTTCTAGATTTCTCAGCAAATTTACAATAAGAGATAAATCAGACCCAATTAGCATAAGATCGTCTACGTAAACTATTAAGTAGAGAACTGCTGAATTAGATTGATAAATAAATAAGGAACAATCAGCATGAGAATTAACAAAGCCAAGTTGAAGAAGTACATCGTGTAAGGCAGTAAACCAAGCACGGGGTGCTTGTTTGAGACCATAGATGGATTTGCGTAAGAGACAATGATGTTTGGGAAATTTTGGATCAACAAATCCGGGTGGTTATTTCATAATAACAATCTCTGTGAGTGTAATTAAGAAATGCATTATTTATGTTGAGTTGTTTCAAAGGCCAATTATGCATCATAGCAGGAGATAGAATCAATCTTATGGTTGTTGGCTTAACAACAGGGCTAAAAGTTTGAGAATAATCGACACCTGGCCGTTGGAGAAAGCCTTGAGCCACTAGGGGAGTTTTATAACGTTGAATACTGCCATCGGGGTTACGTTTGAGATGAAACACCCATTTGGAACCAATAGGGCGATAGGATTTATCTAGAGGGATGAGAGTCCAGGTTCCATGATGATGAAGAGCTTCAATTTCAGATTGCATGGCAGTAGTCCAATGAGGACTTTAAAGAGCTTCATATATTGTATGAGGCTCTAGAGAAGGAGAAGGAGCAGTAGGGTGGAGAGTGGAATTCAGTAGATTTTTCAGTTTGTAGATGTTATTCATAGATCACGTAGTCATGGAGTGCTGACAAGTTGGAGGAACATTTGTAGATTGGAGAGGAAGATGAGATTCCCTAGGATGAGAGTCCTCAGATTGAGGGTGTTTTGTTGATATTAAATGAGATGTAGTGGAGTCCACATCATGGCTGACAGAAAGAGGGATAATGGATAAGTTGGGAATACTCATATTTTGAGGAGAGGTGGTCACGATTGATGGAGATGACACTATGTTGGGATTTGGTAATGGTTGGTACTGGTCAGGTTCAGAGATTATAGAAGGACAATCAGAAGTAGATGAACAGCCAGGGAAGATGTGCTCTTTGAAAACTACATGTCTGGATAGATAGAGTTTATGAGTGACAGGATCATAGCATTTAAAGAAGCTTTGAGAGGACAAATATCCAACAAAGATGCATGGAGTGGACCTTGGTTCAAGTTTGCTATGAGTATAGGGCCTGAGCCACGGGTAACAAAGGCACCCAAACACCTTGAGTTTAAGATAATTTGGTGAATGATGAAACAAAAGCTGAAATGGGGAATGAAACTTGGTGGGAGTGAGAGGCATTCTGTTTATAAGATAGACAGCTGTTTCAAATGCTAAAGACCAGAAAGGGTAGGGCAACTTGGCTTGAGAGAGAAGTGTTTTTCCGGTTTCAACTATATGTCCATGCTTGTGCTCAACTAACCCAAAATGTTGAGGGGTATAGCGAGGGGACTGTATCCATGAAATACCAGAGTCAGCTAGGGTGGTTTTTAATTTTAAAAATTCTCCTCCATTATCAGTGTAGAGGGTTTTAATCTTTGTATTAAATTGGTTTTCAACAATACTTTTAAATTGTAGAAAGATAGAATTAGTATCATATTTTTGAAACAAAGGAAATAACCATGAGTATCTTATGAAGTGATCTGCAAATAGCAAATAATATTTGTGTCCAAGGATGGAAGGGGTAGAAACAGGACCCTAAATATCTGAGAAAAGAATTTGAAGAAGAGCAGACAGTTGATGAACCAAAGGGAAGGCGGTGACTTTTATTAATGTTGCAAGCATTACAATCTAAGGATTTTGATGTCTTAGCACAAGATAAATGAACTGATTGCAGTAGAGAGCTAAGAATAGAGTGTCCTAGATGCCCCAGCCGTTGGTGCCAAACATCAATATTGGTTTGTCGAGCAAAATGAGCAGAGAAGGATGGGACAGAGGTGAACTGGTAAATTCCATCAATGCATTTGCCCTGAGCCAACGGAAATCCTAAATTCTGAGACTAAAGAACAAAAAAGTTAGGATGAAATTCTACAAAAACATCATTAGATTTAGTAAATTGATGGATTGAAATTAAATTTTTCTTGAGTGTAGGTACGCAAAACGTATGTGATAGTGTGAAATCATGTTTTGGTGTGTGAAGTTTGCAAGTGCCTTGATGGGTGACTGCCAAACCTGAGCCATCCCCAATCCTGACTTCCTCTGTTCCATCATACTTGGAATGGATTGAGAGATTTCCAAGTTGGGCTGTCATGTGATGGCTTACCCCTGAGTCAACGAGCCAAGGTTGTATATTGGAGGGAGTAGATCCTGCTGCGCTTGAAGCATAGTTGGCGCTTGGTGCATATTCATAAGCAAAATATTTCAACTTTTGGCACACTCTAGCGGTATGCCTTGGCTTTTCACAAATTTGACAGAATGTGCATAGGCGCTGACGATTATTGTTATTGTTGCTTTGATTAGAGTAGGATCCTCCATGAGAATACTGTTGGCATCGCTGACTCCCTCCTCCTCCCCCATAATTTTGTTGAGGAGGTTGATTTTTTTGTTGATCTCCCTGGTGCCAGGATTCATGACTGTGAGATTTGTTATGAAAAGCTGGTTGTTTTTGAGTGTTGTGCGTAGTGGCTACAGTGGAGAGCTGATTCTTCTCCAGCCTTTGAAGATAAGCTTCATGACTCACAAGGTGATCATGAAGATCTTCAAAAGTAATGGGATTTTCTCATCCTCTAATTGCTTCAACTATGTCACGGAATTCAGGCCTTAGGCCATCAAAAGTGTAGAGAACTAGATCGTCTTCGTCTTCATCAATGGCATGCTTAACAAGAGCGAGCTCATCTGCAATTTTTTGAACACTTTGCCGGTACTTTTCAACAGATTTGGAACCTTGCTGAAGATTGTGCAGTTGTTGTCGTAGTTTTAGTTTGCGAGATCGGGTCTTGTTGGCATATAATTGATGAAGCTTTTTCCACACATCGACACTGGTTGAAACATCACCAAATAGAGGCGTGACAGTGAAGAGAAGCTATAAGAGCGTTGAGTAACATACTATCTTGTATGTCTCAGTAATCGTACCCATTGACATCAGTTTCAGGTGGACAGGGTAAGCTTCCATCCACAAATCCCATGAGTATAACTGTTGGAATGTTGAGGTTAGTTTAGGAAATTTACTTTAATTTGTTTAATGAATGTATGTTAGATTATGACAGATGTATGGCTAGGATATATTGTCTAGAAGCTGCTCTGTACTATCTTTTGTGCTTGTTTTCTCTACAACGAATAGCTTGTATCTCTTATGTGTTTTACGAATGAATATCAGACTGTGTGTGTGATTCTCATCTGAGCTTTGAGTTGATTCTAGTAGCTACTAACTGTTGTGCTGCTGGATTTGTATTTCAACTACTCTTGTGTTACTTCCTATGTTGGTTTGGGTCTCTGGTTGTTGATTGTGAATTGCAAGAATCACAAAGTCAGTTGTGTTTGTTGATTTGTGAGGCAGTTAAGCTTACATTTGGTATCGAAGCATCTATTCTTGAGGGTCTGTGGTGACTTTGAGTTGATTCTGGGTTCACAAAGATGTCAGCTTCTTCACTGCCTTCACCTCTCATCTTCTTAAGTGAGAATTTCGACTTTTGGTGTGTAAAGATGGAGGCTTTTCTCATGGCCCATAATCGTTGGGATGTTATTGAAGAAGGCTATGATCCTGCTTCACAACCTGAAAGTCCACGGGTTGCTCAGATGAAAGAGTTAGCTGAGCAGAAGCAGAAAAACTTCAAGGCTCTCACTTTCCTTCACTCTACCTTGTCTAATGAGTTGTTCCCTAGAATAGTAGGGATCAAATCTGCAAAATGATTTGGGATAAGCTTGTTGAGGAGTTTCAGGGAAGTGAAAAGGTAAGACAACAGAGGTTGTTGGCTCTCAAAAGGGAGTTTGAGTTGTTGAGAATGAAGGAGACATATACAATTAAGGGGTATTCTGCAAAGTTGAATGAACTTGTTAGTCAAATGAGGTTATATGGAGAAGAGATGTTGGAGCATAAAGTTGTTGAGAAAATACTGATTAGCTTACCAGAGAGGTTTGAAGCTAAAGTCTCTGCAATTGAAGAGAGTTGTGATTTGAAGAAATTGACTATTTCAAAGGTCTGTAGTAAACTGCAAACACATGAGCAGAGGGTTAGTTTCAGACAGGATGATACGGTGGAAGGTGCTTGTAGTACCCGGTTTTCGTCCGATCAAAAAACAAAAAAATAGAAAAATAATAATAATGCAAAAATTCAAGAGCCCGTTTCATAGGCCCACATGCTTACAAAAAATTCATAGCTTGTTTCTTGGACCCATAAGCATACAAAAATCCTAAGGCCTATTTCTTGGATCGTAAGCCCATAAAAATTCAAACCTAAGCCCAAAATATCTAAACCCTAGAAAATATCTAAAAAATAGGACAATTAAATCAATAATAAACAAAAGAAAAACCTTAAGAGGGAAAGGTGGTTCCTTTATTAAGGTTTTACAAAAGTAGGGAAAAGATGAAAATGTTAGTCTTGAGGGTTTTTAGAAAAGTGAGAAAAATAGAGTTTAAAGGGCATTTTTGGAATATAAAAATATAAGTTGGGAAGATAAAAGAGGAGGCAGTCGCACAATTAATGAGAGGGAAAAGAAGAAAGAAAGAAAAAGCCACGAGAAAAAGAAGAAGAAAGGGGTCTTTCGGGAGAAAGACACAAAAAAGGAGAGAAAGCTTGAGATAAGAAAAGGGAGATCAGGAGGAAATTGAAAGAAGTGGGGAAGCGCCGCACAAAATCACAGAGTGGAGAGAATCGAGAGCTAACAGAGAAATTGACGCTGCAAAGAAGGGGAAATCGGAGAGAATTCGCTACTGAAGAAGAAGAATCAAGCAACAAGAAAGGAGAGAAGAAGGAGTTCTGGGAGGTGAAGAAACCGGGAAAGAGAGAGTAGGAAAGGGTGTTGTTATGATACTGTTTCCATTATGTGTTCATTGTTAGTCGTTAGTTTGTGGTTACACGTGTAATGTTGGTATTGGTTAGGCCATCATTAGGTCGGTTAATCAGTTCCTATAAATACTGATTACTGTGTAATATTTGAGGTACGAATGAATATATGAGAAACTCTGTCTTCCACATTCTTCTGTAATGTTCCATTTCCTCCATTGAACCATCTTGCTAGGTCAAGGACGTCAGAGGTTTAACATTGGTATCGAAGCCTCGATCCAGTGCACCTTCTGTTCCCTTCCTTTGCATGACTCGTCACCATACTCGATCTTCGACCATGGATACCAGAATGTCTACTATTGAAGCTAGTCTGGAACAATTATCAGTCGCGTTCTAGAAATTGCACTCTATGATTGATGGCAACAATTTCGACTCTAAACTAGCAGTCGGATTTGAGAAGTTGCGTCATGAGATGATGAAGCAAAAGGATGTTGAACTTGGATCTAATGAAGATGATGATCGCTCTGAGTTAGGGTTATCACGTTTCCAGAGGCGAAATGAAGGTTTTGATGGTAAAGGATCTTCTCTTCGACAACCTTGGCAGAAGATTGATTTCCCTAAGTTCACTGAAGGAGCAGATCCATTGGCGTGGGTACATAAGGCTGAGTAGTATTTTCAGTTTTATGGCACTCTAGATCACCAAAAGGTAGTTGTGGCATCTTTCAATTTGGAAGGAGAGGTACTCCAATGGTTCAGATGGATGGACTGCCTTCAGACCACTCCACGTTGGGATGATTTCACCACAGCTCTGTATAAGGAGTTTGGTCAATCTAAATTTGAGGACAGTGTTGAATCCCTATTCAAACTACAACAGGTTGGTACTCTCAATGCTTATATCAGTGAGTTTCGTAGATTGGCCAATAGAACCACTGGTTTGAGTCCAGTATTGTTGAAAAGTTGTTTCATAGGAGGTCTTAAGCCAGAATTACGTTATGATGTGAAATTATTAAAGCCAAAAACTACACAGGATGCAATTGCCTTAGCTGTTCAGGTTGAGGCTAAACTGAATCATCTGAAGAATGGTACAGTTAAGCCTATTCCTTATAAACCTTTGGGTGCTCCTACTACATCTTGTCCTTTGATACCAACTACTCCAATGATAACCAAACAAAATATAATTCCTGCTAAACGTCCTTCCAATGACTTGCCTTTGAAGAAAATTTCTCCAGAGGAAGTGCAAGATAGGAGGCAAAAAGGACTTTGCTTTTATTGTGATGAAAAATTTACTAGGGACCATAAATGTGATAGAAGGCAGTTGTTATTATTGGAAATACATTTTGAAGATGTTGTAGAGGAGGAACATAAGGCCAATAAGCAGGAAGAAGGGCAAAAAATTGAATTTAACCAGTTGGCTCTAAGTAGTTGTGCTTTCCATGGAATATCTGAAGAATTACCTATGAAAACTATGAAAATTAAGGGTTTCAATAAAAATCAGCCAGTTATTGTATTAGTTGATTCAGGCAGTACTCATAACTTTGTGGATTCTAGATTAGTGAAACAATGTGGATGGCAGTGTGAAAAAACTAGAGAATATGAAGTAATGATTGCGGATGGGGGAACAGTAAGAGGAATGGGGTGCTGCAGGAACATCCAATTGTCTATGGGCACTTATTTGTGTCACACAGACCTTCTGGTTTTGCCTTTAGGTGGTTGTGATGTTGTTTTGGGAGTTCAGTGGTTGTCTACAGTTAGTCCTATTTTATGGAATTTCAAAGAACTTACAATGGAGTTTTCTTTGGATGATAGGACTTATGTCTTGAGGAGTGAGGTTTCTAATCTGCCATTGGTTCAGGAGGTTTCCTGTCAGCAGATTGAGAAACATTTACAGGAAACCAGCTTAGGGCTGCTTCTGTATTCATTGGAAACTATGGATACTGGTTCTGTTGACAGTATGTTGGAACATCAAAAAGGGGAATTACAGTCACTATTGGATTTATATGACCCAATTTTCCAAACTCCAACAGAATTACCACCTAGTAGAACACATGATCACAGAATTCCTTTGATTGATGGGGCCAAACCACCTAGTAGGAGGCCATACCATTATGGTCCTCCTCAAAAAACAGAAATTGAGAAGGTTGTGGAAGAACTATTGCAAGCTGGATTTATTAGACATAGCCATAGCCCATTTTCATCTCCTGTCCTCCTTGTTAAAAATAAGGAGGGAACTTGGAGAATGTGCATGGATTACAGGGAGCTCAACCAGCTGACAATCAAAGATAAATTTCCTATTCCCTTAATTGATGACTTACTTGATGAATTGCATGGAGCTCAATATTTTTCTAAGTTGCACCTGAGATCTGGTTACCATCAAATTAGAATGCATGAAAATGACATAGAAAAGACTGCTTTTAGAACATATTCTGGGCATTATGAGTTCCTTGTCATGCCATTTGGTTTGACTAATGCATCAGCCACTTTCCAGGGATTAATGAATGAGATATTCAGAGAATTCCTAAGGAAATTTGTGTTAGTTTTTTTTGATGATATATTGGTGTATGGTGCTAGTTGGGAGCTTCATATGCAGCACTTGGGAGAAGGTTTTAGTAGATTACAGCAGCATCAATTGTGGGTCAAAAGGCAAAAATGTGCTTTTGGACAGCAACAAGTGGAGTATTTGGGACATATCGTTTCTAAAGAGGGAGTGGCTGCTGATCCTGGCAAGTTGCAAGCCATCCAAGATTGGCCAATTCCAACGAATGTTAAGGAATTGAGAGGATTTTTAGGACTTACTGGCTATTACAGGAAGTTCATTCCAGGTTATGGTAGGAATTGTCATCCACTGTACCAATTGACAAAGAAGAATGGGTTTTTATGGACTGATTTGGCTACTGCAACCTTTGAGAAGGTTAAATGAATAATGATGTCACCACAAGTTCTAGCATTGCCAGATTTCTCATTAATGTTTGAGTTGGAGTGTGATGCTTCTGAGACTGGTATTGGTGTGGTACTTCAGCAGCAGGGTAGGCCAGTGGCATTCACTAGTCAAACTTTGGGTCCTAGGAACCAAGGTTTATTTACATATGAAAAAGAATTAATTGCCATAGTTTCTGCTGTCAAAAAATGGCAGAACTATTTACATGGCAGGCACTTTGTTATCAAAACTGATCATCAAAGCTTGAAACATTTCTTGCATCAAAGAGCTGGTTCCCCTTTTCAGCAGAAATGGGTATCTAAACTGTTGGGGTATGACTATGAGATTCAATATAAACATGGTAGGGAGAATGTGGTGGCAGATGCTTTGTCAAGGTTGCCAGCATCTCCACAACTTCCAGAGAAACCCTTGCTGCCTGAAGCTATTGAAACTTATGCTATATCCTATCCTTATTTTGGGTGGATTGATGAGTTGAGGAGAAATTTGGAGGGAGATGAATGGATTTTGGCTAAAATCCAGGAGGTTAAGAAGGATGCTACATCCTATCCAAATTATTGTGTAGATAATGGATTTCTGAAGTATAAAGGAATAATAGTTCTAAGTCCTAACTCTGAGTGGAGAAGTAAACTATTCGGTGAATTCCATGCAGCCCCAACTGCTCGACATCCTGGAGTACTTAGAACTTATCACAGGATTAAGAAGGGCTTTTACTGGCAGGGTATGAAGAAATACATCAGAGTTATGGTAGTTGAATGTGCAGTTTGCCAGCAGAACAAATATGAAACCATATGTCCTCCTGGCTTGCTGCAGCCTTTGCCAATTCCAGAGAGAATTTGGCAAGACATTAGCATGGATTTTATAGTTGCATTGCCTAACTGTAAGGGAAAGTCAGTAATCTTGGTGGTTGTAGACAGATTATCTAAGTATGGTCACTTTGTGGCTTTGTCTCACCCTTACACTGCAGCTATGGTAGCACAAGTATTCACTGATAACATATACAAGTTGCATGGTATGCCTTCCTCTATAGTAAGTGACAGAGACCCAGTCTTTGTAAGTTATTTCTGGAAAGAGTTGTTCAAGCTACAAGGCTCCAAACTTTGTATGAGTTCTGGCTATCATCCTCAATCAGATGGCCAGACTGAGATAGTTAACAAATGCTTGGAGACATACTTGAGGTGTTTCACCAGTCATCACCCTAAGCAGTGGCTGCAGTGGCTTCCTTGGGCTGAGTGGAGATATAATACCTCCTTCCATACTGCTGCAAAAGCTACCCCCTTTGAATTAGTTTATGGGTACTCTCCTCCTACTGTTGTATCTTATGAAATTGGATCTGCCAAGCTGGATTTAGTTGAGAAGGCCTTGTTGGACAGAGATAAATTACTGGAAGTTCTCAAGCAGAATTTACAGCTGGCTCAGGAGAGGATGAAGATTCAGGTGGATAAGCACAGAACTGAGAGGGAATACAATGTGGGAGATTTGGTTTATTTGAAGCTAACTCCTTACCAACTCCCTTCCTTGGCATCCCATACCACAAGCTGCATCCAAAATTCTATGGACCTTATCGGATTTTGGAGAAGATTGGTGCAGTTGCTTACAAACTTCAACTTCCTTTGAACTCTAAAGTGCATCCTGTATTCCACATCAGTTGTTTGAAAAAAACATATTGGATCAGCTGTTATACCTACCATATCATTGCCTGTGGTATCTGAGGAAGGGTTGATACAGGAGCCCACTCATCTTACTGTGTTGCAGAGGAGAATTTATTAGAAAGGAGTTGTGGCAGGTACCCAGTTGTTGGTACATTGGCAGGATCATGCAGTGGAAGAGGCTACTTGGGAAGATTATGATGATTTTGTAGCCAAGTATCCAGCTTTCCAGTTCTAATGGCTGAATATTTCTATCATGGAAACTCTTGAATTGTGGTTGTCTTTGTTTTTACTATATTCTTGGGGACAAGAACATTGTCGAGGGGGGAATAGTTGTTATGAAACTGTTTCCACTATGTGTTCATTGTTAGTCGTTAGTTTGTGGTTACACGTGTAATGTTGGTATTGGTTAGGCAATCATTAGGTCGGTTAATCAGTTGCTATAAATATTGATTACTGTGTAATGTTTGAGGTAAGAATGAATATATGAGAAACTCTGTCTTCCACATTCTTCTGTAATATTCCATTTCCTCCATTGAACCATCTTGCTAGGTCAAGGACGTCAGAGGTTTAACAGGTTTCCTCTTTCAGTCCCCTAAAGGTAATGATTCACTTGATTCCATCTCTTTTCTCTGCTTTTCTGATTTCTTGTTTTGCTTGGATTCCATCCCGGTTCTATTCCATTAAAGCATACTCGATTTTGACACTTGAAACTTTGCTTGCACTGTGTTAATGCCGAGATTACTCTCTATTTCTAGTATCAGGATTTTAATGCTTGTTAGATGCTTGGGTTTGGTGTCTCTTTTTGATCCATAAAACTCAGTTTATGTATGTTGATGCCGGGCTCACTCTCTGTTTCAATTTCTGTTGTTTTGGTGCTAAGAATAGAGTTGGTTTTTGATGTTCATCTTATTCACATTCTGTATCTCTGCTAGTTAATTGCTTTGAAGTTCTTGATTTCGGTTTACATTGGGTTCAAATCCTTGTTGGGTCAGATTCTGTGTGCCTCCGTATGTTTACGTATATATAATTATATATATATATGGTGTGTGTATATATATATGGCGTGTACATGCATATATGGTGTGTGTGCGTGTAGACACATATAGAGTGTACTTAATTTGATTTGAGTTTGTATGACATTTGAGCACAATTTTAACCTTTATCTTGTTTGATTTTTGAATGTGGACCGGGCTCGACTCTATTTGGGCCGGATTTGACTTCGTTTGGGGCTGGAGAGTTCATTTGGAGATTAGACCGGGTTTGAGCAATTAACGGGCTCCGTGGCCATATTTGTATTTGTATTTGTATTTTTTATTATTTGTTATTTTGTATATATTTTTATCTTGTTTTTATTTGTATATATCTTTGTAAAGGCAAATATGTAATAGGGTAGTGGAAATAATGAAAAGTAGTGTAGAGTAGTGCAGTTTAGTTTTATTCATGTTTAACGTGATTAGTATGCATGCCTAGGGGTTTAGTTTTGCCAATCCATCAATTCAATAATCGCGTTTTTACCAACTATTCATAAAAACAGCTTAGTGGATACTACATTAAAGTCAATTAGGAGGAGGACTTGATGACATTCAGCTCCTGCCTAGACTTTAATTGTGTTATCCTTGTTGGTACAGTGGCAGGATCATGCAGTGGAAGAGGCTACTTGGGAAGATTATGATGATTTTGTAGCCAAGTATCCAGCTTTCCAGTTCTAATGGCTGAATATTTCTATCATGGAAACTCTTGAATTGTGGTTGTCTTTGTTTTTACTATATTCTTGGGGACAAGAACATTGTCGAGGGGGGAATAGTTGTTATGAAACTGTTTCCACTATGTGTTCATTGTTAGTCATTAGTTTGTGGTTACACGTGTAATGTTGGTATTGGTTAGGCAATCATTAGGTCGGTTAATCAGTTGCTATAAATACTGATTACTGTGTAATGTTTGAGGTACGAATGAATATATGAGAAACTCTGTCTTCCACATTCTTCTGTAATATTCCATTTCCTCCATTGAACCATCTTGCTAGGTCAAGGACGTCAGAGGTTTAACAGGTTTCCTCTTTCAGTCCCCTAAAGGTAATGATTCACTTGATTCCATCTCTTTTCTCTGCTTTTCTGATTTCTTGTTTTGCTTGGATTCCATCCCGGTTCTATTCCATTAAAGCATACTCGATTTTGACACTTGAAACTTTGCTTGCACTGTGTTAATGCCGAGATTACTCTCTATTTCTAGTATCAGGATTTTAATGCTTGTTAGATGCTTGGGTTTGGTGTCTCTTTTTGATCCATAAAACTCAGTTTATGTATGTTGATGCCGGGCTCACTCTCTGTTTCAATTTCTGTTGTTTTGGTGCTAAGAATAGAGTTGGTTTTTGATGTTCATCTTATTCACATTCTGTATCTCTGCTAGTTAATTGCTTTGAAGTTCTTGATTTCGGTTTACATTGGGTTCAAATCCTTGTTGGGTCAGATTCTGTGTGCCTCCGTATGTTTACGTATATATAATTATATATATATATATGGTGTGTGTATATATATATGGCGTGTACATGCATATATGGTGTGTGTGCGTGTAGACACATATAGAGTGTACTTAATTTGATTTGAGTTTGTATGACATTTGAGCACAATTTTAACCTTTATCTTGTTTGATTTTTGAATGTAGACCGGGCTCGACTCTATTTGGTCCGGACTTGACTTCGTTTGGGGCTGGAGAGTTCATTTGGAGATTAGATCGGGTTTGAGCAATTAACGGGCTCCGTGGCCATATTTGTATTTGTACTTGTATTTTTTATTATTTGTTATTTTGTATATATTTTTATCTTGTTTTTATTTGTATATATCTTTGTAAAGGCAAATATGTAATAGGGTAGTGGAAATAATGAAAAGTAGTGTAGAGTAGTGTAGTTTAGTTTTATTCATGTTTAACGTGATTAGTATGCATGCTTAGGGGTTTAGTTTTGCCAATCCATCAATTCAATAATCGCGTTTTTACCAACTATTCATAAAAACAGCTTAGTGGATACTACATTAAAGTCAATTAGGAGGAGGACTTGATGACATTCAGCTCCTGCCTAGACTTTAATTGTGTTATCCTTATTTAAACAAAATGCAAATGGTAATTTAATTTACTAGATATCTAAATTAAAGTTAAAAAGAGGAGGACTTGATGACATTTAGCTCCTGCCTAAGCTTTAATTATATTATCTCTTGAAATTAAAGTATTATTTGTATTCGTAAAACTATGGTAATTTGATTTATTAGATACCTAAATTAAAGTTAATTAGAAGGAGGACTTGATGACATTTAGCTCCTGCCTAGGCTTTAATTATGTTATCTTTTCAAATCAAAATACCATTTATATTTGACAAATAAATTTAGATTGTTCTTTCCGTTTTATTCATTGTTCTTTGACTATGTGATCGAGAAATCCCCTTGGTATGAAACCCAATGTTCTTTTGCAAATTCCACCCAATATCTTTCCAAGTCAATTTCCAATAAAACCCATCAAAAATGAGATTTTCAAAAACAAAGCCTTGGTCTAACATTAATGGAAAAATATTCCACAACATTTGATAATACATTATTTTTTGGGTATATGAAAAATTCATTAAAACAAATTGGGACATACAACAAATTTTCAGGAAAAAGCACATAGATCATTTAGGTAACCTTTTAGGGAGTTGTGGGGTGTCTAACACCTTCCCCACACTCAATAGACCCCCTTACCCATTTTCTGGTTTGCAGACCATTTTTAGTGTCCAATTGCACTCAAATCAATTGGTGGCGACTCTAAACATTTTTTCATCCTTTCATCGCCAGTCAGCGTCTTGACCCCGGTTGCGAGAGTGCTTTTCAAGCTAAGCACAAGGGTAAGCAGCAAACTTCGAAGGAGGGAAAAAAGAAATTTTTTGAGAAAGGTGGTAAAGGAAAGACCTCTGACAGTTCCAATTCAAGAGATTCTTCCAAAAAGGGTAGTTCCCTCCATGTCCTCACTGTGGGAAGACCAACCATCCTGAGAAGACATGTTGGCAGAAATATGGGAAGCCAAGGTGTAGGTTTTGTAACAAGCTTGGCCACATTGAAAAGAGTTGTAGAGCAAAGTAGAATCAAGGTCAAGCATCAAGTGGTGGTGTTGCTACTGTCTCTCAGGAGGCAAATTATTCTGATGATCAGAAGCAACAGTCTCATGATTCTTTGTTTATGGCTATGTGTGACTCTCAGGTTTCTGGTCAGAATGTTTGGCTGCTGGATAGTGGCTGTATAGTCACATGGCTAAAGATGAAAATATGTTTACCAGCTTGGATAAATTTGTGAATACCAAGGTCAAACTTGCTAATGGCCAGATTGTGCAAGCTGCTGGAAGGGGTACAGTGGCTATGTGTACTAAACAAGGTACCAAGTTAATTTCTGATGTTCTTTTAATACCTCAGTTGAAGCACAATCTGTTGAGTGTTGCTCAAATGCTCAAAAAGGGCTATGCTTTGGATTTCAAAAATTGTGGTTGCACTATTTTTGCTCCTAATGGCAGTAAGATTGCTAAAGTACAGCTGGTGGATAATTGTTTTCCTCTTTATACTAATTCTGATAAACAGCTTGCTTTGAGCATTAGAGTAGATGATACTACCTTGTGGCATTGTAGATATGGTCATTGTAATCTTGGTTCTCTAAAGTTGGCTACTGATGGTGCAATGGTGAGGGATTTGCCTGAAATAGTTCTGGACCAGCATGTGTGTAGTGCTTGTCAGTTTGGGAAGCAGCACAGAGAGGCATTTCCTACTGAGAGTACTTGGAGAGCCAAAGATAAATTGGAATTGATCCACACAGATGCTTGTGGACCAATGTCAATCCCTTCTCTCGGACAAAACAAGTACTTTGTATTGTTTATTGATGATTACAGTAGAATGTGTTGGGTCTATTTTATGAGCAGCAAGGCTCATGTTTTGACTGTGTTTAAGAAGTTTAAAAATATGGTTGAATCGCAAAGTGGAAAGAATATTAGAGCCATCAGGTCAGATAATGGATCTGAATACACTTCAACTGCATTTGATCAGTTCTGTGAGGATTTAGGGATTGTACATCAGCTCACTATGAGCTATATAAGTTCCTGTGGGCAGAAGCTGTCTACACATCAGTGTATCTCCTTAACAGGTTGCCATCAAAATCTGTAAAGGAGAATACTCCAATTGAAGTCTGGTCTGGAATCAAACCTACTGCCAAGCATCTAAGGATATTTGTCTCAATCTGTTATGCACATGTTCCTTCATAGAAGAGGTCAAAGCTTGATAAGAAGTCTGACTTGGGGATATTTCTGGGGTATTCATCTCAGTCTAAAAGGTTACAGAATTTATAACTTGGAAAGCAAGAAAATCCAGGTCAACAGGGATGTTGTATTTGAAAAGCAGTCCTATTGGGATTGGGACAATCAGGCAATTCAGAAGGGTGTTGACAAGCAGGAGGAGTATGTACCTCCTAGTGTCACTTTTGAAAAGTTTGATGAAATTGCTGGCTTAGATTCTAATGATGATAGGCCAGTGGTGAAGCATAAATCTCTTTCTGAGGTTTATGAAAGATGTTGTGCAGTGGTTGTTGAGCCTAGTGGTTATTCAAAAGCTTCAAAATTCCAGGAGTGGAAGTCAGCCATGGAAGAAGAGTTGAATATGATCAATAAAAATCACACTTGGGAGCTTACTGAGAGACCACAAGATAAACAAGTGATTGGTGTGAAATGGGTATATAAGACCAAACTCAACCCGGATGCCTCAGTATTTAAGTATAAAGCTAGATTGGTGGTTAAAGGGTACTCTCAAATTGCAAGTGAAGATTATGGTGATACATTTGCTCCAGTAGCCAGATTGGATACTGTGAGACTTATTCTTGCACTTGCAGCACCATTGGGTTGGAAAGTTTACCATTTGGATGTGAAATCTGCTTTTCTAAATGGTGAGCTTCAAGAAGATATCTTTGTTGAGCAGCCTGAGGGATATGAAGTTCCTGGACAAGAGAATAAGGTGTACAAGCTCCATAAAGCTCTCTATGGCCTTAAACAAGCACCAAGAGCTTGGTACACTAAAATTGATTCTTATTTGACTGAAAATGGCTTTGTGAGGAATGGTAATGAACCAACTCTGTATGTGAAGCCTGGGAATGATCAGTTGATAGTGTCCATGTATGTGGATGATTTTCTTGTGACTGGAAAGAATTTATCCTCTGTGGAAAACTTCAAGACAATGATGAAAAACAGATTTGAAATGTCTGATTTGGGTGTTATGTCATACTTTCTGGGCATGGAAATTCATCAGAGTGAGGATGGTATTTTTCTGTCTCAAAAGAAGTATGCACTTGAAGTCTTGAAGAAGTTTAAAATGCTGGAATGCAAATATGTGGCAGCACCTCTTGTGGTGAATGAGAAACTTTCAAAGGATGATGGGGCAGAGAAAGTTGATCCTTCATCCTATGGGAGTTTGATAGGTAGTCTTCTTTATTTGACTGCTACCAGACCAGATTTAATGTATGTAGCCAGGCTACTCTCTAGGTTCATGAATTCTCCTAGTCAAATACACTCTGGTGCAGGGAAAAGGGTGCTGAGGTATTTGAGGGGGTCTGTGGATTGTGGCCTTAAGTATAGCGGGGATGATGATTGTACTTTGAGAGGCTTTGTTGATAGTGATTGGGCTGGCAGCTTTGATGATTCTAAGAGTACAAGTGGTTATGTGTTCTGCCTTGGCAAGAATGTGTTTTCATGGTGTTCAAAGAAGCAGGAGGTTGTAGCACAATCTACTACAGAAGCTTAATATATATCAGTAGCTGCAGGATCAAATCATGCTATTTGGCTCAGGAAAATTCTGGTTGATATGGGTTTTATTCTTGAAGGTGCTACTGAGATCTTCTGTGATAATCAATCTGCTATTTCAATTGTCAAAAATCCAGTGCACCATGGCAAGACTAAGCATATTAAGGTGAAATATCATGCTATCAGAGAAGCAGAAAAAGAAGGTGAAGTTGAATTGAAGCACTGCAGTTCTGATGAGCAGTTAGCAGACTTGCTGACCAAGGCATTGCACAGGAAGAGATTTGAGCAACTAAAGACCATGCTGGGGATGTCTAAACTTAACCTCAAGGAGGAGTGTTGGAATGTTGAGGTTAGTTTAGGAAATTTACTGTAATTTGTTTAATGAATGTATGTTAGATTATGACAGATGCACGGCTAGGATATATTGTCTAGAAGCTGCTCTGTACTATCTTTTGTACTTGTTTTTGATGGATCGTACTTAACACAAGAGGGGGGGGTGAATTGTGTCCCCAAATTCCGATAGTAATCTCTTTTTATAATTTAAAAGGAAATCAATGTCAATTAACAATTAGCACACAAATTTGAACTCTAATGATTATCCTAATCAATATTCATTTCAATGCAAGATGTGATACAATATGGTGAATGATCAATTATCAAATAATCAAGGAATTGCAAAAATAGATTTTTTCAAACAACACACTGCGCACAGATTTTACAACTCAAATGTCACCTATCAAATCAAGTCAGAATTCAATGAAATTTGGTATGCAGTATCACAATACCCTAATGAATACTATATCAAAAATTCAGATTAAAATTCAAAGTTTAGCTATGTGAACAGTGCACGGACAGACTAGTGGTTCAGAAAATTCTGCAATCAAAACACTTAATCAATCAACAAGCAAGCAATGCAATTAAGAAAGTCCACACAGCAATTTATAGTAGTTCGGAGACTCTTCTCCTACATCTACTACCTAGGTTCACCAACCTAGGATTTTCCAACCTCCACTAAGGATGTGGTTTTCTCAGGAGCTCCACAAAACTCACAAGGGTTTTTAGGTCACCCTTAAAACTGAAGATTTCAAGACAATCTTCAAACTTTACAACCAAGGGTTTCAAGCACTCCCTTAAACTCAACCTCAACAAGGTTTTTGCCCAATGAAGGGACTTTTACAAGTGTTCGGTATAAATGGTTCACTCAAGGTTTGCACTAAGCAAATGGGGTTGAGGAACACTCAAGAATCACAATATCACCTCACGGGTTGGATAGAAAATGAAGAATAATGAGGATTTTCGAATCTGAAAATAAGAAGCCAAATGAGAAGCACTCCCTCTTTGCAAAAGCAAAATATTGAGGAAGCCTTTAGAGTGGCTTGGGTAGAAGCTTGGATTCAATGGCACAAACTAGCTTGAAAGCTTTGAGAGCAAGAATTTCTTCAATGTAATTTTGGCTTCTCCAAGTTGGAATGAGGAAGAACCCCTCTTTATAATTTACCAAGCTCTTGTGATTTCCACCATTGGATCTTTTTCCATCTTTTAAATCTCGACCTTCAATTACATGTGCAAATCTCGGCCATTGAATGAATAGATCATTAAATCTCAACCTTGCAATACATAGCCGTTGCACTTGCATCTTTTTCCAAGTCTAGCTTTGCAAGATTTGAGTTGTCATGTGCACTTGCAGCCATCTTTGAGCATTTGATCAATCTTGCATCAAATCTTGGCCTTGGTATCTTCAACAATTTTGTCATCTTTAATCATTTGATCAAATTTACACCAAATCTTGGCCTTGGTATCTCCAACGATTTCCTACAAAATGTGTAGCAACTTGCAGCCATCTTTGACTCCAAAAATCAAGTAAGATCTTCTTTTAAGTCAAAAATTTCAAGCAAGAATATGGTCTTATGCACAACCATTGGATTCACCTTTTAAATGGTCATCTTAACCCTTCAAGTCTTGTTGTAATCTGATCCATTCATAATTCAAAACAATTCAATCTCGGCCATAGATTAGTGTACCGTTGGAGCTTGTAGTCTTCAAGAATATCTTCATAATCTAAGTCTTGTCTAGTTGCAAAATATACTTTCTCATCTCTTACAAATTTCAACCATTGCATTTGTCCTTTAGCTTCATCAATTTTCTTCTCACAAAAATCTGATCATTGACCTCAATAAAGGAAGCATGTGCAAAATCTTGTTTGATGAAGATAAGAGATCCTTCACATGACCAAACATGTCCCAATAGCAAGGCTGACCCTTCACACGTGCTTGCAATAACATTCTTGAAAAGACCTTGTTGGCAACTTCATAGCCAAGCAAATTTAAACATGTATCTCTCTTGAATTCAAATGAGTTCTTTAACATTCCCTGCAATCTTTAAGCAAGCTCGGTTTCTTGATTTCAAATGTGTAGAGACATTTTCCAAAGCTTGAGACATCTTCTAGAACATTAAATCAATTAATTTCAACTGCTCTAGACTTCATATACTTGGTCCGTATAGCCTTCATGCACAAATGTCTTCATGTGGCATATATTGCTTAAATCGGACACCTTGTGTAACATTTAATGTCCATGTCTGAATCTTGACTTCAAACTCTGAATTTGACAGCACCAATATATCCATATTATACAGCTCCAAGGCTAATTCCAATCATCAATCAAAATGCCTTAGTGGAAGGTTGATGAACATAGGTTTTTCTTGGTTTTCTAGAGATCCAAGCTCATACTCGAAAACCGGACTTCAGTTCACTTGAGCATACTGAATTCTGAGTCATATGAGACCACAATGATGATTAACCTACAAGGAAATAGGAGGTAGAACTCCCCAATTTCATGTAAGCTCAAAGAGCTTCATATGGAGCGCATAGGTTAATTACATTAGAAAAACAACCCAGAAAATTCATATTACTGCATGATAAATCATTTTATATGTATTAGAATGTCCATGTAAAATTTCATTTAAATCGGAGTTCATTTGGTTCACCATGTTCATAAAGAACACATATGCACAAAATTAGGTAAAACCTAGTTTTGGCGGAATTTAAGCATATGACCAAATATATATGTGATGATCATAATTTTGTTGGACCTATGGTCCTATATGTCTAATTTTGATGATATTAAATCATTTATAAATCATAATGAAACATTAAAGCAATATTTGATTTATATGAATTGAATTTAAATGACTATATATTTTTTAGATAGTGCTGCAAATTAAGTTTTGAAAACAAACATACATGGACTAAGTTAGAGCATCAATTTTCCAATTATCATATCTTAACCAACTTAGGTCCAAATGACTTGAAACTTGAATCACATATACATGAAGGTTTAATATATGTTCTAGGACTATAATCATGAGAAATTAAGTGCATCACATATATATTTGGTCATATGCTTAAATTCCGCCAAAACTAGGTTTTACCTAATTTTGTGCATATGTGTTCTTTGTGAACGTGGTGAACCAAATGAACTCCGATTTAAATGAAATTTCGTGTGCATCTTAGTTTCATCACTATGAACATATTTGATTTAGTAAAGTTCAAGAGAAAAGGTCATTTACACTGAGTTAGCAAAATGACTTTGAATTTACACTTAGAATTTATCGGTTTCACTATTAGTGATCAAATTGCTTGGTTGAGTGACCAAACGATTTCCGATTGTTATGAAATTTTACATGGACATTCTAATACATATAAAATGATTTATCATGCAGTAATATGAATTTTCTGGGTTGTTTTTCTAATATAATTAACCTATGCGCTCTATATGAAGCTCTTTGAGCTTACATGCAATTGGGGAGTTCTACCTCCTATTTCCTTGTAGGTTAATCATCATTGTGGTCTCATATGGCTCAGAATTCAGTATGTTCAAGAGTGGTCGAAGTCCAGTTTCTAAGAATGAGCTTGGAGCTCTAGGAAACTATGAAAAATCCTATATTTGCCAACTTTCCACTAAGGCACTTTATCAAGTTGAATGAATCAAACATTGAGGCTATTGGTTGTGGTCTTCATGGAGATACAACTCTTTTCAAACATGTGGGACAAACCTTGTCCTCTCTATCATTAGTGATATATTCTTGTTTGACATTTTCACTCAAGACATGTGCTACCAAGAAAGTTAGGTTGGTGCAATCAAACAAGATCCTTGACATTTTCACTCAAGACATGTGCTACCAAGAAAGTTATGTTGGTGCAATCAAACAAGATCCTTGACTAAGGGATCACTTTTGAAGTCTTTGATTCAAAATGAAGGGACAAGATGGCATAGTACAATCTACATCCATGGCTGAGAATTAAAGAGAGTTTGAATGGTCAAGATTTGAAGACATACATTGATCAAATGGTTGTGCATAAGACAACTTTCTTGCTTGCAATTTTTGACTTAAAAAAGGGAGCATGTGCAACGTCTATATGCTCTATGGTGGAGATTTGTTTGCTCAAATCATCAATGATCAAGATTAGGAGCTGCAATGGATGGTAGAGATCAACTCTTGAAATTTGATCCAATGGCTGCAAGCATAGGAGAGAATTGCCTTTAAAAGAGGATCTTCCCTTTCATACAACTTGGAGAAGCAAATTGAAAATTATCCTTGAGAGAAACCTCTTGCTATCAAGTTCATCAATCATCAAGCTTTCTTGCTATTTGCTACAACAATCTTCTCCAATACAAGCCTCTACAATCAAGGACTTCTCACTACTCTTGCTTTTGCAAAAGGGAAGTTCCTATATCCTTTAGGCTTTGTTTACTTACAATCTAAACCTCTCTTGTTCTTAAAATCCTATCTTTGAGAGTGTTGCTGTAATCTTGAGAGTTCCATACCAAATACCTTTGAGGTAACCTGTGAGAACCTTGGCTGAAAATCCCATTGAGAAATTCCCTTTGTTAGGGGAAATTGTAAACATTGAAGTTTGAGGGAGTTCTTAGAAACCCTTGGTGTAAGGAGTTTTGTGGGTCTCTTAAAACCACACCTTAGTGGAGTTGGGAAAATCCTAGGTTGGTGAATCTAGGTAGTAGACGTAGGAGAAGGGTCTCCGAACTACTATAAATCGCTGTGTTGATTTCTTTGTTTACTTGTTTATATTTACTACTTGTTTCAAACTGCAGGATTTTCAAAACCCTAATCTCTCCGAGATTAGCAGACTGCCTTAAACTTTGAATTTTGATCTGAAATTTTGATATAGTGTTTATTAAGGTGTTGTGACATTGCATATAAAATTTCGTTGCATTTTGACATCATTTGATAGGTAAAATCTGAGTTGAAAAATCTGTGTGCAGTGTGTTGCTTGAAAATCTGTTTTGTGCAATTCTTGATTATTTGATATTTGGTCATTCACTATATTGTATCACATCTTGCATTGGATTGAATATTGATTAGGAAAATCATTAGAGTCCAAATTTGTGTGCTACTTGTTAATTGCCATTAATTTGTTTAAATTGAAAAAGGGATTCCAATTGGAATTTGGGGACACAATTCAGCCCCCCTCTTGTGTTAAACTCGATCCGTCAATTGGTATCGAAGCAGGTTAGCTAAAACTAGGAGTTATATCCTATTTGGCATATTTATGGCAAATATTAATTCTTATGGTGAGGCCGAAGGCCTATCCATGAATAGACCACCATTTTTCAATGGCTTGCAATACGGTTTTTGGAAAAATAGGATGAAAATTTTTATAAATTCCATTGATTATGATTTGTGGGAATTTGTAGAGAATGGTCCTTATGTTCCTAGGAAACTTTTGGGTGATGAGATGGTAGATAAGGAAAAGAGTGAGTTTACTAAGGAAGATAAGAGATTACTTAGCCTAAATAATAAGGCAATCAACACTTTGCACATTGCACTTATTAGGAGTGAATTTGATTACATAGCTCAATGTAAGAGTGCAAAGGAGATTTGGGATATGTTAGAGTTGAAGCATGAAGGAACAAGTCAAGTGAAGGACTCTAAGATAAACATGCTAGTCACCGAGTTTGAGACCTTTAGAATGAAGAAGGGTGAGAGCATTAGGGAGATGTTTTCTAGACTTACTTGCATATGTAATGAATTAGAAGCTTTGAACAAACCATATGAGGAAGTTGATAAGGTCCAAAAGATCCTTAGGAGTTTACCTAGGATTTGGAAAGATAAGGTAGTAGCCATTAAAGAGGCTAAAGATCTTAGGAAGCTTAAGATAGAGGAATTAATAGGAAGTCTAATGACACATGAGTTGGAGATGTCAAGATTAGATGAGGAAGATGCACCACCTAAGAAAAATGGCTTAGCTCTTAGGATCAATAGTGACACTAGTTCGGATTCTAGTGATGATGATAGTGAAATAGGGGCAGCCCTATTAGCTAAGCATTTCAAGAAGTTCTTGAAGATGAACAAACGTGGAGGATTCAAGAATAGAAAGGCTTTTAAAGAAAAGAGAGAGGAGAAAGAGAAAGAAAAGAGTACTTGCTTTAAGTGTGGCAAAGTAGGTCACTTTATGGCCGATTGCCCTAAGCTTCAAAAGAAGAAGCATAAGGAATATAGAGAGAAAGAGAAGAAGAAGGACAAAGGGAAGAAGGAGAAGAAGGCATTCAAGGCCACTTGGGATGATTCTTCATCATCATCTTCAAGTGATAGTGAAGAGGAACTCCAAGCCAACTTGTGTCTCATGGCAAATGAGGAAGAGGAAGTGTCCTCATCAAATTCGGATGAGATGGTAACATCTTCTAAACCTTCTTATGATGAGCTCTCTTGTGTTTATGATGAACTTTATATTGCTTATGAGAAATTAATGCATAAACACAAGCATACTAAGAAAGAAGTTAGTAGACTTTCTAAAGTAGAAAAAATGCATCTAAATGAGTGTTGTGATTTGAAATCTAAATATGATGATGTATGTTTTTCACTTGATGCATTAGTTCAAGAAAATGAGGATTTAAAAAATCAATTGAAAACATGTGTTAATTCTAGTAACATTGCATCATCTAGCAATTCACATGACTTAGATGCTTTGCATGCTAGGATTCATGAGCTAGAAGGTGAGTTGGATACATGGGATGATCATGAGTGCATTATTATGCCTAACTCTTCTTCTCTACAAAAAGAGCTTGATATGACTAATGAGAAATACAATATGCTTGAAAAACAATTTTCAAAATTTTCTATGAGTTCTTCTAAATTGGATGAACTTCTTGCATCTCAAAGACATTATCTTGACAAGAGTGGATTAGAATATGATCCTATGAAACTTAAGGACACCCTAGAGGCTAAGGAGGCCACGGTCAACGTGAACAAAAATGGTACCTACCCCAAGGGTAAGGCTAATGTTCCTAAGGGAACTACACCTAGGAAGAGAAAAAAATTCATGTGAAGAAGGTTTGGGTGCCTAAAGGGTTGAATGACTTTGAAAAGAAAGCATATGTGATGAGAACTTTCAAAATTGATGCATATGCCTTTATTGCTACTAACCCCAAAGGATCCAAAGTTTGGATACCTAAGGTATATTAAACATGTGTTTATCTAGGTGTGCTTAAAATCCAAATCCGAATCATGCAAATGGTATTTGGATAGTGGTTGTTCTAGACACATGACGGGAGATGCTTCATTATTCACATCCTTTGAAGCAAATAAGAATGGAGGATTTGTGACCTTTGGAGACAAGGTCAAAGGTAAGATCCTAGGCTTGGGATCCATAGGTAACTCTTCTTTCTCCCTTAGTGAAGTAAGATTGGTTGAAAATTTATCTTTTAATTTATTGAGTGTTAGTCATTTAGCCGATAAAGGCTTTGATATTCTTTTCAAAAATGATAAATGTTATGTGTTTGATGTTTATGGTAATGTTGTGAAATTAGGAAGTAGAAGTGGTGATATGTATGTAATGCATTTTGATGCTATGAAAAATTCTAAAATATCTTGCTTGCTTGCTAAGAATGATGATACTTTGCATTGGCATAGAAGATTAGGTCATATCGGAATGTCTACATTGAAAAAGTTGTGTGCCAATGAACTTATTAGAGGATTGCCTAAGTTAAATTTCAATGTTGAGCATGTTTGTGATGTTTGTGTTAGAGGTAAACAAACTAAAGAGTCTTTTAAGCCTAAACTTGATATTAGTACTTCTAGGCCTCTAGAATTGTTACATATGGATTTATTTGGTCCTAGTAGAGTTAGGAGTCTAGGTGGAAAATACTATGCATTTGTTATTGTGGATGATTATACTAGATTTACATGGTGTTTGTTTCTTGTGCATAAAAGTGATGCATTGCATGCTTTTGAAAACTTACTTAGAAGATTGCAAAATGAGCATAACTTAAAAGTTTCAAAAATTAGAAGTGACCATGGAGGTGAATTTGAAAATGCTAATTTTGATTCTTTGTGTGCTTCTTTTGGTATTAAACACGAGTTTAGTGCTCCTAGGACACCTCAACAAAATGGGGTTGTAGAAAGGAAGAATAGAACTTTACAAGAACTAGGAAGAACCATGCTTTTAGAATATAATCTTCCTAAATATTTTTGGGCCGAAGCTACTAGTAATGCATGTTATGTGAGTAATAGACTTAGCATTAGAAAAGGATTAAAGAAAACTCCTTATGAACTCTTGTATGGCAAGAAACCTAAAGTAGATTACTTTAAGGTTTTTGGTGCTAAATGTTTTATTTTAAATACCAAAGACAATTTGGATAAATTTGATGCAAAGAGTGACATTGGAATATTTTTAGGATATTCATCATCATCTAAAGCATATAGAGTATTTAACTCTAGAACTAAAATTGTGGAAGAAAGTGTAAATGTTAAATTCGATGATATGACCACACTTGCTCCAAATGTGCGTGTAGAAAATGATTTTTCAGATTTGGAACATCCTTTGAAGCACAAAAATGAAGGTACACATGGAGTACAATTGCTAGAAGAAAATGAAGATGATGTCCCTTTGGTGGAGAACTTAAGGGAGATAAATATCTCAAATGAAGAAACACCACCAAATGAAGAAAGTGAAGGTGAACCCGAGGGAAATGAAGAACCAAAAGAAGCTGAAAATGCTATGGAACAACCGGGTGTTCACAAATACAAGGTGATGAAGTCTCATCCAAAAGAACTAATTATTGGAGACTTGCATCAAGGAAGGCAACTAAGAGCCAAAAGGGACTCTACGGTCAATTCTAATCCTTTAAACTCTTTTGCCATGCTTTCTTTAGTAGAGCCTAAAAATGTACGTGATGCTTTGCATGATGATGATTGGGTGTATGCCATGCAAGAGGAGTTAGAACAATTTGAGAGAAGTAAGGTTTGGACTCTTTGTCCTAAACCTAAAGACCACACCATTATAGGAACAAAATGGGTCTATAGGAATAAGATGGATGAAAATGGTAATGTAACTAGGAACAAAGCTAGATTAGTGGCCCAAGGATATTGCCAAGAAGAGGGCATTGACTTTGATGAAACCTTTGCACCGGTTGCAAGGTTAGAGGCTATTAGATTATTGCTTGCATTTGCATGTTACAAAAATATCAAACTTTTTCAAATGGATGTGAAAAGTGCATTTTTAAATGGTGTGATAAATGAGGAAGTTTATGTTAAACAACCTCCCGGATTTGAAAGTAAGAAATTTCCAAACCATGTTTACAAACTAGACAAGGCTTTATATGGTTTAAAACAAGCTCCTAGAGCTTGGTATGAAAGATTGTCTAAGTTCTTGCTTGAAAATGGTTTTCAATGTGGTAGTATTGATGATACTTTGTTTATTAAATACAAAGGTCTTGATATGCTAATTGTGCAAATATATGTTGATGATATTGTGTTTGGTGCTACATTAGAATCTATGTGTGAAGATTTTGCATTATGCATGAAGAATGAATTTGAAATGAGTATGATGGGTGAGTTGACTTACTTTCTAGGTTTACAAATTAAACAAACCCCAATTGGCACTCACATTAGTCAAACTAAGTATACAAATGAGATATTAAAAAGGTTTGGCATGGATATTTCTAAAGGTTCATCCACACCTATGGGAGTGGGAACCAAATTAGAACCCGACCTAGATGGTAATGATGTTGATCAAAAGAGATATAGGTCAATGATTGATAGTTTACTTTACTTGACCGCATCTAGGCCCGATATTATGTTTAGTGTTTGCATGTGTGCAAGATTTCAATCTAATCCTAAGCAAACACATCTCATGGCCATAAAGAAGATTCTTAGGTACTTAAAGGACACACCTTCCCTAGGGTTGTGGTATGATAAGAAATCTTCATTTGACTTGCATTCATTTGTAGATGCCGACTTTGCGGGTTGCAAAATAAATAGGAAAAGTACTAGTGGTACTTGTCAATACCTAGGAAATATGCTCATATCTTGGTTCTCCAAGAAGCAAACATGTGTTGCTTTGAGCACTACCGAAGCCGAATATATGGCTATTGGTAGTTGTACTTGCCAATTGCTTTGGATTAAACAACAAATGCTTGATTTTAATATGGAATTTTCAAACATTCCAATTCTTTGTGATAACATAAGTGCCATACATTTGTCTAAGAATCCTAGATATCATGGTAAAGCTAAGCATATAGACATTAGACATCATTTCATTAGAGATCATGTTGCTAAAAAGAACATTGTGCTTGAACATGTAGAAGGGGAACATAATATTGCCGATTTGTTCACTAAACCTTTAGCTAAGGATAGATTCATAAAACTAAGAAATGCATTGGGTTTGTGTGAAGCACCTTGAGAGCATATTTCTTGAATGCATATCCTTGTTTGATTGATATCCCAAGATTGAACTTGAATGCTTATTATATTTTCTTGGTGATATGTGCTTATAAGCTAAATGTATAAATTGGTATGCATGATTGAAGGGGGAGTAACCTAGTGTCATTAGGAGGCCATGGGTCACTTAGTGTGATAGGCTCCAAATTAGGTCACTTAGGTTCTATTAGTTCAATTGGTGTGTTGCCATGACTATTTGTTGATGAGAACTAGTTTTGATATTATTTGAAGTATGTTTATGGTCTTAAATCACTTTTGTGATAAAATCTCAAAAATGCTTATAAATCTTTTCCAAAACTTGCATCAACCCCTTAGTTCTCCACTTTTTGAATTATTACAAAAAGGGGGAGAGACATGATGATAAATTGCATTAAAATCATTTGTCAAAATGCATATATAGGCATAACTTAAGGGGGAGTGTATATGCCATGATTGGGAGAGAATAGATGTTAAAGTAAGGGGGAGCTAAGCTTACTTAACTAAAGTTGTATATGAGTTTCAAAATTGTTTTAAATTGATATCATTAAACTTTTTAATGCACTTTGAATTGATATTAAATTCAATTACAATCAAATAGACATTTATATCATGCATGTTTTGTAATCATCAAAAAGGGGGAGATTGTTGGACCTATGGTCCTATATGTCTAATTTTGATGATATTAAATCATTTATAAATCATAATGAAACATTAAAGCAATATGTGATTTATATGAATTGAATTTAAATGACTATATATTTTTTAGATAGTGCTGCAAATTAAGTTTTGAAAACAAACATACATGGACTAAGTTAGAGCATCAATTTTCCAATTATCATATCTTAACCAACTTAGGTCCAAATGACTTGAAACTTGAATCACATATACATGAAGGTTTAATATATGTTCTAGGACTATAATCATGAGAAATTAAGTGCATCACATATATATTTGGTCATATGCTTAAATTCCGCCAAAACTAGGTTTTACCTAATTTTGTGCATATGTGTTCTTTGTGAACGTGGTGAACCAAATGAACTCCGATTTAAATGAAATTTCGTGTGCATCTTAGTTTCATCACTATGAACATATTTGATTTAGTAAAGTTCAAGAGAAAAGGTCATTTACACTGAGTTAGCAAAATGACTTTGAATTTACACTTAGAATTTATCGGTTTCACTATTAGTGATCAAATTGCTTGGTTGAGTGACCAAACGATTTCCGATTGTTATGAAATTTTACATGGACATTCTAATACATATAAAATGATTTATCATGCAGTAATATGAATTTTCTGGGTTGTTTTTCTAATATAATTAACCTATGCGCTCTATATGAAGCTCTTTGAGCTTACATGCAATTGGGGAGTTCTACCTCCTATTTCCTTGTAGGTTAATCATCATTGTGGTCTCATATGGCTCAGAATTCAGTATGTTCAAGAGTGGTCGAAGTCCAGTTTCTAAGAATGAGCTTGGAGCTCTAGGAAACTATGAAAAATCCTATATTTGCCAACTTTCCACTAAGGCACTTTATCAAGTTGAATGAATCAAACATTGAGGCTATTGGTTGTGGTCTTCATGGAGATACAACTCTTTTCAAACATGTGGGACAAACCTTGTCCTCTCTATCATTAATGATATATTCTTGTTTGACATTTTCACTCAAGACATGTGCTACCAAGAAAGTTAGGTTGGTGCAATCAAACAAGATCCTTGACATTTTCACTCAAGACATGTGCTACCAAGAAAGTTATGTTGGTGCAATCAAACAAGATCCTTGACTAAGGGATCACTTTTGAAGTCTTTGATTCAAAATGAAGGGACAAGATGGCATAGTACAATCTACATCCATGGCTGAGAATTAAAGAGAGTTTGAATGGTCAAGATTTGAAGACATACATTGATCAAATGGTTGTGCATAAGACAACTTTCTTGCTTGCAATTTTTGACTTAAAAAAGGGAGCATGTGCAACGTCTATATGCTCTATGGTGGAGATTTGTTTGCTCAAATCATCAATGATCAAGATTAGGAGCTGCAATGGATGGTAGAGATCAACTCTTGAAATTTGATCCAATGGCTGCAAGCATAGGAGCGAATTGCCTTTAAAAGAGGATCTTCCCTTTCATACAACTTGGAGAAGCAAATTGAAAATTATCCTTGAGAGAAACCTCTTGCTATCAAGTTCATCAATCATCAAGCTTTCTTGCTATTTGCTACAACAATCTTCTCCAATACAAGCCTCTACAATCAAGGACTTCTCACTACTCTTGCTTTTGCAAAAGGGAAGTTCCTATATCCTTTAGGCTTTGTTTACTTACAATCTAAACCTCTCTTGTTCTTAAAATCCTATCTTTGAGAGTGTTGCTGTAATCTTGAGAGTTCCATACCAAATACCTTTGAGGTAACCTGTGAGAACCTTGGCTGAAAATCCCATTGAGAAATTCCCTTTGTTAGGGGAAATTGTAAACATTGAAGTTTGAGGGAGTTCTTAGAAACCCTTGGTGTAAGGAGTTTTGTGGGTCTCTTAAAACCACACCTTAGTGGAGTTGGGAAAATCCTAGGTTGGTGAATCTAGGTAGTAGACGTAGGAGAAGGGTCTCCGAACTACTATAAATCGCTGTGTTGATTTCTTTGTTTACTTGTTTATATTTACTACTTGTTTCAAACTGCAGGATTTTCAAAACCCTAATCTGTCCGAGATTAGCAGACTGCCTTAAACTTTGAATTTTGATCTGAAATTTTGATATAGTGTTTATTAAGGTGTTGTGACATTGCATATAAAATTTCGTTGCATTTTGACATCATTTGATAGGTAAAATCTGAGTTGAAAAATCTGTGTGCAGTGTGTTGCTTGAAAATCTGTTTTGTGCAATTCTTGATTATTTGATATTTGGTCATTCACTATATTGTATCACATCTTGCATTGGATTGAATATTGATTAGGAAAATCATTAGAGTCCAAATTTGTGTGCTACTTGTTAATTGCCATTAATTTGTTTAAATTGAAAAAGGGATTCCAATTGGAATTTGGGGACACAATTCACCCCCCCTCTTGTGTTAAACTCGATCCGTCAAATTTATCATGATTATAGTCCTAGAACATATATTAGACCTTCATGTGCATGTGGTTCAAGTTTCAAGTCATTTGGACCTAAGTTGGTTAAGATAAATTATGATTATTAGAAGATTAATGCCCTAACTTAGTCTATGTATGTTTGTTTTCAAAACTAAATTTCCAGCACTATCTCAAAAATATATAGATATCAAATTCACACAGAGATATGCATAAGCCTTCATTTAAGTGTATATGCACAATTAAGATATTAAACAATTAACCAAATAACCATTTAAGCATGTTTTCTAGCATTTTAGGATATGTTCAAGTCAAGCATGCTCACACACATTTTAGTATACAATCATACACAATCATCAAAAACACAATGTTGACTAGACACTAAGTCTTGGTCCAACAGTTTTCTCTACAACGAATAGCTTGTATCTCTTAGTGTCTTACGAATGAATATCTGACTGTGTGTGTGATTCTCATCTGAGCTTTGAGTTGATTCTAGTAGCTACTAATTGTTGTACTGCTGGATTTGTATTTCAACTACTCTTGTGTTACTTCCTGTGTTGGTTTGGGTCTCTGGTTGTTGATTGTGAATTGCAGGAATAACAAAGTCAGTTGTGTTTGTTGATTTGTGTTGCAATCAAGCTTACAATAACCATGAAGCACGGCAACGCACTGAGCTCTCCAGATTGTGAAGTTACTGGGTTTAAGCTTTTGAGCTAACTGAGAATTTGCATTAATAGCAATTACTATCTGATTTATTCGCATGAGAAAGTATCTTGTTAGATATGGAAACTTCCCTTGATTCTTTTCATTTGGAAATCAGCTTCAAAGTCTTCTCTTGATTCGACAATCATGCCTGCACTGACTTAGTAATCACTCTCTGATTTATCTCTTCAAAATAGGAAATGAAAATCTCTGATTTGACTTTGATTTGCCTCCATGTAAAGTAGGAAACTCTTCTGATTTGATCTCTGCAAAGACCGGCTTTGACATGCATCATATAAGGACGATGATCATTGATTTTATTCTCCACAAATTTAGGTCCTTCAATTGGTAATTTGTCCATTCATTTTAACTCAAACGGCTAGCAAATCAGCTTGTCAATCTCTTGAATTCAGCTTGATCATATATGGAAGCTTGATAAGGAAACTTTTTTCTTCAAATATGAATTCGGCTCCTTTTCAAATTCTCTTGATTACCTTCATTAAAATTCTGAGTTTGCCTTGTATCATTATCTCCAAACGGACATCAAATTTCTTCCACAACCTTGTACTACACGGCTAGTGAAATCATACGAAATTTTCTTCGTCTTTTCTCACAAGATCCTTCCATCTCAGTTTAAATCCAGAACAGTAGATGGACACTTGATGGACTCCCACTTCATTCAATGTAACTCAAACGTCAACTCTTGCCAACTTGGCACTTTCCATAAATAGGTTGAACTTTTCAATTTAGAACAACCTCTTCTAGTGGATTTAGCAAGGTGCTTAGGTGTCTTTTAGCAAGCCTAGGTATTCCAAGACCATTATTGGACTGATAAAAATATATACATTCAAACTAAACCTGAAATGATCTCAAAAATGCTTGTAAGCTCGTTTGAGCATCATGCTTGAAACATATGTTAGTTATGTTCAAATAATCCACCTCTTACCATGTATAGCATATAAGCATAAGCATTTAGCACATGGATCATTGAGTTAAGATATAATCATAGTTCACACTTAAGATCATGTATTCAAAGTATGATTTAAAAAAAGAATTGATGCACGAGCAAGTCAGAATATTCAACATGTATTTTGACAAGTAATCATCAAAACATGCTTTCTCATATTTTAAGACATATTCAAGTCAATCATGCCTATACACATTTTGACACATAATCATCAAAAACACAATGTTGACTTAAACACTAAGTCTTGGTCCAACACTCTGACCTTCTACTGCCATTGCACCAAGAAGAAGGTGGTCCATAGACCAAGCTTCATTGTATCCTAGAGGAGGATTTGTCGTAACCCAATGAAACCATTTGGTCGAGACAAATATTGTCTTAAGGATAGCAACAATGCGCTTTGAAGCACCAATTTTCATACAAGTTTTGTTGCAATCACTACCACTCCTACCATCTTCCCAAACATATACCACTTTTTCACCGTATCAAGTAATTACTTCTTTGTGATCAATATTTTATTTGGTGAATAAGGACACGTATCATTATCACTAGTTAGGTCATTCATCTTTTGAACTTATTTATTCAATGGCCCTGTAGTTTATTAATATATTGTCCTAGGTATACATCTATTGAGTTACCCACTTAATTTTATATATATATATATATATATATATATATATATATA